>NC_138203.1:254793912-255308912 GCF_964194415.1 Vipera berus
AAATTATTCAAAAAGCGTGGATCACCTTAGGCTACTCTGCTTTAATTTTTATACACTGTTTTAAGTTCAGTTAAGTGTCCAACACAAATGTGAACACATAGATGAAAACCGTTTTTATAACCTAAGAGTGGATTTTAAAAACAAAATTGCTATCTTTTTTTATATTTGTACTATGTAGTTCCCATAAGTCATTCTCCACCCCACCTGATCAATTGTAGCCCTGACCCAAAGTTGGTAAACATAGGTCTGTAGGGCATTGTCTGTAGGGCAACATCAAGTTCTGTCTGTTCTTATTTTCTTTACCTTGAATTAAAGGCCAGTTTCAGAGAAATAAAGATAGCATACATGATTTAGTTTAGGATATTAGGAGTTCATATTAGGGACATAATATAACAAAACGCTTTATTTGTGGTAAAGGCAGAATGGACTTGATCTACTCTGAAACACCAAGGAAAGCTTTTTGGTATGTTCCTACATTAACCAAACTGACTGTAAAGAAAACTTTGACACCAGATTTTTCTCCTGGAACTCTTATTAAATAGGCATTAGAAGGCCATCTGGCACAGGTTATTTCTCTGTTGTGAGGTTTAGTATCTTGCTACAGCAACTGGATAGGAAACAATCAGAGGCTTTGGTGTGCCATGTGCAAGCCTTTTTCTGCATAATTTTGTGAGCAGAGGGCTTTGTCTAATAGGAAAGCTGTGGCAAAACATACTCTCTCCCTTTAAGTAAGGGAAAGCTTTTAAATACCTGATTACTATGGCATTAAATTACTCTTCCTTCTCCTTCAGTTGACAAGTTTTGTCATCTGCTTCTTAGCTGAGGCTGGACTTTCTGAAGTAATGCATCATTTCACCATCTCCCTATCTCCAGACAATAAACATACTTGCACTTTGGAATAGGAGTCCAATGATGTAAGGTGCCAACTTGTAGCTTATTTGGTGATTTTAAAGAAAATGGATCAGCTAATAAGGAAACGTATTCAGGGTGCATTTTTCCCCTCGATCATAAAGAGAGTAAAGAAAAGTGAACTTGTAAAGGTTTGGTTACTAGATGAAGAAGGTAAAGGTGAAGATAAATGGGGAAAGGCATAGGAAAAAGGTATCACCATTGGAATTGCTAAGCACACTTGCCATATTAACATTTTGGATAATTTAGTTTTGGATGTTTAAATGTTACTTCCACTAAATATGTGAATCTGCTGCTTCTGAGAGGCAATGTGAAAGAGGAAGTATTAATTTTTGTGTAAAAAGTTATTTATTAGACTAATGTGGTACAATGTTGTGCATTGAGAATACATTGTAAAGATATTGGAAGTGTTTAACAAATGGCATTGAAGTGTCTTTAATAAAGGTTCATTTATAATACTGATTATTATTTTGCCTTGATTAATTAATCTGTTTTTTTATAATTTGGTTTTGAGAGAACTAAAATGAAATTCTGCATTGCTACACTTCTTGGATTTTGAAGACCTTAAAAGGCTATGACTATTTCATAATCCACTAATAATGGGTTGGGATGACCAAATGGAACCTGTGCTTGAATAGCAATAGAGTATTTATAGCTCAGAGTTGAATAATGAGATTCTTAGTGCTTTCTTGAGTTTGGTTGTTTTGTTGCAGATGTTTTATTATCCAAGTAGTGCTAGAAGGGAGTGGGATGTGAGCATCAAGAACCTCACAGTTGTATTTGAATAATTAGGATCACGGACATGGTCCATTTCTGAGTCATTCACTCCACTAGTTCAATGAAATACCTGTTATCTTTAATCAGTTTGGGGTGATTTAATTGCCAATTTTAGCCAATGTCCTACTATCTTGTCTCTAATCCTGGTGTCACCCAGAATCGTCCAGTTCCTATTGGAAGAGTCAGATCTGGTTAGTCTGTGGATGCAGGACTATCTGGAAAATTTAGGACTGTAGGATAAACTGGTGGTGGTGGTTTTTTTAAGTGTTATTTTGGAGAATTGCAATAGCTACCCATTAACAGAAAACTGCTTAAAAGTGTCCTGTGTTAGGTCACCCAGAATTGAGCTCAGCTTGAAGGAGACTTTTTCTGAATGACAAGAAATTTATACCTCAACCACCAATTAGGTGGTTCCCTTGAGCAAAAACAAAAACCAGTCTCACTTATATTTCTACCTTATGTCCAATTCTGCAACGTCTGAGCTAGAAATAAGCTTGGTGTGAGTTGAACAGTGCCTACTTTTGAGTAAAAAGCATAGGATTGTGTTTTCACAGTTAAACTTTACAACAGATTAACCAGCCACTCTGAAGGGAAGACATTTGAATTCTGCAGGAAATAGTATGAGGTCAGCAGAGGACTTTTGAAATGGCTGGATTTCAAGAAGCCGACACAAAAATTAACTCACTAATGAAAGAAAGCAAGAAAATGTCAATAGGCACTTTTCTTAAGTTTATGCCAGCGTCCCTTCCCCTCCAGGGTTATTTTTTTAGATTCTTTTAATTAAAGTAGCTAAGTGGAGCTAGCCTGTAGCACAATGAAATGCAAACATTTTTGTTTTCAATGCCTACATAGGCCCTATATAGGTATTCTTCGAAAATGCAAATAGTGAACCGCAACAACCCAATGCTTGGTCTGGAAGTATACCCATCAGGCAAAACCCAGGTAGACAAAAGTAATCTGGGGTGAATAGCTCTTTGGGGTGAGCCATCATTATGGCAGTCAAGGTCATATACTGGAGTTGGGATGCAGCTCAAAATAGCCCAGATGGTGGCATGCAATCAAAACCTTACAACCCTATGACTTTGACCCTCCTTAAGGATTTGCAAGAGTGCCCTAAAAATTCCCAACGTGTTCTTCAGCCACCAAAGCCACCTTGCCCCTGTGCACAGTGTCCTCTCGCACTGTATTGTGGTTTGGTATACTGGCCTGACAGCCACGGATAGGAAAGTATTACAGAGGGTGGTGAGCACAACACAAAACATCGTGGGCTGTCCCCTGACACCACTGGATGACCTCACCAGGACTCGCTGCCTTGGAAGAGTGAGAAAAATTCTCAGCGACGACTCACACCCTGGTTGGTACTTCTTTACTCTCCTACCATCGGGTAGGAGATACAGAGGTATAGCCAGCCATACCAACAGGCTGAAGATCAGCTTCTATCCATGGGCTGTCAGGCTCCTGAACGGAAAATAACTTGCAAGGCCAGTGTGTTGTGCAATTAGCTCACATGGTGTAACAAGATAGTGGGTTTGTTGTCACTGTGAGTTGTGGTGGGGGAGGCACAAAGGGAGGCTCAGCCAATCTCAATGTATACATGGTTGTACTTTGGCAATAAAGGTTCATTCATTCATTCATCACTGTGCTCTCTTTGGACTTGTCATCTGTTGTGGTCCATCACTATCCCACTCTGCCTCTCAAACAAGGTCACTCATTTTTGTGACTGTTCCTGGAGAACAGGAATTGAGGTTCTTCCCCCTTCTGTGTATCATCATTTTTTCACCTCCTGAAAAACCTGATTCTTTGGAAGCAAGAGATGGGAAAGAAGAAGAAAAAATGAGCTTGCTCTTTTTTTTCCATGGGCAACCTTGTTAGGCGGTAAAATAATACAACATTGTACTCAATCAGTACTAAAGAAATTCGAGTCTAATTAAAAAAGGCAGTCTTGCTTATCCAAGCAAGAATGCTGGCTATGCACCTGTAGGTATGAACAGTGGTCTAGATTTTTCAAATGGGTTTCAAACAAGAAACAAATGGCTTTTTTCCCTTCTATACGTTTTAAAAGGAAAAAAAATCTCACTGCTTCTTCGGTCTGTCCTCCAGAGCATGGCAAGTCTTCAGTCATGTTAATGATGCTGTTTTCTTCTCTGGGGTGACTCTGATGCCATTCTATGATGAATATATGTGGCTGCTATGCCATGGAGACCGAGCTGTCATTTGCACATCACGCTCCATAAAGTGACTGCTAATGATAATGTTTTTCAGCCCCTTGGCTGGAGCCCCTAAATAAGTTCTTTGCCCCCCAAAGCTCAATTTTTTGGCAGACTCTTCTCCATGAGCTCACCACTATAACAGGACTTTCCTGTACATGGACACTTTTGTTAAGGAAATGGAATTATGGGATTTCTTGTTCTTGTTTAAATAGGGAGCGTGGAGTCTGGGCTGCTGAACAGGTGCTGAGGCAGAAATGGCAGGGAAAAGGGGAAGGGAGAAATGGGGGGGAGAGGAGAGCCGAAATGTGTGGGAGGTAAAGGAATAACTTTCATGAATATGTGTTTTCTCTTAGAATTAAGGAGGGCTGGCTAGCTGGAATAATGGCTACAGAGCTGTTCCTCTTGACCAATATCATAAAAGTAAGCTTCGGATCTTGTCATACATCCCAAGAAAGATAAAACCTCCAAGGCTGATCGAAGAGATTCGAGGGACGATGCCGGCAAACAAGCTGGAAGAAAAGAACGAAAGTCAATTTCACATTTTAAAAGTTCTACCACTAGGATGTTCCTCATTCCACTCCCACAAATACTGTAGAGTGGCTCCCCTCTATTTTAAAACTGCTTCCCTGAATGTCAACTTGAGCTCAATTTGTTTGTAACTGAGGGCTGCATGAGAGCAGATTTGGGAGCAAGGCTTTCTGAGAATGGGGTCACTTTAGTGAGGAGAGAGTCGGGGCCCTTCCTACCTCAAAAACGCACCATCTAGTTGCATGCTTCATGTCAAAAAGTGGCGCACCAGGGGCCTCAAATGAGCTGAGGCCATCACTGTCCTCCTCCAAATTAGGGCTCCTCTATACAGTCCCCAACAAGTCCAAATAATGTGACAGAAAAAAGAAAATAATCAAATATAAGAAAGTAAACCAATTTTTTTAATGTTGAACTCTAATCCAAATCAAGTTCCTGTTCATGTGTCCAAAATAGCATTTTCTTTCAAATTCTGAGAGATGAGTTTATATAAATTCTGCACACGGGTGTTTCCCAATATCCAAAATGTGTGGGTTTATCTCATAAATATATCACTGAATTATTTTTCACAACAGGCTTCTGCATGTTTCCTGAAAGAGGCACAGATCTGAAAAGCTTAGAAAAAGCATAGGCAACCCAGAAGATTTATTTATTTTATTTATTTTAATTCCATTTATATCCCGCCCTTCTCAGGGCGGCTTACAAGCTTAGCAGTAGCCTTCATTCTATGTATATGCCTGCTTGTTAGGGCTTTCACACACACCCCAAGCGGCATTATTACAAAGTCAGCTTATTGCCCCCAACAATCTGGGTCCTCATTTTACCTACCTCGGAAGGATGGAAGGCTGAGTCAACCTTGAGCCTGGTGGGATGCGAACCTGCACTAATTGCAGGCAGCTGGTGTTACTTAAGGAGGCATTAGCCCACTGCTCCACCAAGGCTCTTAAGATCACAAGGGGGCCATGAGAACTCAAATACAAATTGAATACTGGGAAAATAATAAAAGAGCAAATAAAAAGAAAAGGAAGAGGGTCATTCCAGTGAAATAGATACAAGAACCCTTTACTCACAATCCATCCTTGCTCAAGGTCTGGGAAAAGAGCCACAACTACAAGCCTTATTGAAGGGAGCATAGGATTGGGGTTGTTGCAGCACTATGCTTCCTGGTCCCATCAAATGACACTGCTTAACATGTGCGACCTAGAGCATGTGCCTTCTGTTGGAACTTAAAAGATGGGAGAAATGGTGACAACCACACCTTATGTCAGGGATTTGTAGATGATAACTGTTCTATTCCAGCCTAAGACCGGCCCTGTTTGTGTGTCAGGGACAACCCCTTTTTCCTTTTTACAGTCAATAGGCTGGAAAAACCCAACCCAAATTTATTTACAGTTCAAACAAAAAAAACAACAGAATGTTTCCTTCAATAAATGAATCAAAATATCAAACAAGAGTCAACAAACAAGAGTTAAACAGAAGTATCAAGAACAGACCAGGATTCCCTTAGAATGTCTCCAAACGGTTGCCTTCAGCAACCAGCCCCGCCCACACCTTCCCCTTTTATTATCAGTCCCAAGGCGTGGCTTCTCACTGCCTTCTCCTCCTCTCACTGAGTTGCCTCATTGATTTTCTCTGCTCTGCTCTGCTGGATTGCCTTCTGCTTCTAGCGTCTCTGAACAGATTCACCTGTGACTCTTCTGAGTCTGACACCTCGTACTCACACAGCTGAGCCTCATGAGGAACATGACTGGAGGGGCCAGGCTGAGAGTCCTGCAGTGCATCAGAGCCTCCCTCTGACACCAAAGGCTCTTCAAACCCCTCCTCCTCCTCCTCAGATTCATCGGACTTAGCTGCTGGGAGCACAGGCTGACATTGAATCACAACAATAACCAGTACCTTGAACTGTACCTGGAAGCCTATCTGTAACTGCTGCAGTTCACAAACAAAGTGTTACGTAGGCATACCATGGTATGCCCGTTGATCCCACATTCTGGATCAACTGAAACTGATGTGTTTCGAAGACAGCTCAAAACACAGCATATTGTAATTGTCCATATATGAAGTAAACAAGGCATGAGTAACCATGAAAATGGCCTTCTGGTCCAAGAAGAGGAACAACTGACACCCAAGACAAATCTGTTCAAAGGCCTTCTTGGCTACGGCTGCTACCTGATTTTCAAGCAAGAGCTGAGAGTGCAGGAAGACACCCAAATGGTGTGCCAGTTTTGCCTGGAAGTGCAATTCCATTCAGAAGTAAACCAGGAGATCAGAAGAATTATGAATCCACAGTCAGTCAGTCTTGTCAGAGATCAGCATAAGCTTATTCTTTCCCATCGGGACCCTGATATACTGCAAGTCAAAACTTTCCAAAGTCTCCCCCCTCCCGAATCTAGACACCTCAGCATATTACACCTCTGCAATTCAGCCTATAATATAAAACCATTTTCTGCTTATAGAAGACACAGTTAATTCTGAAAGTCACCTATGGGTCATTCTGAGACTGTTCAATGCTGCTAAAAGCAGATATAATTGCGAATGGTGACAGTTTTTTTAAATTCTCAGGCCTGTTAAATGGCTATTTGGCAGTTCTAGAGCCTACACTATTTAATGGTGATCTGCCATTTCCAATGTTTATCCATAACTTAATTAGCGCACTAAAATCAGTGGTGGGATTCAGCCGGTTCGCACCACTTCAGCAGAATCGGTAGCTAATTTTTTGTTGCCCAGACCCAGAATGGACTTCCAGAAGCAGCATCCACACAGAGAACCGGTTGTTCACATATTTGAATCCCACCACTGGATGCTATATATGACTGGATTTAGGCTGGACCCAACTCCCACTCTGGTCCTAATTGTAGACAATATCTTTATCATCATCATCATAATAATAATAAAGGAGCAACTAGAGAAAACACATGAAACAATCAACATCTCCAAAGGAATAAAATTCACAAGGGAAAAAAGAAAACAGCACACTTCCCTTCCCGGATATCCTCATCAGCAGATGAAATGGCAGCAAAACTGGGCTGGCATTCCAGATTTAAGTGGCACAATCTGACCTACAGGGCTCTGCCCTAGGGATGGACCTGAGGCTTTCCTTGACCCCTTGATTTGACATTATTTGATTGATAGTCATCTGTTGAGTTAGGAAAAGCTACTAGAGAGAATACCTATGGACAAGAATAAGGTCTTGGTGGCTCAGTGGGTTAGGACGCTGAGCTTGTCAATCAGAAGGTCGGCAGTTTGGCGGGTCGAATCCCGAGTGCCATGTAACAGAGTGAGCGCCTGTTACTCATCCCAGCTTCTGCCAACCTAGCAGTTCGAAGGCACGTAAAAATGCAAGTAGAAAAATAGGGACCACAATGGTGGGAAGGTAACAGCGTTCCGTGCGCCTTTGGCGTCTAGTCATGCCGGCCACATGACCACGGAGACGTCCTCGGACAAGCACTGGCTCTTCGGCTTTGAAACGGAAATGAGCACCGGCCCCTAGAGTCGGAAACGACTAGCACGCATGTGCGGGGGAACCTTTATCTTTACCTTTACACAATATCAGTCTTGGTATTTTTTAATAACATCTTTAAGCAAAGAAGGGTAACCAAACTCTTCTGTAGAGAGAGCCAAAATTTTAGAAGGGATTATTAGGCAAAATTAAAACCTAAAGCACAGCAGATAGATAGAGACTCCTTAGCACACGTGTGTGTGTTAGCACCCAGTGGAATACATTTATTAAAATACCGATCAAGAATTATTGTGGATTATATCCCTTTACGCCTTTATTTAGAAATAATTAGTTCTGACTTGACACCTGTCTTATAGGCAGGCCTTATTTATCACTGCACCTTTAATAAGATTTCACAGTGTGTTAAAGCAGTGAGGTGGGAGGTTTATAAGTTCCGTATTTCCATAGATTTCCCCTCATTTCTTTTAGTGGCCTGAGAGCGGCCGACAACTTATAGAAGTTTGCTATAGCCATGGAAAAAAACAACACAGTTATATGTGACTGGGAAGAACGTGAAACACTCCAGGCAAATCTGTTTCCTGCCTTCTTTGCTTTATGAGAAAACCAAACTAAAGTGTGTCATTCTTAAAAATTTTCTTTTGTGGAAGGAGTTAAATGACTGGACTGCAGTCAGAACAAGAAAGAGCTAGGTAAGCCAGAACTCTATTGAGGAATTAGCCTTTGAAAGAGAAATTGAATAGATAAAATAATACGAGGCAATTTCTTTGGCTGTGGATGGGTGCCAGCTTAACCTTTTTCCAGTAGGAATCTTCTAATCTCCAGATACACGTCTTGGTCTGCTGAGGGAATCTTCTGTCAGGACTTGTCTTGCTACAAATTACTTAGCTTTAAAGCTGTAATTATGGTAATGCGGTGGCTTGCTGCTAGTGAAACCATAAAATATTTCCATCTGCCTGCCACAGCCCTGAAGCAGACCACAGACAAGTGCAGGAAGGCAGGCAAAGAATCTGAATTAGCAGTGGCTAAGGATGGGGGGGGGGGGCACTTCACAAAAGGGTGTTGTAGAATTTGTCTCATATTTTCCAAAGTCTACAGATTAATCAGACATTTTGATTATGGCTGGTTTGGTTAAAACAACAACAAGCCTTTTAGAAAGGCTTGTTGGTTCTGATGAGCTTGTTTCTTACAATGAAGGAAGCCACAAAATATGTTGTAAGTCTATCCAGATCTGAATTTTAGAGGATTACGTTGGTTGTGGAATGAGATGGAAAAGTTTTAGTCAGTGGTGGGATTCAAATATGTGAACAACTGGTTCTCTGGGTGGATGCCGCTTCCAGAAATCCATTCTGGAATTAGCTACCAATTTTGCCAAAGTGATGCAATAGTATCTCCAGATAGGCAAGCTAAGGACTGCATCTAAGACAGTCAACTTTAATTCTTCCTCCTGCTTACAATGGTTGCCAACTCCAACAAGCATAAATTATGCTGACTAAAGCAGAGCTTTTCAACCAGTGGTACGGGTACTACCTGTAGTGCACTGGCACCTGGCAGGTGGTACAGGAGCATCCTAGAAAAGTGGTAGCGGGGGAGGGGAATGAGCTGAACCGGTGGTAGCTGGTTGGAGCTGCAGGGCTGTCAGGGCTCAGCGGAAGCGCCAGGATCAGCACCAGGCTCCAGCTGGAGCTCGGCACTAATCCTGGTGCTTCTGAGCCCAGAAGAAGCACTGATCAGCTGGAATGTTGCAGCATCTCCAGGGTCTTTTGATTTACATTCAGATGCCTGGCAAATGATTCAAATGTATGATGGTCACAGTGTCCCAGTATCATGTGAAGTGACCAAAACCTGCTCCAACCACCCAGCAGATGGGGGGAATAAAAACCAAACACCCACACCACCCCTGCTGCCAATCCTCAACAGAAATGCTCACAACAATGAAAACCTCAGCAGGAGGAAGAGCACCGCCAGGCGGGCAGGCAGGTGTCTTGTTCGGCTGTGGCTTGGGGGGCACTTTTTTCAGTGCCATTGTAACTTCGAACAGTCACTAAGCAAACTGTTGTAAGTCGAGGACTACCTGTACTTCATCACTTTCCCCCCCCCCCTTTTTTTTTTTGGTCGTCAAAAAAAGGCAACTGGTGGTACTCAGATGTTGCCATATCCTAAAAGTGGTACAATGGGTGAAAAGGTTGAAAAGCCCTGGTCTAAAGCACATATATGGTCAGAGAACTTGATAGTCTATCAATTGGTTCCAAACATCCAACAGATTAAAGTTTAGGATTGGAAGGCATAGGAAAAGTGTTCAACTCACAAACCTAACCACTGCAAGCCTTTCCTAGCTGCTGGTCAAAATATCTCAGCTAAGAATTACTGCCTCGCACTCTGTAGGGCTGCACGTAATACTGTTATAAGGCATAAAGAAATGATTAAACTTGGAAGCCACTCATCCGGGCATGGATTCGAAAGAACAAAACTGGTACAAGTCTATGTCTAGTTTATGGCCCTTTAGTCTCTTTTTATAATCCCCCATTACATCATAGTGACTTGAAAAGAATTAACATCAGCAAAGAGAAGATGGGATGTTAAACCACTAGCCTGCACTTCAAGCTCCACTTGGAAGCAAATAGGCAGCCTCTGGTTTTAATAAGGTGGCAGTCTGCAGTCTGCAGTTTCTCTTAGTTGTCTGTGAAATAACAGGATAGGAGATAAGGCAGTCACCATCTATCCTTTCAGATTGACACTTTTACTGTTTTGATTAACCACTTATAATAGGTAGAAAATCTTGCAGAATTGGCCTGTAGTATTTCCAGCCACCTTCCAAAACTTTCGTGAAGTTGCCCCAGCTTGCCACTTCTCCTTTCCTAGACATCGCTCAGAGCTATAATTTTTCTGACTCTATGATTCTAGACAAATTTCAGTCACTGAAATAATAAATAAATCCCCAGAACAGCCAGAGGAATGTAATTGTAGGTTCCAAGCCTGGCAGCTGAAGGAGTCCATCAATTAAATGTGATTTTTTTTCCAATTACCATTTTATATAAATTGTATTCCTCCATAATAATTCCTCCAGCTTTCTACATTTATCGGTTCTAGTTAGCAATGCTTTCCACGACAGCAATTTGCAGTTAGGATCATCATGCCTGAGGCAGAAAGGCATTGTCAAAAAAAAAAGCCCTTAGAAAGGCCTTGATCTCTTTAAGATGGGCCAGCATCGTCTTTGTGCCATATACAACCCCTGCTAACAGCTACACTACCAATTTTCGTTGGGTATTTTTTCCATGGAAACTCGTGGCAACTCTAGTATACCCTTAAATATGATTCACAATTTTAGAAGAAAACCTTTACTAAAAAGCAGGGATTAAAAGTAATTCAGAATATTTTAGCTTTGGCCAACTTGCATCACCTCCTCATACACACATACACGCGCGCACACACACACACACTTGAGGAAAATATCCAATATTTCTTTCTTTCTTTCTTTCTTTCTTTCTTTCTTTCTTTCTTTCTTTCTTTCTTTCTTTCTTTCTTTCTTTCTTTCTCCTTCCTTCCTTCCTTCCTTCCTTCCTTCCTGCCTCTTTCTTTCTTTCCTTCCTTCCTTCCTACAAACCTTATGATCCAGGGGTCCACATGTGTCTCCTTTTCATATTGGGGAGCTGACAAGGGCTCCTGGTGCTAAAAGCTGCTGTGACAGAAAGAGATCACTGAGCACTGTCTGTCATTGGGCTACATGACTGCCCAGACACATACATCATTCTTCTACCCTGATATGGGCTGGAGAGAACAGCAGATAATTTTTCAAGCAGAAAAAACTTTCTCAAGAAATGGGAGAGAGAAAACAGCCTGTGTGTGTGTGATATGCTAATAGGAAGAGTAAGTTAAGGCTAAGATGAAGCAATGGCTGATAAGCCTTATTAGACTAAGCATCTTTGAAGGTGAGGAAGAATTCTTTGCACTAGAACAGTGTGGGAGAAAATCACTGAAAGATTTAAAGGCTCCACAGACTCCATTTCCTTTGCTTCCCAGCTATCATATTTATTGTTTATTTTGACACTGTTTATTTTGTGACTTATTCTATGACAATTAGAAAGCACACTATTGTTTTAATACACTACATTTCACCAAGCATAAAGTGTCTGCTTACTGATAAATAACAGGCAGCTAGAAAACAGTATGCAAATTTCATGTCCTTACAGTATTTTTTTTTACCCAAAAACTATTGAAAGCACACACAGATGCATATCTAAAACAAACAGAGAGGGCAATTGCTTTGTAGTATAGAACTAATGAAACATTCTTTTAATAAATCAGTTTAAAAGTTGGCTAAGAACTGAACCCACTCACGTTCTTAAATACTGAGTTCCAGTATTTGGGGGGGCTCCTACAAAGACAAGGGGGTCACACTATTTTCCAAAGCACCAAAAGGCAAGGCAAGAAACAATGGTTGGAAATTAACCAAGGGGAGAAGCAACCTAGAATTAAGGAAAAATTTCCTAACGGTGAGAACAATCAGACAATGGAATAGATTTTCTTCAGAAGTTGTGGGTGCTCCATCACTGGAGGCTTTCAAAAAGGGACTGGACAACCATTTGTTTGAAATGATATAGCACCTCCTTCTCAAGCAGGGGGGTTGGACTAGAAGACCTCCAAGATACCTTCCAACTCTATTATTCCATGTTCTGCATTCCATGAGTTGAAGTCTACATTCAGCCTATAGATGTTCATTGGCTGATTTAGGGCCACTCATTGTCTTGCAGCCTAAGTTCTTGTTGTTTTGGGGAAGATAAACTGGAGGAAAATGTGAACTATACAGTGTTTGAACTCTTACAGGAAAAATAAGTTGTAAATCTATGAAATAAAAAAAGAATACATACAGTCAGTGGTGGAATTCAAATATCTGAACAACCAGTTCTCTTATTCAATGCAGACATGGGCCTCTGAGGCCTAGAACAGACTTCCGGAAGTGGCATCCATGCAGTTCCGGTGGGCCGTTCTAGGCCTGGGAGGCCTCCTCTAGGCCTTCAAGGCCTAGACTGGACTTCTGGAAGACAGCCAGTTCTCCAAATGCAGCAAAATTTAGCTACCGGTTCTCCTGAACTGGTGCGAACCGGCCGAATCCCATCACCGCATACAGTAGATCTATAATATTTTGTGTTAATCGTAACTTTCCTGATGCTCTTTGGGGAAAACTCTGCTATCTTTTGATTCAAAAGAAATTACAGAATGCCTTAACAATGGACTCAGACCAGTCACAAAACAGATTATGATTGTTAGCTTCCCTAAGCAACAAAAACGGTTTTCCCCCCTTTCCCACTGTGAATTATTTATACGGTTGCAATATACACAAATTATGAAAAAAAACAACAACTACTTGGTTCACAGCCCTCCACAAAAACTATCTAGCTGACATCAATTTAACTTTCTCAAAGACTTTCTCATGAATTATCACCAGACAGCACATACCCGAACTTTAAAGTATGGAACATTTAAGTGAAAAAATATACATATATGTTGCAGGAAAAAAAGTAACAAATTTCTACGGGGGGAAAAAAAGTGTTTACATTTCCCCTCAAATCATCCCTGTCCCTTTATTTATCCTTACCCAGATATTCCTTGAGTTCTCCATATATCTTGAAGAGCTGACAACACATTCCCGCTTGCAGTTCTGGAGCCAGTCTATTCAGACAAAGAAACAGATATATACATATAAAAAGCTGCCTCCAAGAAAACCATCATTTTATCCAAAATGTCATACAAAGGTCTCTCATAGCTGGAACTCTTTCACTGAATGACTGAACTAGGAAACAATTATCTGCAATGGATTTGCAATGGATAATGAATATTTAGTTCACTGGCCTTCCCTGTAGTGGCTCCTTTCCTGTGGATCATCACCCCTGAGAAGATTGGTCCCCATTTTGACACACTTTTGAAAGGCCTTGAAGACATAGTTTTGTCAACAGGCCTAGGGACCCCAGGGGGATATGGAGCCCATCAAGTGTTCTCTTTGATTATTTGAACCAGGTGGGCAAGGGTTTATTGGGTTTTGAACTGGGATTTTACTTCTGTAAGCTTCCAGGAGTCACACTGAGGGAATTCATAATTTAAATAATTTATATGGAGGCAACTACATACATTTTCCTAATATATATTTGTAACATATATTTGTAATATAATATAATATAATATAATATAATATAATAATATATTTACATTAAATGGAGGCAACCATATACATTTTCTTAATAAATAATAAATATGCCCTACAGCTCACAGTCAAGCCCTTAAAAGTTTCCCATTTATTCTACCAAACAGATACTCATCATTAACAGTACTGTAAATGTTATAAGAATATCATGTCACACAAAAAAACCCAGTGAATTAGAAAGCTGCTTGGTCTTTCAAAGATATAAGTTTGCTCCTAGAACTAGTTTATTGAAGGAGACAAAGGTAGCAGTTCTTTTATAGTCAATGCAGAAATGAAATATACCTGTTCTCATTATGATTCTTGTACTAAAATTAGCAATAGACGCTAGATTCAGTTTTGTTGCTGCCACTAAGCAAGATGGCAGAATTATTAATCTGAAAACTTGCCGGCCATCTCTATACTCTTTTTTAAGTTCTTACCTTTGCCAACATAATTCTTGTCTTGGCTACATCTAGAGGAGTGGTGACTGCAGCTGCAAATCCACCTGAGCATATAAAAAATGCCAAATACAAACAAGACTTTGTGAGTTTACAGCACAGGCTGCTTAGCCACATAGTTCCCCCAGCCTCTGACAAATTCACTTTATGATTAGTCCTGAACCTTGTTCTTCACCTCAAGATTTAGCTGAAGTCAGAGCCACATTGACTCCTGGTAATCAGTCCAAAAATGTATCTGCACGTATATGTATATGTATATATGTGTAAATAAACACCATATCTTTCTGCGTTTCTTTATTTATATTGGATATAAAAAAATTGTCTAGTCTCCAACCTTTCTTCTTAGAGGAACACTGTTCAGAAGATGTACAGGCTGCATTTACAGAGGACCTCAGAAGAAATGGATTATCTGGACTCTTTTCAGTCTTGTTTTCAATAAAGTACAGAGATGCCATTTAGTTCCACTTGATGAAGATTTGAAGAGGCTAGATTGGAGAGATATGATCTTCCTGGCCACCTTAAATCTCTCAGTGTTATTCTAAATTCCTCAGTATCTTTCTGACTTGGTTAAATGAAGAGAGATGGGCCGAATGAATGAATGATGGTCCTCCAACTTTCTCTGTGGCTGATTTTATCAGCTTTGGGGGAAGGGGGGGGAAGAAGGTGACCATGGGATTCTGAACAATCTCTTCCCAGTTTAGCTTTCCATTCTATCTGAAGAAAAAAGGAATTACAAAAAGAGTAAGAAAGGTTGAAAAAGTCCTCTAGCTAAATATAGGAGGTGGAAGAGAAAACGTGGGAGAAGGAGCAAGCTAAAAACACAAAGGAAGAGTGAACTATACTTATCCCATCACTACTTTCACTAGACATGCCTACAGTACTTCACAACAGGAAAATGAAAGACACAACGTTCAAAGAACATGGCTTTCAGTAGATTTATCTACCTGTTCATTTACTCATTTACCAACCAAGACAAAAAATTGAGGTCTAATTCAAGAGATGTTCATTTGTTTATGTATATTTGTGGAACACAGCCGTGCAACTGAAATCAATGGTACAGTGGGTGGTGTTGAGATTCCTCACCAGCCAGTGGATCCGGCAGCTGATTCTGAGGAATAAGATGAGGAGGAGGGGCCTGGAGTGACATTAGAGTCAGAGGAAGGCTCTGAGGAGCTCCAAGACTTACAGCCTGGCCCCTCTACTCGGGCTCAGGCTAAGACACAGCTGTGCTGGGAGCCTGAGTTGGACAGTGATGAAGAAAAGTTGGGACAAATCCCGGATGCACGAATGCACAGGAAAGAAGTGAGTAGGACAGAGGAATGCAATGGGGCGGCTCCAAAGGCAAAGGAGAAGGCATTAGGAAGCCACACCTTGGCTGAATTATAAAAGGGAAGGTATGGGAGGTGCTGGTTGCCAAAGGCAACTGTTCGTGTTGAGGATCGAGTTTCTGTGGACTGTGTTTGTTTGCCTTGGACATTAACTCAGGTCTGTTGAGAATAAAAGGGGTTGGGTTTTGTTGTTGTTTTTTTGCGGTTCCTGCCTGTTTCTTGGAAGAGGGGCTTCTCCTTGTGAGCATAACAAGGACTCACGTAGGCTGGGACAGAACAGGTGGTGGGGCATCAATGAAAAAAAAATGGAAATGCAGTTAAAAATTACAACATCTACAATTAATAGGCAATTGGAAATCCTTCGTATGTACTATATCTCCCAAGGTGAGATCTTTTATCATCCTGACCCAATCATCTGAGGGAACAGCCAAGTGTTTAATGTGCCTTTTAAATGGCAACTGGATCAGGTGAACCATATGTCAGGGGAGATCCTTCTAGAGAGCAGGTGTTGCAACAGAAAAGCCATGTCTCCTCATTCCCATCCCATGATGTTGCTTTACCAGTGAAATCTTAAGCATGTCCATTGCGTTAGAATGTGTAAGACTGGTAGAAACAATTGAAGAAAGCAGTTCCACAACCAAGCTGATCCTGAACCTGTGCCATATAGGGGATAACCAAGACTCTGAATTACATATGGAAACTTATTAGGACCCATGAAGCAGGTATGTTAGTTACATGGCCCTGCCAAAACAAGATGGCTTGACTGGCCAACTCAACATTTCAAATTTCCAGAGCAAAGGCAAAAGCTATCCTTGCTATCAAGATCTCCAAAATGAAGCTTTTATGACTCATTTCTTAATAAGTTGTACTGTTCTTAGATTAGTTATACATTGCTTTATTTAGATAACTATTATGGATTTATTGCATTTATGTTGCATATTAAGATAATTAACATCATGTGGTATTTTTATGCGATAACAGGTTAAAAAAAAGCACCACTCAATATATGAATCAGATTATCATCTGTCAACTTTAGGTCAATGAAAGTTTAATAAGCCTTCATCTGCCTGCATTGATTTCTCAACATCTGGAAAATTAACCCAATTATCTCTTGGATTCCAATCATTTGAACAAGATGCAGAATAATGCTTGTAGCCAAAATCTTTCTGGCTGATTCAAGAAGGTGGGACATAGTCTCTTAGAAGTGCCAACTCTAATTTCATCCGAATGTTCAACAGAGGAGCCTAAAAGTTAAAGACTCCAAAAACACAGTTGCTTTATAGTAAAGTGAGTTACAAGCCTACTATCTGCTAACATATGCACCAGTCAACTGCACATCTGGAAATGGCCAGTTTGGGAAAAGGTAACCTTAACCATCAAATATGTTATTTGATGGTTAAGGTTACTAAAAAGACAGGACAGCTTAGTGTGTTATCTGAACTAGAGATTCTGATTTATCATTCTCACACAAGCTAGGATCTATAACCAGTATTAGATCTAATTTGCATACCTGGCATGCAGTGGACATGGGAAGAACTATACAAGAGCAAACAAGCAAATAGCCTGCTTGCCATAATCCAGGATTAGCCAAAATCCTTTCCAGTACAAAAACACACTTGTACAGTATATTTTACTTGCTACTGAAAAAAACAGGAAAGAAGTGACTCGTGTAACTTTTTAAGCCAGGATTGCTGACTTAACTATGCTCATTATGATAAAAATGACTACATTTGAACAATCCCACCTTGCTTCTAAGCTGTGGATATAACTATGCTGCTGTATTTCTTCAGAAACAATAACATGCATTTAGAATTAGGAATAGAATGTACTGTTCTAACAATGAGATTTGGATACAACTCTAGTTAAGAAAAGAATCAATAGCAATAAAGAGAAGAAGAAAAGAGGTTAAAAAAGCAAAATTTTCTCGAAGGAGAGTACAGTATAATATATGAAGGGCCAAGATCAGACCACTTGATTCAAAAAATCCAGCACCGTAACATTGGCTTCTAGATATCTACTGTATAAATAGTGAGTTTTTCTTCTTAGTTTTGTGGAATGCAGAAAGCATGTGCTTTTTCAAGGTATAGGTGGGAGGACACCTATTTAAATCGATAAAGGCTGAAAACTGCATTTTTCAACTAATTGTCTATGAACTGAGAAAACCTTTCGATTTTTTAATTTTAACTTCATATATAGTCGCATCCAGGCAGGTAGGTCAAACTGCATCTTAGCCAATATACAACAAACAAGTCTAATTAAGAGCAGACTTTGACTTTCTCAGATGTTATAGGTTTTCTAACGGCTAGTATTTGAGGTCCAGGGGAAGGATAGGTTGAGTCGGGGTAGTTATTTCCGGTCTCTCTTGTAAATAGAAACGGATGTTTCCCTACTCAATAAAGAACCAAGAAATGTTAGTATTTGTGTTCATTGGCATTGTTTTGGAACTCATCTTTTTTTTTATCACCAGGCTAGATATGATTTCAGAGAAAGAAACAAAATAAAACTACACTTTCTATCTATTATTTAGACAGAGTCTAGTAATCTAATAATATTTCTATTATTGTCCAAGGCAATAATAAAAAAGGGACTGTTATTTCTTACCATACCCATATGGTCATATTCAGTAGCTTACGAATACTGAGTAAAACATAACAAGATGCTTAATTATAACAAGTGTAAAGATCTTATCTTGAGGAAGGAAAAATCAACTGCAGAGACCAGACTTAGCAGAAATGGAAGTCCCAATGCTTTCCGCAACGTTGGGCACACTGCGTTAGGAAAGCAGAAAGGATTGCTTCATTGCGTGACCATATGATGCAATTCCACAAGTGGCCACAATGTTATTAGCAATAGTTCAGTGTGGCAACTGGCAACATAGCCTTGGTGGCGCAGTGGGCTAATGCCTCCTTAAGTAACACCAGCTGCCTGCAATCAGTGCAGGTTCGCATCCCACCAGGCTCAAGGTTGACTCAGCCTTCCATCCTTCTGAGGTAGGTAAAATGAGGACCCAGATTGTTGGGGGCAATTAAGCTGACTTTGTAATAATGCCGCTTGGGGTGTGTGTGAAAGCCCTAATAAGCAGGCATATACATAGAATGAAGGCTAGTGCTAAGCTTGTAAGCCGCCCTGAGTCTTCGGAGAAGGGCGGGATATAAATGGAATTAAAAAAAAACAAAAAACATGGCAGTCGCTTCCAGAATCGCACTGTAATGAAGCGTCTTGTTCCAGCACTACAGAAGGCTCCAGAGCTCTCTTCCAAAGGTAAGAGGAGGGTGTGGGCCCTAGTGGTGTGGGAATCAGACCTAAGTCCTAAAGAGATCCATTGGGGGAGGCAAAGGCCTGTGGGGACTCAGTGGGGGGGAAGCAGGCCCAAGGGCTGTGGGGACCCTGAGGGACAGAAGAGACCATGGGATGTCCCAGGGGGTAGAGAGGCCTTGAGAGACGGAGGCAGGAGGGCCTGAGCCTGCACTCTCCTTCTCAGGGCCTTCCCAACCCCTGAGGCATCGCATGCTCCATTTAATGACTGACACGTTCATTTAGCGACCACATCAGGGAAAATAGGGGTGTGAGTTGTTAAGTGAAGCTGCCTCGCCTAACAGCCATCACAACTTGAAACCGTAATGGGCAGGCTCCATTATTGTTATGTGTCAAGGACCTGTAAAACAGTAGAGGTGCAGTAAGAATTGTTAAAAACATCTACCCTCTTTGAACAGAGAAGTTCACACCAAATCCCCAGTTTATTTAAGCATGGTCCCAATTTTTAAAATACGATAATATATGCTGGCACAATATTTTGAAGAAACTAATGGCCTAGGTAGAGAAACCACACACACACACACACACACACACACACACCATGCACACATCAAAAAAATTCAGAATTGCAGCATTTTCAATTGTAATTATTTAATATAGGTATAAAGTATAGAACCAATATATGTGTTTATATTTTAGTACAGTTCCTTAGAGAAAAAAGCCACCATAATTGATTCCTCTAGCAAACAGAATCAATGCTACCAAGATCATACACAAAAGTAATTCAGCAATAACAATTTGAACAAGATGCCTTCCAAGTAACATCATGAAGTGCCAGCTTCATGTACATTTTACTTCATAGTATTTCTGATTCTCACTGCCTCTGCTAGGAGAATTACCTTCAGGTGAGGTATGAAAGCATAGTGGGGAAAAACAGTGATTCCTGCCTCCAGCAACCTGGTGTCTGGGTTGCCCAGCATTAATTGCTAACAGATCTTTAAAGGAAATATAATCCATCTGGAATCAAATAATCGTGACAATTATATGCTATGATGGTACCTATCCCCCAGTGGGCAATCTTTTGCCGATGTCTGCCCACTGGCTAAGTTGTACTTCTTAAAGAAATCCACACTGTATTTAAGGTCTCTTAAAGACTTAGATTTAAGAATATCACCATCCATATTTGTATATTTAGATTAAAAGCTCCTGGAGGACTCACAGCCCCGAAGACTTTCATCAGTTAAAAAGTAAATGTTGATATTCTATAAAAGGAAGATTTGAGACACAATAGGAGCACAAACTTTAAAACTGGGCATTTCCTCTGTAACTCTTTAACCAATTTAGGATTGGAAGAACTGTCTTGAGCATCTGCACAGAGTCACTTCTAAAGAGAGTTGTCATCATTGACTTTAAATGCCTTGTATGGGCAGGGAAACTCTCTAAACACAGCACTGCAAACTTGTCAGACTTAATTAGAGCAGAAGGGAAACCAATGCAGCTGTCCAGCTTTATGGACAAAAAAGCCATTGCTAGCATTTCGTTTGCAATCTTCACTTTCAATAGATTTCTGCTCTTATGACAGGTCCACAATTGAAGAAGAAATGTATTTTATGGACAGAATTAAGTGGAAAAACACTACAGTATTCATCAATTTCTTCAAATACATCAAAACAGTATCGTCAATCCAATATATTATAAAAAGCATCATTGTGGATTAAAGCAATCTAACTAACACTGGATAGAATATCAAAACCATATTAACAGCAATCTTTAAGTCTAGTCTTACTTCAGAAAGCAAATCCCTTCTCAGAGCAGTTCATCATAACAATATTTTTTAAAAAAAATAAATAATGAAGTTGGGATACAGGGTAGCCAATAAATACATTCAATAATCTAAACTTTTGGGGGAGCCTTAAAAATTAAATGCATTTTTTAAAATTTTTAAATGCATTACTGAAGGGGTAGGCTTTTATATTTTTCTCTTTATTCAGGTGAGAAATTATAGTTTTGACCTTGCAAACTCTAGAGAAGAGCAAAATTTGGTTCAAATGTGTCTTGCACGAATGCTTTCATAGCTGTTGAAAGATGCACTGTGTTGTTTTGTAAGTTTGGGGACAGCAACTGTAGCAGCAGAGAGGATTGTTTCAATGTCTTTATTGATATAAGGTATCCCCAAATATACCGACTGTCTCTCCCTCTGGGTAGACTTGTTCCTTCTGAGGTTTTCTATCAATTCCAATCTTGGTCACAAGTTGAAAAAAAGTACAGCCTCTGGCTTTTCCCAACAAAGCATTACATTGACCCTCTCTGCCTCTATAGAGCATCTGACATGTAGAATGAAAGGGCTTCTGATCATGGACTTTGTATTTCCGCGTCCTTGATCATGATAGTGTCTCTTTTCCCTTTGCTATAATACAAATTAAACTGTACAATTTAGCCAATTTTAATTTGCCCAATTCAAAGTGTTGGGAGGATTGTTGTAGAATTACAGAGCAAATGCTGCCATTCTGGCCTCACTTATCAGCCAGAGGATTAAGAGACTGGGGGGAGTGGGGGGTGGGCTGCATGCCCTCCAGTCCTCTGCTTCAACTAAAGAAGCAATAGCTACAAGAGCCTTGGTGGAGCAGAGGGCTAATGCCTCCTTAAGTAACACCAGCTGCCTGCAATTAGTGCAGGTTCGCATCCCACCAGGCTCAAGGTTGACTCAGCCTTCCATCCTTCCGAGGTAGGTAAAATGAGGACCCAGATTGTTGGGGGCAATTAAGCTGACTTTGTAATAATGCCGCTTGGGGTGTGTGTGAAAGCCCTAACAAGCAGGCATATACATAGAATGAAGGCTACTGCTAAGCTTGTAAGCCGCCCTGAGTCTTCGGAGAAGGGCGGGATATAAATGTAATAAAAAAAATAATCCAGTTTTCATGCAAGACAACCTTCTCTTTGCTTCCTCTTCCTCTTTTTCTTTCTCTTCTCTCCTCCCTTACCTTACCCTACCCTCCTCTTCCCAAACTTTTTAAAAACAGCTTCTTTCTTATGTGAATATAAGTTGAAGAGAAGAACTATTCTAGCAAATATGGGCAATTTGTGGTCTTTCCCCCCATTTTCGTAACTCTCAATTTAAGTATTGAAAATTAATGGTGCTATTTTTCTACCCCCCGAGACAGAAAGTAGATTAAAACTGAAGGAGAAGCCCTAGAATAAACAATCTAGTTTTTGAAAACCATGACCACCAAAGTAAAAATCAAAACCTCACCCATTTATGTGATCATCTACCCACTCAGTCTCTTTGATTCTCCCAATATCAAGTGAGGCCCTCAGCCCATGTCCAGATGTGTCATTCCATATCATTCTTCTGTCTTCTGCAACCTATTCGGTCTACTACAGAGAATTAGACTCTCCAGAATACATCTGAGACATTGAGTGGAAGCAGAATTACACTTGTGTGATGTTGGTTGTGATTCAATGCTAGCAGTGGCTGCAGCCACGCAAGGGTGACATGAAGATGGGGAACCTCCAGTTGTTGAAGCTATTTTGACTGTCTTCTGACCGGCATCTGCCTAACATATTTCTTGCCTTTTTGACTTCAAGAGAAAAACCTGGAATCCTGCCTAGATAATTCAAAATGGGTAGAAGAAGAAGAGAAATTCTCATCAGTTTGTTTTAGAAAAAGACTCCTTCAGTCTTCTTTATTTAAACTGACTGAAATTTTGTGACATGCCAATGGTTACATATGTTTCGCATATGTTTATTTAATCTTTTTAGCTCGTCCCGTTGTTGCAGACTCAGGACTGACATACATATTTTATAAGACAGCTTCATATGCAGAAGAGGATAATTAAAAGAAGTCCTTCCTCATCCATAAACACAATTTTGTGTAGAATGCTAGAATTCCTTTAGGTAGTCCTTGACTTACAACCATTCATTTAGTGACCATTCAAAGTTGCAACAACAGTGACCTAAGACCATTTTTCATTCTTATGACTTACAAATGGGAAGCGTTCTAATAGACTAAACAGTTTTCAGTCCCATGGGAACCAAGGTCATTTCTGTTTCTCTCAGCTGGAGAGGATAATTCAAGTGCTGGAAAGCCCACTTGGATGTGTTATTGGGGAACATAGTTGATGGCATAGTCAGTGGGGTGGGAACTGTGACTTTGTATTACTGTTGCTTTTGAGAGGGGATTTTAATCTTGGTTTCACTTTTGACCATGCCGATACTTTGTATCCAATAAACATGTTCTTAGAGGGAAACTCAAGCCTCAGAGTTCTGTATCGGAACTATGACATCTTGAGTTTTTTTGTAAAAATAATAAAAGTGGGATATAAATAAAAAACTAAATAAAATAGCAGGTAGTATATGGAAGACAAAGAAGATACTGGTGGAACCCATTTATAATTTCCTTTTATTTCAATCACTCGGACAATTACTTGATTGCAGGCTTCTGAGTATATTTTAAAGTTTGTATTCCTCGCTCTTTGTGGAATAGCTGTTCTTTATAGACATACAAGAAAACATAACCAAAAACACACTGCAAGTTGATAAAACATCATTGAAAGTTGACTCGAGTTTTAACGGCATTAAAAAAAAGAAAAGGATAGTGTTGATGATTTAACTTCGCAGTAATGTTTGTTTTTTCTGTCAAGTATACAACCTTTTGGTTAAGAAATCAGCCAACAATATTTTTTGGGCTAACGTGAGAGATTAAAATCAGAGGGTGCATGTACCTTGTTTCATTTTTTCCCTCCTCTTCTCTGACCTCTCAAACACTTTAAGTAAATTTTGTGGTAAAGCAAAGACCACGAGCACAGAGGGCGTCTGAGACAGTCATAGTATCTGAATATGCTTTTTGTGGTATTAGCAACATTGCTTTGATTAAAGATTGGCCCATGGCTTGAGTTTGTACACTTTTATTTTCCTTCCCCAAAAAACTGTAACTGAATTAAATAATGCAGAGGCAACTGATCTTACTTATATATGCTTAAATGATTTTATACTATGTCCGATTTAATTTTGAAGTGTAATCATATATCTCCATCTCTTCATGACCCATGCGTAATTCAGTACACTAAATATTTTAGGCTTCTGAATTTTCATGGGAAAGGAGGGTTAAAAAAAACCAAACTGTCTAGAGTCTGTTCCCCCATCTCTTATAAGATATATGAAAAGACCAAGACAGCCAAAATCTCCTGCAGGAGAAGTAAAATAAGTGACGATACTGGCTTTTTGTTCAGCAACTGTTAATACACTTTGTGACTCCTTCAAAATTTAATTTGGAAAGTCAGCATTTCAGCAGCTTAAGGAGATTTAGCAATGGCTTCTCCCCAAACCACATAAAGCTTCTTCACAGATCACACAATGTTCCCCAGATCTCAGCTCATGAAAACCCAAATACCAGTACAGGTAGTCCTCAGCTTAAGACCATATGGAGCCTGCCCAGTTGAGATGGTCATAAAGTAGGTCATCATGTGACCAACCTGATTTTATGACCCTTTTGCGGTGGCTGATAACCAAACTCTTTATTTGCTATGGGGTGTTTTTGCCAAAAACTGGAATTAAACCCTGTTTTTTGGCAAAACAACATTGCAAACTGCAGTTGTATGACTGTGGGATGCCTGCAAATGGCTGTAAATGTGGAGCACCCAACATGAAGTCACGTGACTATGGAGAGATGCGGCTGGCCATCAGAACTTTGGAACCAAGCTATAAGTATCTTTGAGGTGGTTCTTCTTTAACTCTGAACAGGGACTAAGTGGATGGTTGTAAGTTGAGGACTGCCCAGTGGTGGGATTCAGCCGGTTCGCACCAGTTCGGCAGAACCAGTAGCTAATTTTTTGTTGCCTGGCCCAGAATGGACTTCTGGAAGCGGCATCCACACATAGAACCGGTTGTTCACATATTTGAATCCCACCACTGGGACTGCCTGTGGGATACCATGTTACCTCGGGCACAAACGCTAGGTATATCAAAACTATACAAGACTGAGAAATTGTGAGGGCGCCCATTTCCTATTTATCCATCTGTCTTATTTTATACAAAAGAGGAGAGCCTGTTTTACACAATATAAGAGAAGCTGAGTAGACCTCAAGCCTTTTTCTTCTCAGAATTCCCTGCTAGATGTGGAAGAAGTGTTTGGCATAATGGTGCACAAGTAGAGAATATGCAGTCCCTGGGTTCAGTGCATTCCTTTCTATTAAAAAAGGATAATTTATAGCCTACCTTACATATGAACTGAGAAGCTAGGTCCAGTTCAAGCTTCCAAACTTTGTTAAAGTCAAGGGGAACTCCAATAGTCGGCAAAACCCACAAATTATGTCTGTCCAAGACTTTTTTTTTAGGCAGCATGTATACAGTTCTGTGTGTTGCTCACTTAAACCACTAGGAAGCTTTTACTAAAGGAAATGGGTTCTTTACTCAGACAAAGGGACACCAAGGCAACTAAAACGTAATGCTCCAAACACAACTATAGAAGCTGAGTGCAAACATTATACCAGAAAATGTCTTCTGGTTTATACTTGATTGATTCAGTGGTTCAATTTCAAGATGACATTGAAAAGGGCAGGGGAAAATATTCTTACTTCTATTTCTGAGATCGTTTTTTTTTCCAAAAAAACAAAAAAACAAAACACGATTACAGAGCCTTAAAAGAAAATGGGAACAAAATCTTCAAGTTACATTTTCAAGTAATTTCATTGTCTGAAATAGTAATAATATTAATAAGTACCTAATGTTCATTAATTTCTTCCAGTGACTTTGCATGTATTGGCAAAGAAAATGGAAAGATGGAAAAGGTTTGCTTTTTAATGAGTAAGTGCATTAAGTACCTAGTCTAAAAATAGTAAAAACATAAAGGCATGGGAGGAGACTGAAATATGAAGGAGAAAGAGAAGTCTGATGTATTGAAATACTTTCATGCAATGTAAGTAACTGAACTAAGTGAACCAGTATTTACAAAGATAACTACATTTAGCAGTTCCCTCAAACTTGACTCTTCCAGAAATGTTGAATTATAACTTTCATCATCCCCCGTCACCATGACAACTGGCCATGCAGCTGTTTGTGAGGGGAGTATATTATAATTGCTCTGGGGAAGCCTGCTAGAGCATCTTCAGCTATTTAATCATTCATACAGCTATTTTATTTTACCCTGTATCTGAATGAACTGTTAATTTCTAAGAAAAGACTCCAGATGTTAGGATACCTCAGCCATAATGAGAACAACAACAAAAGGTTAAGAACTTTTCCAAGGCCTTTATAACTTCAAATGGTTGTAAGCCGAGGACTACCTGTATTAAAACTGGGTGAGTTTTGCTTAGCGACAGGCCAAGAGTACCACTCTTACTCCTTTTTTGCACCTTCCTTCCCTCCACCTCCAGAACCTGAGGCTGTGCATTTTGCAAGGTTTTTGCCACTCAATCCTGAATGCCCCCAAATCTCAGATTACTATCAGAACATTTACACTTCCCCTCCACGCTCCTTGTCAGATGGTGTGGGATGGGCCACTTGTGACATCTGAAAGGAAATTATTTCAAAGCAGGCCGTTATAATAGGGCAAGGTGGCTCTTTAAGAATTCAATTAACTCCCAGGCTCTTTTGCAATCAATCAACCCAGAGAATGTCCTGCCACTCTTCATTCCAGGGAGAGTGTCCGGAGACTGCCCAGATGTTTCAGCCTCCGGTTCTCCTCCGTGGAAAGTTTCCGCCTGGAGGCTGCTGCTACGGGTAGACATTCTGTTCTCCTGGCTCTCCTTAATCTAGAGTCCTGTCAGAGCTGTCACATGAAGAGTGAATCATTGGAGGGCCCTTGTGCCTGGAGAGGAGCTCAGGGCAGGCAGCTGCACAAACCCACACCCAAATGCACATTCTCCTCACTGAGAGTTTTACTGCTCAACCTTTGAATAATCCCAGAAGCTGACTGACAGACCGTTTGTTCAATAACAGAAATTTGCCAAAAACAAATTGGCTGTCTTTCAAACGGACACCCTGGCCTGGGCTTCTTAGACTCACCTTCTTCTCCCTGTCTCCATCTCCACCCTTCCCCACATTCCATTTTCTTCACTCTAAACAAACCGGAATTATAAAAGAATGCGGCTGCCTCACTGGACTTCATAGAGTTGCGCTCTGTCCCTCCTCCCTGCTTTTCTTCTTCTATGTTTCCCAGGATAACATATAATCCTTTGCACCTGCAAATGCTCCACAGACTGCCGACTGCCAAGAATCCACCACGTGTCCTTGCTTCCATGACCAAAGTTCCTGTGTTTAAAGAGAGAGGAGGTGGGTGGACAAAACGTTAGTCTCTGCTTTATTTGCAGCTTGCTAGCTTCCTATCAGCAGGGTGGGTGGGTGGGTGGGTGGGAGAGTGCTAGAGTTTTCAATGGCTATTTTGGCGGCATCTTCAATTAAAGAATAATTGATCACTTCTACCCACCATCCTCCACCACCACCCTGCCAAAAGACGACATGTAAAAATGGTTGGTCTGAGAATGATAAATAGCACTGAAGCTTGCTTGCAGAGAGTTAAATACATATTTTTTTTTCAGCCTGGAGAAATGCAATTTTGCAGATACTGCCCGGATCTTTCTTCCTCTTGGGAAGATAAAACACATGAAGAAAAAATACTGGGGAAAAAATACCAGCAGTGACTTCCAAGCTGAATATTCACGCCAAACACTATCTTTTCCAAACAACTGCTCCACATTACACCATACCCAACACTTTGACCTATATGAATAATATTAAGACTATACTAAGTTGACCAGTCCCAAAGCTAAGCAATCATCACTATTAACAGTAATCTTAATGAGGCAGAAAAATGGCCAGAAAATAGTAACTTGCTGTAGACAACCCGCTAACTTAAGTGTTTCTCAACCTTGGCAACCTGAAGACATGTGGACTTCAACTTCCAGAATTCCCCAGCCTAGAGAATTCTGGAAGTTGAACTCCACATGTCTTCAAGTTGCCAAGGTTGAGAAGCACTGCTCTAACTATATAGCTAAGCTGCTTAGAATGTTATAGAGCTTTATATATCTAACAGCTGAGCAGTGAGTCTGTATTCCCACCTGCCCCACTTTTTGGGCAGAAATACAAACATCTAAACTGAAATGCAATTTGCAGTTTCAAAAATAATAGCTAATCATGAGCACATTCTCCCCCCCAATCTTCCCAGAAAACTGGTTGACAGGCTGTTGCATCAATTCACTAAACAGCAACCCCAATTCCAAGATGGTTGTGTTGTTGTTTTTTGTGTGTGTGTGTGTGTTCTGAAGAATGCTGGAGAATGAAATTTCAACAGCCGAGTCTTGTATCAGTAGACAGAGCATATCCAAAGTAAGGTTCATCTCACAACCACAAAAGCCACAACTATTTCTGGAGAAAGACTCAGATTCAAAAGTTCAAGCCTAGCCCAGCCGTCTTTGTGATGCCTTCCAGATGTTTTGAAGTACCTTAGCTGCATGGCCAGCTCTAAGGAATGGTGGCAGTTTCATCAGAAAACATCTGGAGGGCACCACATTATGAAGAGCTATTGCAGACAGTATTATCTCTAACCTAGGTTTATGCCAACTTCTTAAAAAGCTGAGCTGAGAGACAAGAACCAAGAAAACTGGGCAACACCCTTCCATATAAGTACTCAAAGCAATTTAGATGACCATGGCCAAAGGGAGAATGCAAACTGGCCAACAGGAAATAAGATAATCCCTCTACAATTTAATTATGGCATAGTCTTCCCCAGCAAAGCAGGGAAAGCCCTACTCTCAGAATCATTTAAAAATAGACCGCAGAATGCAGCACTTGAGAGCATACCACAGGGAATAATTCACCACTGGCACTTGACATAAATGAGCTAACATGTTTCTTTCCATTTCCTTCTTTTACATGGAGATCCAGCTGAAAATGTGAAAGAAAAAAGCAAAAAAAAAAAGCAGCAAACCCCCCACCCCCACCCCTATCCGCTAAAGGGAAGGAGAGATTTTAAAGTCTGCAAAGTTTGGTGGATTTTTTAATTTAGAGAACACGGATGAGTATAGATTTTCTTAAAGAGCGCATTCTGCTGAACTTTAATGGGTTAAAGGAATGAGTTCTCTCACTCTGTTCTCTCCTCTCTCTCTCCCCCTCCCTCACACACATACTTCCGCTACCAATCCTTCTCTTGCACACATACTTCTCTCTTTTTTCCATTCTCTTCCCTTCCACAAATTTATCAGGGTGGGATTGAGGCCTTCCACCTGAGAATTGAACCAATCAGTGGCAGAGATCTACTCTCCCACTACATACACATACTTGCTACTCTTCTCTCCTGTCAGTTCTCTTCCTCTCCCTCCCTTTTCTTTCTCCTTTCCATCTTCCATCTCATATTGGTCTCTCCTGCGTGTAATTACACAGAATGTTCATTTATGCTGTATATAGCATTGGGACTTTGGGAAGACGTACGTGGATAAAAAGGAATCCCATAATATGACTATATGGGGCATTTTGAACGTGAGGGAAAATCCTTTGGAGTCTGTTGCTTATGTTGGTTATGGTTAGAGATAAGAGATCTCTAAATTAGAAGACAGACAGAGAGATAGATAGACAGACAGACAGCTCTGCCACTGGGAAAACAAGGATTACTCTGACTATGGTATAGTTTTTAGATATTCTGCCTCAAGATGCTGCTTTGTTGTGAAATATATAGCAAATTATTTATCTTGTATGTTGTAATTATTTTTTTCCAAATAATCTCATAAGGTGAATGCTTATGAGATATCAGATCAGATAATATATTCTGTGTCTCTGAAAAAAATGATATAAATGCCTGGCAGGGGAAGATTTATCAAATCTGATGTCCTTCAGAATTTTTTACAGCTATCACAAGCCAGCCACAGGCTGAGTTAAAATGCCTTTGTAAATGATTTTTTTTTTTAAAAAATGAAAACCTCAAGCGTATCTATCTACTGTACCTGTCTGATATGCCTATATTCATGGACAGACACTTACGAGAACCACTGGAGTGGTTATTGTCATAGACTGGCATTGAAGAGAACTAGGTTCAAGTCCACCCTCAGCTACAGAAACTCACTGGGTGCCTTTGGGACACTCTCTTTCTCTCTCTCAGATCACCCTACGTCACAGGTCAGCTCTTGCTGGGTTAAACACAAGAGACCTCTCCATGGAAGGCACCTTAAGCTCTTGGAGGAAAGGCAGGAGATACATCTATCAAAGAAATAAAATAAATAACTACAGATTGAAATATTTTCCTCTGTGGAGTGAAGAAACTAAACAGCAAAAAGCAAATTGTTGTCTAGGAACATTTTTCGGCTGTTTATGCCTCTCGATTGCAGCCATCAATTTCTAAGATTTCCTTTAGGGTACCAAAACAGAACAAACAAAACCCACAGAAGCTCAACATAGTTGTGGGGATCTACTACTTGAGACCAGATTTCAGTAAGGAGTAAGGAGGGCACCCAAGTGATTTCTCCACAGAAAAATAACAAAGGGCATACATTTACCATTGACAGTGCAGTGAAGATTTTTTCAATAGTCCCTGAATATATTATTATGGGACTCACTCCTAAAAAGTCCCCAGATATAATATTCTGCATCGGTTAAGAATAGGCAAGAAAACAAGAAAAGATCAGTTGTTGTTGTTAGCTGCGAAGTCGTGTCCGACCCATCGCGACCCTATGGACAATGTTCCTCCAGGCCTTCCTGTCCTCTACCATCTTCTGGAGTCCATCTAAGCTCACGCCTACTGCTTCAGTGACTCCATCCAGCCACCTCATTCTCTGTCGTCCCCTTCTTCTCTTGCCCTCAATCTTTCCCAACATTAGGCTCTTTTCCACTGAGTCCTTCCTTCTCATTAGGTGGCCAAAGTATTTGAGTTTTAGCTTCAGGATCTGGCCTTCTAAAGAGAAGTCAGGGTTGATCTCCTCTAGGCCTGACCGGTTTGATTGCTTTGCAGTCCAAGGGACTCGCAGGAGTCTTCTCCAGCACCATAGCTCAAAGGCCTCAATTCTTTGGAGCTCGGCCTTTCTTATGGTCCAACTTTCACTGCCATACATTGCAACTGGGAAGACCATAGCCTTGACTATACGCACTTTTGTTGTCAGGGTGATGTCTCTGCTTTTTAGTGTGCTGTCTAGATTTGCCATGGCTTTCCTCCCGAGGAGCAAGCACTTTTAATTTCTTGGCTACAGTCCCCATCTGCAGTGATCTTGGAGCCCAGGAAAACAAAATCTGTCACTACCTCCATTTCTTCCCCATCTATTTGCCAGGAATTGAGAGGGCCGGATGCCATGATCTTGGTTTTCTTAATGTTAAGTTTCAACCCAACTTTTGCACTCTCCTTCTTCACCCGCAACAAGAGGCTCTTTAGTTCTTCTTCACTTTCTGCCATTAGAGTGGTATCATCTGCATATCTTAGGTTGTTGATATTTCTCCCGGCAATCTTAATTCCAACTTTTGATTCATCTAGCCCTGCCTTTCTCATGATGTGCTCTGCATATAAGTTAAATAGGCAGGGCGACAGTATACAGCAATGCCGGACTCCTTTCCCAATTTTGAACCAATCAGTGCTTCCATGTCCAGTTCTCACTGTTGCTTCTTGGCCCACATATGGGTTTCTCAAGAGACAAATAAGATGGTCTGGTACGCCCATCTCTTTAAGAACTTGCCACAGTTTGTTATGATCCACACAATCAAAGGCTTTAGCATAGTCAATGAAGCAGAAGTAGATGTTTTTCTGGAACTCTCTAGCTTTCTCCATGATCCAGCGTATGTTGGCAATTTGATCTCTAGTTCCTCTGCCTCTTCGAAATCCTGCCTGTACTTCTGATAGTTCTCAATCCACATACTGCTGGAGTCTAGCTCGTAGGATTTTAAGCATAATTTTACTAGCATGAGAAATGAACGCAATGGTGCCATAGTTTGAACATTCTTTGGCACTGCCTTTCTTTGCATTTATTAATGATGGTTGCCGCCTCCCAGGGTCATGTGATCACTTTTTGCGATCTTCTGACAAGCAAAGTCAATAGGGAAGCCAGATTCACTTAACAATCGTGTTAAGAACTGCAGTGATTCATTGAACAACTGTGGCAAGAAAGGTTGTAAAATGGGGCAAAACTCACTTAACAACTATCTTGCTTAGCAATAAAAATGCTGGGCTGAACTGTGGTCGTAAGTCAAGGATTACCTGTGTTTTCATGAAGTCAAAAGATAAACCTGAAACCCAATGCCCCTAAAACAGTCACATGGTTAACCATAAACTAAAATAGTCGAATACAATTATGATTATTTTGCTCTTTTAAAAGATGGAAAATGACAAAAGCTTTTTATCTGTGTCTTTTAGGACAAATTATCTCTGAACCTAAAAATTAATCCCTGGTCAGGCATTAATATACGTACCTAAGGTTTCACTCACCCAATTTCTTTCTAATAATTCCTTTATCTGATTGCCTGGGACATGTACTATTAGAGGCAGCAGGATATAATTAATCATGTTTTTGTTCCAGGATAGTATCTGTTCCCACCAGTGTTCCCAGTATCGGAAAGGAAAAAATGACAAGCAGTGCACTTTTACAGCAGACGGTGATGCCAAGGCTGTGTCATGTGTATTTTATTAGATCCAAGCCTGAATAAAAGACTTTGTTTTCCACTTCAAAGGACCCATCCCAATCTTCTGCTCTTCCTTTATGAATAACAAATTTAAAATAAATCTTTGGGATGAAACGCATGGAAACTCATAGCATCTCCCTGTCTTCCTAGGTCGCTTATGTGCTATGTTCCTTTGGTTTATTATTAAATTGTTTGAGAAATTTCAACATATGACCTATGTTGGAATGCAAATATATTTCTGTATTCCATAAGATAGAACATCTTTCTCAAAAGACAAAGGATATTCTCATGTTGCATTATATTTAAGACTAATACTTTTTACCACAGGTGTCTCATCTTCATCCACCTGCTATATAATTTTTACTAGTACAATACTTGCACATCATTGTTTGATAGATAAGGCTTCTCTTGGAGAGAAGGAAAATGTGCACTGCTGCATTCAATACAGACAACATTTCACTATTTCTGGACAAAGAAAATTAATCTTATCAATTTTTTTAAAAAAAAACCATGCTACCTCATTAACAATGTTAAATCTTCTGCAAGTACGGGTAATCCTCCACTTGATAACCATTTGTTTAATGACTGTTTGAAATTACAACAGCCCTGAAAAAAGTAACTTACGACTGTTTTTACATTTATGACCATTGCCATGATCTCCATGATCATGTAATCAAAATTCGGACATTTGGCAACTGGCATGTATTTATGATGGCTGCAGTGTCCCAAGGTCATGTGGTCACCTTTTGTAACCTTCTGACAAGCAAAGTTATTGAGAAAGCCAAATTAACCATGTTACTAATTTAACAACTGTGGCAAGAACAAAAGGGATAAAATTCAGTGGTACCTGAACATCCAGTTCTCTGCGTGCATGCAGGCCTGGGCCTCTGAGGACTAGAATGGACTTCCGGAAGTGACATCCATGCATTTCCTGTGGGCTGTTCTAGGCCTGGTAGGCCTCCTCCAGGCCTCCAAGGCCTAAAACAGACTTCCAGAAGTAACAGCAACGCACTTCCGGCGGCCCATTCTAGGTTTGGGAGGCCTCCACCAGGCCTAGAATGGACTTCCAGAAGTGATATCCATGCACTTCCGGTGGGCTGTTCTAGGCCTAGGAGACTTCCTCCAGGCTTCCAAGGCCTACAACATACTTCCAGAAGCAGCATGGGTTCAGCCGGTTCTCTGAACTCAAGCGAATCAGCTGAATCTCACCACTGACAAAATTCCCTGGATTTGCTTGCTTAGCAGAAGAAATTTCGGGCTCAATTGTCCTCCTATGTCAAGGACCACCTGTACTCCAAAATGTTTAACATAAATACCCACAAAAATCTTGATATCTGTTTCTACCAATGAGAACATAAACTGAAACATTCTACTACACTTAGATGCAAACACTTCACATACATAAGTTTAGACTTGTTGCTATTCTTCTTTTCTTCCTTTCTGTCAGCAATCTGACACAATCTAGCGAAGCAATCTTGTCACTCTAGTTTTCTTTATTTTTATTTTGTTCACTACTAGCCAGATAACTATGCTCATTAACACTTCAAATACGTGTTGGGACAGCAGGTCAGAAAAGATTAAAATGGAAGAATTTTCACTGTAGTAAGAGATTAAGATGGTAATTTTTGAAGATAACTCCTTCCTCTTTCTGATTGAAAAGTGACAACTGGATATATAATAGTCATGCTTAGGAAGCCCCAAATTAACTAATAATAGCCAAACTGTATGTACTTCTCATACTAAGCTCCTAGATACTGATCTCAATTTCTTCTCCCTAGTGAAACCCAGTTTTAATTTTTTTAAAAAGAGAAGGGCTATGCTTGGAAGCCCAGCAATAATATCAGATTTGTTTCAACGTATTGTCCAGGGGGACAAAAATAGAGATTGGAAGTAGATTGAGGGTACTAGGTATATCTAGTTTAACAAAGAGAAGGATTGGAGTGATATGATAGCAGTCTTCCAAGGATTTGAGGGACTGTCACAGAAAAGAGAGGGTCGACCTATTCTCCAAAGCACCTGAGGGCAGGACAAGAAGTAACAGGTGGAAGATCATTAAAGAAAAAGCCAGCCTAGAACTAAGGAGAAATTTCGTGTCAGTGAGAACAATTAATCTGTGGAATGGTTGGCCTTCAGATGTTGTGAATGCTCCATCACTGGATGTTGTCAAGAAGACACTGGAGAGCCATTTGTCCGGAATGATATAGGATCTCCTACTTGAATAGGGGATGGACTTGAAGACCTTCAAGGTCCTTTCCAACACTATTATAGCAATAGCATTTAGACTTATATACTGCTTCATCGTTCTTTACTGCCCCTCTCTAAATGATTTACAGAGTCAGCATATGGGCCTCAACAATCTGGGTCTTCATTTTACTGAATGATGGAAGGCTGAGTCAGCCTTGAGCCTTTTAGAATCAAACTCTTGACAGTGGGCAGAATTAGCCTGCAATACCGCATTCTAACCACTGCACCACCACGACTCTTATTATTCTATGTTTTATATTCTAGAAGCAGCAGCAGCAGCAGCAGCAGCAGTAGTAGTAGTAGTAGTAGTAGTAGTAGTAGTAGTAGCAGCAGCAGCAGCAGCAGCAGCATGCATGCATTACATTCTGAGGTTAATTCCAGCAGGTAAGATAAGCATCTGGAGAGCCATTGCCACTCAAAGCAGATTGCCTGATGAATACTCCACCAAAGGTTGGAATCAATAGGATTACTTAACTAGGGCCATATCCTAGTATACTCCATTTCAGCAACTTCTAGAATCCTCTCTGGTCTTCCACAGAATTTTTTACTGGCATTGCTGAAAATTAGCAGAAAGTCTTTCTGCTATTCTGAGTCAAGAAGGACGACAAAAGCTATTGACTGAAAGGCTAGATAACTGATAAGAAGGATAGCCGTAGAGATATTCCTGAAAACTCTGCCATCTCATCTTTACAGCTCAGCCATGATTTGTTTAACAGGAGGCTCGTCTACTGTACCTTCAAAGGAGCTGGGAAAAAGGAAAGTCCTGACTAGTGCAATATATTTAGGATCATCACTCAGTCCACTGATGGGACTTAGTAAGGGGGAGATCTATGTATATAGCCTTGAGTCCCTGAATGAAAAGTGGATTAAATCAAGTACATAAACACATTCACAATCACCAGAAATTACTGGCTCCTACACTAGGACTTCCTGGGGGCATGGTGGCCTAAGATGCTGGACTTGTCAACCGGAAGATCAGCAGTTTGAGATCCAAGTAATGCATATAGGGTGAACTCCCGTTCTTGCTCCAGCTCCTGCCAACCTAGCAGTTCAAAAGCTTGCAAATGAGAGTAGATAAACAGGTACCACGAAGGTAACAGTGCCTCGGCATATAGTCATGCTGGCCACATGACACAGAAGCATCTTCAGCTGGCTCCCTCAGCTAAGAAATGGAGATGAGCATTGCCCCCTAGTGTTGGACATGAGTGGGCAGGGGAAACTTTTACCCTTTTACACTAAGAAGAACTGCATAGTCCAGGGGTAGGCAACCTCGGCTCTTTTATGACTCATGGACTTCAACTCCCAGAATTCCTGAGTCAGCTATGCTGACTCAGGAATTTTGGGAGTTGAAGTCCATGAGTCATAAAAGAGCCGAGGTTGCCTACCCCTGGCATAGTCCTTCCTGCCCAATTCAAGATCCCCTCTTAGGCCAGCCAAGTTCTTCCTTAGTTGCCAGAAAGTTTTATAACCAACATGCTCATCCATGATCTATACTTTTGTATCCCCTCTCAAATTCTTTTAATATGTGAAGAAATTTAGATATGCCATCCTTAAGATAGTTTTTTAAAAAAGCTCAAAGATACCCTTCTCATTCATGAGGATAGATGTGAGGTTTAACTGAGCTCCCAGCACTAAGTAACACTAGAAGAGCTCATACCAGCGATTAAATCCTATTATTACAATCCTGGGACTGACTTCCTTCAGAGATTCCTTCCAGCTTCTGGCTACTTTTGCCATAAACCTATATGTCCAAAAAGATATTCCAATGAATGTCTTTAGGAAATGTTTCTTTGTAGACAATTTTGCAGATCAACAAAAGATTAGTGCATCATACAATGAGATATTGGCAAAGAAGCACCAAATTCTCAAATTAGGGAGCTCACAAATTAGGAATCACTACCCACAGGATGGTTGCAAAACATTTTAAAACCTAATCCGGCCTACAAGGATAAAACAGGAGCCAAGTCACTTTGGATAGTGAGATGAGCAGCATATACATTTAATAAATAAATACTAAATAAATAAGTAAATAAAAGATGTCAAAACTCTATCAGGCTTTGTTCCTTGCTTGGCCTGTACAAGCTTGCAGTAGCAACTCTAGTACCACAAATTAGAAAATCCCCAGATTAAAATTTAATTTAATCATTCAAATAGTATATTTATTTCTTGCATGACCACTGAGATATTTATTTATTTATTTATTGCTACAAAACTCCATGTAGCATTTGAAGAAATCGTGGTATTCACTGGGGTACCTTTTGTGTGGTGCTATCCAAACTTGTGGTTTAAATGCAAAGCCGTTGAAGAATAAATATATTTGGGGTTTTTATTTTTTTATTTTTTTGTACACATTTAGAGTGAAGCAGAGAGACCTTTTTTTCAAGAAAAAGGATTGCATTTCATTCTAAAAGCAGGTTTGGAAGCCCTGGAGAAACACCCTGTGTTTCTGTTCTTTGGCAGCTTGTTTTCAAACAAGCTGTCTCTTTCCAAATTCTTAAGTGGTTTCAAAGGGTGTTTTAACGTTGCCAGTAAGGCCCTTTCTCCTTGCTCTTGCTGCATACAGATGGTGCACAAGAATGTCTTTGACAATATTTTAAAGCCACTGTGAATAACCATTCTTGTGACATGAATAAAGCAATGGCTTGTTTGCTGAACAGCTGAGGCTACAGTGTTCTTTGCGGGGCCAAGAGGAGAGGGGGGAAAAAGAGAGAAGAAAAGGCTACCATTAGGTAAATGGCAAGTACACTCCCACTGTCTGGAAGTGACATCATCTCCTTTGAAACGGTGCCCTAGAAATCGGGTTTTCGGGAAAGAGCACCCAACCAAATGGTAGACACGTTAGTGTTACAGAATGATTAGTGTTTAATCCCCCAAAGAAGCACAGTCGTTACAGCAAGATGGAGAAGTGAATGGTAGAACACTTATTGCACAGCTTGCAAGGAAATGGATTTAAAGCTTTGTCTGGGTTTTATCTAGCCTGAGTTTTAATGCCACTGAGAACAGTATGAAGGGAAATGGGGGGGGGGTTGAAAGGGAGAGGGCTGTGAAAAGAGAATGTGAGAGAGGCAGAAGACAAAGAAATAAAGAAAAGTAGGGAGGCAGAAGGTGCCCAAGAAAATAACATTTAGGGATATTTTTTTTAAAAAAAACAACTCTGGGATGCCAAAAACAACAGACTATTGGGTTTTTTAACCTGTGTCCATGAGAATATTCTCACCATGAGCTGCCAAAAATAAAATCTAAACAGTGAAAAAGTGAATAATAAATCATAACTGATAATTAAATATTTTTTGTAATACTTTAAAGGAACGGCGTACTATGCCACAGATCCTTCTGAAGATGTTTTGCAGAGAAAAAATTAAGCTGGTAAGATTGGGATATGTATACAAGCTGTTTTGTCGGCCATCAAGGCAAGAAAGAACAGGGTTCAAACTGTTACTGAATATTTAGGCCAATGTAGGGAACAACAGAGGGACGTGGTGGCTCAGTGGGTTAGGACGCTGAGCTTGTCGATCAGAAGGTCGGCAGTTTGGCAGGTCGAATCCCGAGTGCCGCGTAACAGAGTGAGCGCCTGTTACTCATCCCAGCTTCTGCCAACCTAGCAGTTCGAAAGCACGTAAAAATGCAAGTAGAAAAATAGGGACCATTATGGTGGGAAGGTAACAGCGTTCCGTGCGCCTCTGGCATCTAGTCATGCCGGCCACATGACCACGGAGATGTCCTCAGACAAGCGCTGGCTCTTCAGCTTTGAAATGGAAATGAGCACCGGCCCCTAGAGTTGGAAACGACTAGCACTCATGTGCAGGGGAACCTTTACCTTTATCTTAGGGAACAACAGTCTTGGAGCCCAATTTGGCCTTCCTTTTCCCTTATTTTCCCCTTTAGGAGAGGGCATGCTTGACATCTGAAAAGGTCGGCAACCCAGCTCTATTCACCGAGACACACAAAATTCTAGATAATTGAGCGAAGGATTGAAAGGTACATAGGCTAGGGCCATTCAAAGAATCGATGAATTATCTTCCCTGAAAGTGTTCACAGACCACTTCTATGTTGTATTGGCTAAGACCATAGATACCACAAGCCATTCTTTACTGTTCTGAAACTAAATCATATATATAGTCAGGTTAAGATGAAATGCTTGAAAAAAATGTCTGTTTCACTATTCGGGAGCCAGCTTCTCAGATACAGCTAAATGGTTCTAGCAAAGATGCGATCCATCCAAATCATCTTTGCACCTTTCAGAGTCCTGATGGGGCAAAATGTAGACCTTAAAAATATTTGAGGGGTTCAAGGCATTTTAACTGAGCCATTATCCTTGCAGATATTTGAGGAAACCACTTTAATTCTTTACAATTCCTGAAACCTGCACTCTAACTGAGGCTTCTTCCAAGACTTTGCCCTCTTTGGCTCTGGGTGGGGTTGCGTTACACCAAAGAGACCCAGTGTACAATCTGGGGGTCCTCCTGCTTAACGAGCAGGTGGCAGTTGTGGCTAGAAGAGCCTTTGCCCAGCCTTGTCTGGTGTTCTTCTCTTGCCCTCAATCTTTCTCAGTAGCCAGGTTTAAGGCATAGTAAAGACAACAATATTTAGATGAAGCCTGCAAAGTGTATTTGATACAATTTATATTGAAACTGTGTATCAGTTCAGCCTTTTAGATATGTGGATGTTAACTCTCCAAATTTTACAGTCACTATTAGCATTGCAAAAAAAGAAGAAATAAATTCCACATATTTTAGATAGGAGAAAGCTTTCAAACTCATACAGGCTTCTTTTTGAAGATGCCACAAATGGAATTAGTTTTGCACTTCAAAAGTATCACAATATGGTGAAGCTATTACACTAGGGTTATATCATAATGCTTTAGAATAATGAAAGAAAATTGTGGAAAGGGATACATGATATAATAGAAGACTATATCTATTCAAACAAACAGTACAATTCCACCATTCAAATCATTTTTGTTCACCTCTTTAGCATAAATGACTGAATCCATATAATATGCAGTGATTTCAAATTCATCAAAACATCCGCAACTATTGCAAAAACATCTGACCATTTTCATTTTTTTTCTTGGTCATTTTCAGCGGTTTTTCTGTACTGTTTTTATTTCTGCAAGATTCTGCAATGCCCTTTTAACCAGGGACCTCTCCTCTTTTAATCTGTAATAGTTCATATTTAAAAAACAAAAAACAAATCAAACACACAGAATTTTATACAAAGGGACTTACCTTTAAAGATTCCCATACAGGAAACTGGACAAGAGAAAAAGGAATCTGTAGTTCAAGAAAGAAAAAGAAAAATGAGATGCATGATTAAGTTGGATACAGTTAGCTAACTAAATTAGGAAAAAATATTCATTCAATGGAACTGTGGCTTCTTAAAATGATAAATCTCAGAGTATTATATTATACACAAGGCTGAACCTTTGACTTATTGTCAAGTATTATAGCCAGGGTGGGCTCCGAGAGTCAGAACTGGCACTACCAAGTATGGTGAACTTTAAGGACTTAAAGCCTGGAAAAATAATACAGAGAATAGCCTAGAAGGTACACGCAGAAACTTATTGCCAAAGAGCTGCCTGCTCAGCTTTGCAGCTCAGTCGAGACATTTAACTGAAGACTCAGCTATTTACACAAGGAAGCTCAGTTCAATACTGACCACTGGAAACAGAGCTCTCTAACTCATCAATAATCCCTTGGGAACTCAAACTATCAATGCAAGTAACCATATCTCCAAAGGGTTGCCATCTATCCTTTGCAAACAGTCCTACGCTGAAAAAAAGCCTAAACACTGCTGTTCCACTTGTTTTCAACACAAATGAATAAATATTTAGAACAAGAGACTGGTTGTAACCATTTTTCGGCTAACGAGACATATCAAACAGAAAGCCAGAACTTTGAAGTCCGTTCTTGTTAGGACACCTTAAGGCAGAAGTCCCTAACCTTTTGGGCACTAGGGACTGGTTACGTGGAGAGAGGTTTTTTCCGCGGAGCAGAGGGGGCGTGGTTTTGTGTGCTGCCTGCATCCTGCAGATGGGGCTTTGCTTGTTTGTGCGGACCAGTTGCTGGCATGCCACGGCCCAGTATTAGTCGACAGATCGAGGGTTGGGGACCCCTGCCTTAAAGCACAGAAACAGATTTCCTCTCCACACATATATATGCTGATCTAAGAGGAAAAGACTTCCCAACTAAAGGGAGGTTTTGCTCTATCCTTAGTGCAAGGAGTAATTTTAATTTATTTTTATGTAATGTATTCTGAAATGGTATAGGGTTTCCTGCCTTAGCATGGGGTTGGACTAGATGACCTCCAAGGTACCATCCAACTTCTTCTTCTTCTTCTTCTTCTTCTTCTTCTTCTTCTTCTTCTTCTTCTTCTTCTTATTATTATTATTATTATTATTATTATTATTATTATTATTATTATTATTATTATTATTATTATTCATATATTTATACCCCACCTTTATTATTTTCACAAATAACTCAAGATGGTGAACATATCCAGCACACCTTCCTCCTCCTATTATCTGCACAGCAACAACCCTGTGATGTGATTTGGACTGAGAAAGGGGGACTGGCCCAAGGTCATCCAGATGGCTTTCATAGCTAATGTTGTGATTCCATGTCAGCCTGTGCTCCCAGCAGTTGAGTCTGATGGATCTGAGGAGGAGGAGGGGTTTGGAGAGGGAGGCTCTGATGCATTACAGGACTCTCAGTCAGAGGAAGAGCCACTCCCCTCCAATCGTGTTCTTTATGAGGCTCAGCTGTGTGAGGAGGAGGATTCGGGCTCTGAGGCTTCACAGATGAATCTATTTAGAGACGCTCGAAGTAGAAGGCAGTTTAGCAGAGCAGACCAGAGAAAGTCTATGAGGCAACTCAGTGAAAGGAGGAGAAGGCATTGAGAAGCCACGCCTTGGGGCTGCTAATAAAAGGGGAAGGTGTGGGCGGTGCTGGTTGCTGAAGGCAACCGTTCGTAGAACTCCAAAGGAAATCCTGGTCTGTTTATGTTCTTGCTGATCTTCTTGTTTGACTCTTGTTTGCTGTTTGAACCATTTATTTTGCTAAGGAAAATATTCTGCTGCTTTTTGTTTTAAGGACTAATTATTTTGAACTGTATATAAATAAAAAGGTTGGGTTTTTTCCCAGCCTATTGATTTAAAAAGAAAAGGGGTTGTCCCTAACACGCAAATAGGGACGGTCATGGGCTGGAACAGAACAGCTAAGGAGGGACTTGAACTCAGTGCCTCTTGCTTTTTAGCCTGGTACCTTAACCACTAGGCCAGTTAACTTATAGACAAGTCCTGAAATTTCTCCAATGAGCACTCATACAGTTGTTACAGTTACAACAAATGCACACAGTCATTTATTCCCTTTTGCTAAAGGTATATGATGATCCTTGGCAGCCCACTCATTAGCTGGGACGCCAAGAGATAAAGGACAGCTAGTTTCCAGAAACTACAAGCTACTACAAGCCCAAGTTCTGTGATGAATTCTCATTTCTAATCCTAAAAATTCATCATGAATGTGGTCGGAACCCTGAGAAGGTGCAGGTAGTCCTCAGTTTACAAGAATTTGTTTAGCAACTGCTTAAAGGCACTGGAAAAAAGTAACCTACTATTAGTCCTCGCACTTATGACCATCACAGCATCCCTACAGTCACATGATCAAAATTTACGCACTAGGCAACAAGCATGTTATTTACGACGGTTGCAGCATCCTGGGCTCATCTGATTGCTGTTTACAACCTTTCCCAGTCAGCTTCTGACAATAGGGGAAGCTAGATTCATTTAAGAATCACACAATTCACTTAACAACTGAAGTGATTTGCTTATCAACCATTGCCAAAAGGATCATGAAATCAGGTCTGTCTCACTTAACAACACCTTGCTTAACAACAGAAATTCTGGTCCCAGTTGTAATCATAAGTTGAGGACTACCTGAATCTTTTTAAATCACATGTTGACCACTGGATGACATCGCCAGGGCTCGTTGCCTTGGAAGAGTGAGGAAGATTCTCAGGGATGACTCACACCGTGGACGGTATCTCTTTACTCTCCTACCATCCGGTAGGAGATATAGGAATATAGCCAGCCGTACCAACAGGCTGAAAAATAGCTTTTATCCATGGGCTGTTAGGCTTTTAAATGGGACATAATCTTATGCAGAATTGACTTGGGAGGCTGGTGTGTGGTGTAGTTGGTTCACATGGTGTGGTAGGATGGAGGGTTTGTTGTCACTGTGTGTTGGGGGGAGAGAGCACGGGGGGGGGGAGGCTCAGCTAATCTCAATGTACACATGTTGTACTTTGACAATAAAGGTTTATTATTATTTATTATTATGTTGATCTATTGAAATCCCTTTAGGAGAAACACTCTTGCTTTCTGAATCAAAAAACACATCCTTTCCTATCCCTCACTACTTCCTGACTTTCTTAACGTTCAAGTTTCTGGTATCCACTGAATGAAAGCAACAAAACAACAGCAACAGTAAAGAAACTAGCAAAGCAGCACAGAATCCATGAGCAGATAGATGGATCTAAAAACAGCTACTAATAGATACTGTAGCTGCAAGATTTTTTGATAGAAAAAACTGATCGTGAGAATCCATTTTTAAGGCTGTAACGCTAAACTGGGTTGCCAGTTTTATCATGCAGCCGAACTTTTCATCTCTGAAATGTTGGTGGAATATATCAGATCCTTTCAGATTTTATTTATGGATATTTTTTTTCACAAGAAGCTGCATGTTCAACAAAAATGTCAATCCTGAGAGACAATTGTGTATTTATTATATTATATGTACGTGACTGCAAACAGGAAACCTACTTACCATGTTTCCCTGAAAATAAGACCGGGTCTTATATTAATTTTTGCTCCAAAAGTCACACGAGGGCTTATTTTCCAGTTAGGTCTTATTTTCGGTGAAATACAGAACTAAATGTGTCTGTCTTACAATCTTAACTGGGGCTTATTTGGGGAGTAGGACTTATATTACGAGCATCCTGAAGAATCATGCTAGGGCTTATTTTCCGGTTGGGTCTTATTTTTGGAGAAACAGGGTACATCAGTCTGAATTCAACAAGCATGCTTAATTTTACAATGCAATGTAGCCATGTCACTGTACTGTATATTTTATATATATATTTATATTTATTAGATTTTTATACCGCCCTTCTTCCGAAGGACTCAGGGCGGTGTACAGGGCAATAAATATCAAAATACGAAATACAAAAGTTAAAAAACATTAAAAAATTATGCCCGATGTAGTACATTAGTTAAAATCCATGTTAAAACCCCCGACCCCAAACCCATCAGTCCAGGCCGGCTTGTTCAAGATCACGTCGGAAGGAGCGAAGGTCGGGGGCCATCTGGAGCTCAACCAGTAAGCGGTTCCACAGGTCTGGTGCGCTCACAGAGAACGCCCTCCCCCTGGGGGCCACCAGTCGACATTCTCTGATCGGTGGCATCCTGAGGAGGCCCTCTCTGTGGGAGCGCACTGGACGGAGGGAGGTTGACGCCGGCAGCAGGTGTTGCCGTAGGTAATCCGGACCCATGCCATGTAGGGCTTTATAGGTCATCACCAGCAGTAGTAGTGTATTCATTGCTTTTCATGTTATTTGAACATGCCTACAAACTGTTTTTACAAAAGCTATATTGCTTAAAAGCTACAATTTTTCAAATGTAAAATATTATTACAGGATGACTGTCAACCTCAGCTTCGTTTGAGCTTATGTCACAACTAGCTATCCTATGAAATCTATACAGGTATTTATTTATTTATTTATTTATTTATTTATTTATTTATTTATTTATTTATTTGATTTGATTTGATTTGTATACCGCCCTTCTCCCTAAGGACTCAGGGCGGTGAACAGTGACATAAATATCAAAAGCACAAATACTGATATTGAAAACAAATTAAACCCTAATGCCCAAATGCAGAAGATAAGTTACCTTAAAACAATAATTATTGTTGGCATATATTAAGGAAGACTGAAGATGAGAATGCAGCAAGCTATTCGTAATGACATGTAATTTAATGTAATACTAAAATATATTTGAGAATTCTGAGACAAATTGTTTACCCTTTAAAATTACGAAGATGACATATATTTGGACATAACAGCAGAGAAACAGATGTAACCATTTAACATTAATCTAATGTATTCACTCAAAAAAAAAAACCCTTCACCATTTGTTATCTGTTCACATCACCATCTGTCTCCTCAGTTTCAATTTCCAAAAATGGAAACTCAGCATAATACAATCCACGTGCATTGCAATTTTAATACTTCCCTGTTTAAAAAGTTGAGGAAATGGGCATTTCTGCTATACTATTTTCACAAGTTTATTATGTTGTGGGGCGCATTATACAGAAATCCATCGGGTGCAATTCAAAGGATCCACCTACTTCTGAATGTCTGCCTCTTGAAATCTTCATTGCAATCTAGCTAGACAATGGGATCCTATCCTGAAGATGTTAAAGCCATTTACTGAATTGCTTTGCACAAGATACTATGGTATTCTTAAGTAGCTTTGAGAGGGCAGGGTGAAATCCACCCCATGGCTACCAAATAAGGCTTGCTTGATTCCTTTGCCTCTGGTGCCCATCCATGCTCCCCCAACAAACACTGGTTTTAGAGATAAGCACTGAGGTTCAATCCCTGTGCAAATGGGGATCTTATGAAGCAGCATGAGTACCTTTGTGCAAGTTTAGATTTGCACATATGTCATCTCTTTTACAGGAGATACTGGCTGCCAGTCTGCTTCCAGGTACAATTCAAGGTGCAGGTTAAATGGGATTAAAAATAAAAAAAATAAAAAAAATCTTTAAAGCCCCACATGGTTTAGGGCCACGCTATTTGAAGGATGGCCTCTCCCCTATTATATCCACCCGGGCCAGCAGGATGAGAAGGCAGGATATTGTTACCAGTTCCATCGATTATGGACTGTCATCTGGCGGGATCACGAAAAAAGCCCTTTTCACTGGTGTCTCCTTCTACATGGAACAACATTCCCCCTGAGGTATGGTTGGGCCTCACCCTGAAGGCCCTAAATATGTGGGTTTTATCAGTGGAGATAGAGCCAATCAAGGGGCTGATTTGATTGTGTTGTTGCTGCCATTGGTGATAGGGTGGGTTTTTTTATGGGTCTTTATTAGGCAGTGGATTTTTAAATGTTGTAAGCCACCCAGAATCCACCTATATAGCCAGGTTATTGAAATTTGTTTAATAAATAAACATTTCCACAATTTTTTCTTCTTTTTCCATCTTCTTTTCTTCTCTCCACTCCATTATTGATTTGCTACAGAAGAGTCCCAGTTAATTTCTGGTTTTTTAGGTTTTTGCAATAATGTAGTTCATGCTTCACACTTTTACATAATTAGGAAAGCTACTCCAGGTTTTTGTTCATCAATTTATTTTATTAGCCATACAAGAACAGTCATATTATGATTGCTCAGGTGTATTTAGCTACATAAAACAATTTAGTTTTGCTGTTCAGTCAAACCTTGAAACTCCAACCCAACCTGAGGTGATGGAACTAAACACAGTCCCTAAAAACTTTCAAAGGCTTCCAGAGGTTATCTCCCATAATTACAATTTTTAATGATGCAGACATGCAAAATAATTATATATTAGGTCTGTGCAAAACAGTGAAGTGGTGTGCTCAGCCCAATGTAATATATGACAGAAGATTAATTCCTTTAACTATATCTATGTTAATATAAATGAGCTGGAATTTAATTTATGCACTGATTCTCACTACTTTTTGAAATGCAACCACTACATGTCATTCAAAGGACTAAAGGTAAAATCCTGGTTCAGAAATTACAGTATGAAATGTAGAATAAATGAGGCACAATGAAATGAATAAATTCAGACCCCACTTTTAAATTGGATAACCAAGAGGGCCTATTACAATTTAATGAAAAGTCTGCTCTTAGATAATAACTAATGGGATGCATATTTAACCTCTCAATTCATATTGCTTCGAGCTCTTCATAAAATAATACTGTTATAAGTCATTTACTTCAAAATCAGCCCAAATTTGAATATATATGAAGACTGCATTCACTTTCTGATATGTCAAAATAGCCAAAGATACTAGTGTGTTCATGGCAGATGAGGTATATAACAGGTGTGTGCAACTCCTTCAACAAAGTGTGTCTTTTCTTCAGACTGAGCAGCCACACAATTCTAGGAAAACAACATGACTGAAGGACTTGCAGTAGAGAATATTTGTAGCTCAGGGTTGAACTATGCGGTTCTTGGTGCCCTTTGGTTGTTTTCTTGCAGACGTTTCATTACCCAACTAGGTAACATCAACAGGTAATGAAACATCTGCAAGGAAACAACCAAGCTCCCAGAGCACCAAGGACCCTATAGCTGAGTGTCCCAGATGCCTCAAACAAGCTTTTTGCCTTTGAATTTCAAGTGCTGAACAGCCCTAATAAAGATCAAAATGCTTTTGCATAGGATTTTGTTCTACCTTGTGCAAAAACAATAGACTCATTAAAAATACTCTGCAGTCTACTGCAGCTTTCCCCAACTTGGCATCCTGCATAAATTGGGGTTTCTACTCTCAAAATTTCCAACAGGTCTAAAATACTAAATTGAGAAACTTTGCTTGAAAAGAATACACAGAAGGATTTCTTCCACTGAGATTGGGAAACAGAAAGTTTTCTGCAGAAAGCAAGTATGAATAAAACTGGAATAAACTAGGATTTGGGTTATTATTTTCCACAATGAAAACCCTCCATGTCACCACAAAAGGCTCTGTTTCTATGACCATTCCTCCCCCATCTTTTTCAATACCCGCAGAGTTAAAGATTAAGGTCTGGTTCATCATATTGCAGCTAATGATTAATAAATGAAGCTACACCATTCCTCCACCGGGCAAAACTCAGTTTGATAGGCACCTGCTAAAGGAAATTTGTTATCTGGATTGGCAGGAAATAGCATAGAGAAGAAATCAATGTCACTGCTGCACACGGAGCTGACAGACTGAAATCTCATAGGAAATTTGGCATCACAAATGAGGAAGAATTTCCCTTGTGGCAGTAAAGGTTAAACATGGTTCTTATTTATCAGGGCCATGAAACTCAAGTGCTGTGATTAAGTTTCTTCTAATCCCCAATTTCAGGTAGCAAAGCCCAGCTCATTTTACAGCAAAAAGGTATAATATATTTATGAGGGGATTCATGCTCGCTACCTTGTTGCTGAACGGCAATTAGCTGGATGATTGCCTTGTCCTATTGAAGCAAATGCAACATTGCTGTCTTTGGCTAAATAAGTGCCACAGAAATGCAACATTCAACAGCTTCCTTTCAATTATTAATGTTCTATTGTTTTTGTTTTAATTTTCTAATCATTGCAGCTTTCAATATAAGCTTGAAATACATCTGAGAAAAAGGGTTGGGCTTTTCTGAGCTGACTTTGGCTCCATTCCATAGACATGTCTACATGGATTGCTTAGTAATAAGAAGGCAATGAGCTGTCATTGCCCTCATCAAATGCACAGAATGGGACATCTTGATGCAGCCAACATGGCATGGCCAACTTGTGGCCAACTCACCGCGGGACAGCTCGCTGTAGGACAATTCAACAATTCAATTAAGGTATTTAAAATAATTTTTAAAGATATTTTAATTGTTGTCATTCACATTTCATTTTGTCCCTCCTTTTGCATCCTTTCTTTAACAATTCTGTTCCATCATTTCTTCGATATTAGTGTAACTCTTGTCCCACAGCAAATTGCCCCGTGGTGAGTTGGCTGTGGCAGCTCATCCTGTAGCGAGTTGACTGTGGCAGGTTGACTGTGATGAGTTGGTCATGATGAATTGGCCACAGTGAGTACCTTAGACCCTCAAATGCAATCTAGGGGTGATACTACTTAGCTTTTCAACATTAGCCAACTTAGATTAGCCAAGTACTCCCATATAGTTGAGCATTTTTTATTTATTTGTTTGTCCAGGATGTGGCTTGGATATCTTCTTAAACTTCCTTGGAGCAAACTAAACAAAAGATATGGTAGTCCTCGATTTACAACATTCATTTAGTGACCATTTGAAGTTACAGCAGCACTGAAAAAAGTAACTTATGACCATTTTTCACACTTATGACCACAGCAGCATCCCTATGGTCACATGATCAAAATTCAGATACTTGGCAACTGACTCCTATTTATGACGTTTACAGTGTCCCAAGTTCATGTGATCCCCTTTTGAGACCTTCTGACAAGCAAAGTCAATGGGGAAGCCAGATTCACTTAACAACCATGTTACTAACTTAACAATTGTCAGTTAACAACTGTGGCAAGAAAAGTTGTACAATGGGACAAAACAATTCACTTAACTGTCTTGCTCAGCAACAGAAATTTTGGGCTGAAGAGCGGTCGTTAAGTCAAGCACTACCTGTATTATGTAACCCAGAGAATTGTCAATCTTCTGTTAACCAGGTTTCTTGACTCTAATGTGCTCCTTTTCTCCTCCACCAACCTGCTTAATTACTACCTTCTCTTCAAGGAAAGAAAAGGTTCTCCTCCTGGGCAAGCGGTCAAGTGTGTGTTCTTTTATCTCTTCCAATTTACAAGGCAGAAAATTTTATTCCAGAAAATTTAATTTCCTTGTTTCCACTTTCCAGTGCCTGCCAGTTTTTTTGTTCTTTTCTTTTTTTAAACAGTGACTCATAGCTATCAAGTAAAGATTGTTGACTCAGGTAAATTCTTGGGCTTTTGAGGTAGTTCTCAACTTAGGATCAGTTGCTTAATGATCATTTTTTATTATGACCAACCTGAAAAAGGAGGGTTTTGACCTAGATTCAAAGTTTCGACACCCAGGTCCTTCTGCAGTCATGTGACTAAACTTTGAGTGCTTGGCAACATGACTGCATTTATGACAGGTTTGGCAAAAAAAATGGCCCTAACTTCCATTTTCAGCAAACGTGCATGCCATAGCAAACCCATTGGTTCACTTAATGACTATGATTTTCATTTAAAGACTATTGTGTTTGCTTAATAAATGGTGAAAAAAAGTCTTAAAATGAGGTTGGTCATGTGGCTTATCCATTTTATGATTATTATGACATATAACAGTAATGGGCAGGGTCCATTACGATTGTATGTCAAGGACTACCTGTACAATGCTAGCTACACATGTATTCAACATATATGTGCCTATGTCTATGGAGGAAAGGCAGGCAAGGATATGTCTGTAGGCACCAATGTGTGTTTATGGACACTTACTTCTGCAATCCCTTCTCACAGGGTTTCTTGTCCCACTTCAGTAAATATTTGAAGTAATCCTTTAATTAAAAGCAAATAAGATACAAATTGACATGTTGTCAAGCACCAACCTCTAACATCACTTGCCTTTTTTAAATAAAATGTCTCTTGGGCTCATACATGTAACAATGAGAAGAAAATCTAAGAAAAATATTTTAGAAAATAAAATATTTTCCTAGAGGGGGAAAAATTACTAGAAATGTGCAACTCTGTCCAAGAAAATAGGAAACAAAGAACTCTGCCTCAGTGGCAGCCATTTTAGCAGAGGTCCTAAAATGACATCAGGCCTGAAAGGTTTGTGTATTATTAACAATAGTATGAATAATGTCATACCCTACTGAAAATGTTTACATTCCTATTTTTGGCAAGAAAAAAAATGAATGTTTGGCCTAACCTGTTGATTATTTTCCTTTCCTTTTCTTTCTTTTTGTACATATATACTGTGATCAGATGTTGGGTCAATTTGATTATCAGAGAGAGATCCCCTCACTTGGAACATTTGCTTACAGGTGAAACTCGAAAAATTAGAATATCGTGCAAAAGTTCGTTTATTTCAGTAATAAAACTTAAAAGGGGAAACTAATATATGAGATAGACTCATTACCTGCAAAGCAAGATAGTTCAAGCCGTGATTTGTCATAACTGTGATGATTATGGCATACAGCTCATGAAAACCCCAAATCCACAATCTCAGTAAATTAGAATATTGTGAAAAGGTGCAATATTCTAGGCTCAAAGTGTCCCACTCTAATCAGCTAATTAAGCCATAACACCTGCAAAGGGTTCCTGAGCCTTTAAATGGTCTCTCAGGCTGGTTCAGTAGGAATCACAATCATGGGGAAGACTGCTGACCTGACAGTTGTGCAGAAAACCATCATTGACACCCTCCATAAGGAGGGAAAGCCTCAAAGGTAATTGCAAAAGAAGTTGGATGTTCCCAAAGTGCTGTATCAAAGCACATTAATAGAAAGTTATGTGGAAGGGGAAAGTGTGGAAGAAAAAGGTGCACAAGCAGCAGGGATGACTGCAGCCTGGAGAGGATTGTCAGGAAAAGGCCATTCAAAAGTCTTGGGGACTTTCACAAGGAGTGGACTGAGGCTGGAGTCAGTGCATCAAGAGCCACCACACAGAGACGGATCCTGGACATGGGCTTCAAATGTCGTATTCCTCTTGTCAAGCCGCTCCTGAACAACAAACAACGTCAGAAGTGTCTTATCTGGGCTAAAGAAAAACTGACCTGGTCTGTTGCTCAGTGGTCCAAAGTCCTGTTTTCTGATGAGAGCAACTTTTGCATCTCATTTGGAAACCAAGGACCCAGAGTCTGGAGGAAGAATGGAGAGGCACACACTGCAAGATGCTTGAAGTCCAGTGTGAAGTTTCCACAGTCTGTGTTGATTTGGGGAGCCATGTCATCTGCTGGTGTTGGTCCACTGTGCTTCATTAAGTCCAGGGTCAACGCAGCCGTCTACCAAGAGATTTTGGAGCACTTCATGCTTCCTTCCGCAGATGAGCTTTATGGGGATGCTGATTTCATTTTCCAGCAGGACTTGGCACCTGCCCATACTGCCAAAAGCACCAAAACCTGGTTCAATGACCGTGGGATTACTGTGCTTGATTGGCCAGCAAACTCACCTGACCTGAACCCCATAGAGAATCTATGGGGCATTGCCAAGAGAAAGATGAGAGACATGAGACCGAACAATGCAGAAGAGCTGAAGGCCGCTGTTGAAGCATCCTGGTCTTCCATAACACCTCAGCAGTGTCACAGGCTGATAGCTTCCATGCCACGCCGCATTGAGGCAGTAATTGCTGCAAAAGGGGCCCAAACCAAGTACTGAGTACATACGCATGTTTATACTTTTCAAAGGTCCGATATTGTTCTATGTACACTCCTTGTTTTATTGATTGCATGTAATATTCTAATATTCTAATTTTCTGAGATTGTGGATTTGGGGTTTTCATGAGCTGTAAGCCATAATCATCACAATTATGACAAATCACGGCTTGAACTATCTTGCTTTGCATGTAATGAGTCTATCTCACATATTAGTTTCCCCTTTTAAGTTGCATTACTGAAATAAATGAACTTTTGCACGGTATTCTAATTTTTCGAGTTTCACCTGTACAGTAAATTGGGATGGGAAAGTTTATAACTATTTGTAGACCCATTATGTAAAGGGGAGGAGAATTTATTAGTTTTTCTTGTTCTGTTTTCCCCCTCAGCATCCAGCCAGGATGCATTCTATATGTTTAATGTTAAATTTGTATGATATTTGGGTTATTTTTTCTTTTTTATACACATTTATTTTCTTTTTTGTTATTGTTATTAATGTTAGATCAGGGGTCTTCAAATGTGGCCCTTTTATAATTTGTGGACTTCAACTCCCAGAATTCTTCAGCCAGTGTGCCTGGCTGAGGAATTCTGGGAGTTGAAGTCCACAAGTCATAAAAGGGCCAAGTTTGAAGACTCCTGTGTTAGATTTCTGTTTTTCTGTTTTGTATTTTATTTTTGTTGATAAAACTAATACTATGAAATAGAAAAAATGAATTGATTTAACACAAGTTTTGATGCTTCAGTATAGTGCCTTAGTTCCAACTGTCTCCTGTCGGGCAAAAGTCAGATAGTCTTGATGTCACCAAGGAATTAAACTAAGAACTTTCCCCACTGTGGTGGCCTCCAGATACGTCAGACTGCAACTCCCACAATCCCCTGCTACCCTCTCCTAGTCAATCATATATTAACTAACCTCTAATTTGAATATTGCTCATATTGGTTGTGCATACTGGATCTTTCAGATTCCAATGGCAAATTTTGCAGAGTACATATCCTGCATGTAAAGGACTAGCTCCAACCCGAAACATTACTATGTTCATAGCATAAAATCAGATTAGTTATACTTTTGCCAAGAGAAACATATTTGCAATAGACTCTTTGGGGAAATGGGAAGGACAAAGGTGATCTGGCCATTTCATAAACAACGGAAATCAAGAGGACATAATGACTTAGCTATGAATTTATTTAAATTATTTGTCCCTTGCTTTCCAAAATAACACAACTCCCAAGTGGCTTATAAGAAAAAAATAATTGTAAATAAATTCACATATAAAAAAAGTAATTGGTCATTTGGGAGGGAAGAGAGGGGAGAAGAAAATGAAGGACACATAGAATTAGAACTTTTCCTCCAAAAGACGAAAAAACCCCCACTTTGCATATCTAACCTTTTACTTATATTTCCAACAGTGGCTAAATCTGATGCCATTGCTAATAGAACCATTCCTCTGGTCATAGCCAATTAAGTTATTTTTCTCCTTGAGGCTAAAATGCTGTGGTATCCTCCATCTCATCAGAGCAAACTGACATCTGAATAATACTTCAACACCATCAGTAAGACAACATCTTTTGTCACATCTTAGGGCAGCAGTATAGTTTAGGAGGAGAATGCTTGTTGTGGAGCACAACAGCATTGGTTCAACAATCGCTCTGTTCTTAGTGCCTCTGTTGCCCAAAGCAACCACATTATTCTATATAATGATATAGTCAAAGTTGTTCATAGTCTTGTTTGTTAGTGGCTCTCATTAATTCTACTTCTGTTCCAAGGTGTTGCTGTCACGAACAGAATATTTATAGCCAGCGTTTTCTGAATAGCTTTTCTACAAGCAAATGGTCATCCCATTATGTCAGACTGCAAATATATGAGAGGAATCTGATCGAGAGATATATATTGGGCTCTTTCCAGGTTGACTCACATACAAAAAAGAACGGTAGCCCTCAAATTATACTCTTTAGTGACTGTTCAAAGTTACAACAACACCGGAAAAAGTGATTTAAGATCATTTCTCACACTTATGACCACTGCAGCATCACCATGGTCACATGATTAAAATTCAGAGGATTATACTCTCATATTTATGACAGTATGTGATCACCTTTTGCTATTTAATTTTGCTACTAATTTAACAACTGCACTAATTCACCAAACACCAGTGACAAAAAAGGTCATAAAATCGAGCAAAACTCGCTTAGCAACAGACATTTTGGGCTCAATTCTGGTCATAAGTTGAGGACAATCTGTATAGAATTTCCTGCCTGAGCAGGGGGTTGGACTAGAAGACCTCCAAGGTGCCTTCCAAGTCTGTTATTCTGCATTCTCGCAAACTTAACACTGAATTAAATTAAATCCTTCTACAAAATATTTCAATGCTTTAATGAGTAATATTTTTAAACTTGCAGAGATCATTCTGAACCATCTGGAGATTCTACAGAATCATATCTAAGCTCTAGAGGGCAATTTCAGAACAACTATTCCAGGAAATATATTAATGCACTCATAGTAAAGCAGTACTGTGGGATCAGTTGTTATGCTTTTGTTTTCACCCGCACTAAATGCAAAAGAATGCTGGTATGAAAGTGTGGCTCAGTGGGTTAGGACGCTGAGCTTGTCGATCAGATGGTCGGCAGTTTGGTGGGTCGAATCCCGAGTGCCGCGTAACAGAGTGAGCGCCTGTTACTCGTCCCAGCTTCTGCCAACCTAGCAGTTCGAAAGCACGTAAAAATGCAAGTAGAAAAATAGGGACCACTCCGGTGGGAAGGTAACAGCGTTCCGTGCGCCTTTGGCGTCTAGTCATGCCGGCCACATGACCACGGAGACGTCCTCGGACAAGCGCTGGCTCTTCGGCTTTGAAACGGAGATGAGCACCGGCCCCTAGAGTTGGAAACGACTAGCACGCATGTGCGGGGGAACCGTTACCTTTACCTTTATGAAAGTGAAAGTGTTGATTGGAGCCCTAGAAAGTTTGCATCCAGGTAGATTGACCAAGATTTACCAATGAACAAACTATCCAACAAAATATAGAAAGCAATTTGGTTTCTCACATGCTTTATTTTCCTAACAAAAACACAAGGCATTTCTCTCACCACTGAAATATAAATATGGAGGCAAAAGATTGCTTTATAGTCACAGCAAATATTAAATCAAAATAACTAGATGTTATTCAAAGGCAACACTCACTCTTGAAAATGATTCTTTTTTTCCCTTCTCTGTGAGAGAGTACAAGAAAACTGTAATTATTGGATGACATAACAGAAATAAAGACTCTGAGGCACTGGTGATGTTATTCTGTTTGGTAATAAAATGTCTACAAGAAAACTGCCAAGCTCAGAGACAACCAAGGGCCCCACAGAAAGAATGACCATGGTTTTCCTACTCTCCAGCCTCACTGCAAACATTCACCTTTTAGTTCTGCTCAGCCATTGCCCATTTTTAACAAAAAAGGGCTAAAATGCAGTAGAGAATCAGCAAAAAGGAGTCCTGAGTTCTCTCAACCTGCTCACATCCCTTGCTTGAAAGCCTGAATGTCTTTGAAGATTAGATCACTCACAGGACTTGGGTGAAGCAGGTTCACTCCTACTGCTTACTTAAGGAATTTCAACTCTTTAATGTCTTTATTGATATGGTGACTTTTTTCTTCTCTGTTTCATTGTTGCTGTCCTCCTCTCCATCCAATTTAGCACTCTCTTTCTTTTCTTCCTTTTCACTGTCATGACCCTTCTCTTCATGTTTTCTCTATAAAATTCTTTAGCTCTTTCTTTCTTTCTTCTTTTGCACTCTCAGGTGGAAGGAGGGGATGGGAGGTGTATGTGTGCCTGTGATCACTGTATATAGAAAATGGGGTAAGAATAATGTTATACATAGGATGTCTTATTTTACAGGGAAGTACATTCCGTTGACAAGGTTTCATTTATTTCTCTCTTCTTGTTTTGGTCCTATTTACCCCTTGTCCTCCTTTTGGGGGAATGTAGTTTGTTGTATGTGAGTGCCACTGTATCATGTTACATATCTACATTTAGGCAGGAAAAATCAAATGCACAGGTATAGTATAGGTGGTACCTTGCTCAATAGTAGTAACTGTGAGAGGGATCTCGGAGTCTTAGTAGACAATCACTTCAATATGAGCCAGCAGTGTGCTGCAGCTGCCAAAAAAGCCAACACAGTGCTAGGCTGCATTAACAGAGGGATAGAATCAAGATCACGTGAAGTACTAATACCACTTTACAATGTTTTGGTAAGGCCACACCTGGAATACTGCATCCAGTTTTGGTCACCACGATGTAAAAAAGATGTCGAGACTCTAGAAAGGGTACAGAGAAGAGCAACCAAGATGATTAGGGGGCTGGAGGCTAAAACATATAGGGAACGGTTGCTGGAATTGGGTATGTGTAGTTTAAGGAAGAGAAGGGTGAGGGGTGACATGATAGCAGTGTTCCAATATCTCAGGGGCTGCCACAAAGAAGAGGGAGTCAAGCTATTCTCCAAAGCACCTGAAAGCAGGACAAGAAGCAACGGATGGAAACTAGTCAAGGAGAGAAGCAACCTAGAACTAAGGAGAAACTTCCTGACAGTTAGAACAATTAACCAGTGGAACAACCTGCCTCCAGAGGTGGTGAATGCTCCAACACTGGAGGTTTTTAAGAAGAGACTGGACAGCCATTTGCCTGAAATGGTATAGGGTTTCCTGCCTGAGCAGGGGGTTGGACTAGATGACCACCAAGGTCCCTTCCAACTTCATATATTATTATTATTATTATTATTATTATTATTATTATTATTATTATTATTATTATTATTATTATTATTATTATTATTATTATTATTATTATTATTATTATTATTATTATCATGTCATGTTACACAGGTTACGTGTTAGAAGGAAATCTCCAATCCCCAATCAGCCACCAACCTTCTGGGCTTCTGGAAGACTTGGTTCTGCCAACTGGCATGGGGGGATCTAAGAGTGGCAGGCAACACTGGGGGTGGTTGGAAGCTTAAGCTGCCTTCCCCCCCCCAACTTTTTAACTCTTAACCTTTGTCATTCTTAACTCTTTAACTCTTTTTATTGTTTTTTTAACTGTCTCTTTTTTTTAATAAAATGCCCACAGTCAGTAAGGTAAGATGGATGGTGTAGAAATTTGATAAATAAACCTCAGATGAAATCAACTGGAAAAGTTGGGCATGGATTTGTAATTTTTGTTCCTGTGAACCCCTCCTACCTGGGGGGAGGGCAATAGTCATTTTAAAATTGGGAGTCAACTTCCTTTTGGATAAATGAGGTGTCTCAACACTTTTTCTTTTTCTAGTTTCACTACAGCATTTAGTCCAACCACTTTCCAAAGTAACAAAGGCCAACGGATACACAAACCAGGCCTCCCGGAGTTCTAGTTACCCCAGGCAATCCACTTCATTCATGACACTGAATTCTAAACCCAATTGCTTTTCAAAAATAGAGACCAATAAAGGAAAAAGGAGCCCACATAACAAACCACTACTGATTAACCACAATTCACTAGATTAGCCATTCATCTCATTTTATGCATCTCAAACAATAACGCCAGGGATGAGATAAAGGAGTAGTTAGTTGCCATGGAAGTTGAAAATCAGTACCATTATTAGAGAGCTGGCTGAAAAATGCTAGGAGTGGTAACTTTTTGCTGCAAAGCGTATAACCATCATGTGCTTAAGCAATTTTTTTAACAAACAAACTGACTTGTACATATAAAGAAATGTTTAGTTACACTGTGATTTGAAGGAAAATAAGAAAGCATGTTCCAAAATATTTGATGAATGGTCATATGGATTTTTTTTTCAATTTGTGGATAAAGGGGATAAATAGATGTATTATTATCATTAAACTGAGTCATACCAGTCATGACCAGAACTTTCTGTGGAGCCCAAGGATTTGATAGAAACGTGGTGCAAATATTTCAGAATTTTTCATTTTTATTAAATAATCAGACATCTAGTTTGCATACCCCATCCAAGGTATTTTCTTTTAACGGACACTTAGAAAACTTCACTCTATTACTCCCTTTTTTGTGTCCACTTTCAGCTAAGAGACATTAAACTACCGTGTATCTGAACTTTCTTCTCCCTACTTAATATTATGTAGCAGGAGTTTTTTTAAACAATTCATAATGTGGACTAAGACAGAAATGCTATTTCTACTTCTATACGCTGCATGCTTTCTAATTAATGACTGGTTTCAGATACATGAACAGCAAGTGGAAACCAAGCTCAACTTTGGTTGACGTGATAGTTACGTTTCTGCCTCATCCAGGAAGCTTTAGTGATTGCAAGTCATGCACTGATCACCATATAACTAGACTACTTCAATGTACTCTAAATAGGGCAGGCTTTGAAGAAAACACCTGGATTAGAATGCAACAACCAAGCTACTGGTAGAGAAGCTGTGGAAATTCTCCAACTGCTATGGAACCAATATTACTTTTTATTAATATGGTACTGCATAAATCTCATTGATGATTGGGCTGAGACTTGGAGGGGAAAGAGCTCAACCATCCTTTGATATTTTTTGACCACAGTATCCTTCTGGGACGCGGTGGATCAGTGGGTTAGGACACTGAGCTTGTCGATCGGAAGGTTGGCAGTTTGGCGGGTCGAATCCCGAGTGCCGCATAACAGAGTGAGCGCCTGTTACTCGTCCCAGCTTCTGCCAACCTAGCAGTTCGAAAGCATGTAAAAATGCAAGTAGAAAAATAGGGACCACTATGGTGGGAAGGTAACAGCGTGCCGTGCGCCTTTGGCGTCTAGTCATGCCAGCCACATGACCACAGAGATGTCCTTGGACAAGCGCTGGCTCTTTGGCTTTGAAACAGAGATGAGCACTGGCCCCTAGAGTTGGAAACGACTAGCATGCATGTGCGGGGGAAACTTTACCTTTACCTTTACCTTTACCTATCCTTCTGGACCATTTGAAAGGATTGGGAATTGGAGGTACTATTTTATGGTGGCTCAATCAGGATCAGGAACCTGAATGGGGAGAACAAGCTTAGACTAAATCCAGGAAAACAAAGTGTCTATTAATTAAGAAGCCTACTGATTCCAGGAATATAAAAACTGATTCTCAATGGGACTGTCCTCTCATAACTTGGGATTCTTTCGGAACTCATACTGCTGCAATAGTTATCTTCAAACTCTTCAAAGATGAAGGATGTTATCAAGAGGGGCTTTGCCCAGTCTTAGCTGGTATACCAGCTGAAGGTTTACCTGGAACAGGCTTCACTAAGGACAGCCACTTGTGATTTATCATCTCATGGCTACATTACTATAATTCTCTCTGCATATAGGGCTTCCCTTGAAGACGACCTGAAAAGTTCAACTGGTTCAAAATGCAATGACCTGTGCTTTGTAGGCCGGACCTGTACTGTCAAGTGACACTACTGCCGTGGGAATTGCATTGGCTATTGTTGCATTTTCGAGCATAATTTGGATCAGTGAGGGAACTTTAAGGTGGTTCCCCTCTTCTGGAACAGCTAATTCTCCCAAAATCAAAGAAGGCCTCTCTAATGAAAGCTAGTAACATTTGAATTTTTCCTAAGGCCTTTGGAGATTGTCTATGTTGAGTCACTAATACAATTTGAGCAACTCTACTCCATTACATGTCCATCTCCTTCAGTATGAACTCTGGCATGTTCACAGACTTCTATGAGACATTCATGGTTGACATTCATTTAGTGCTCATCCTAGACTATGAGAAAAATCCTCCTATAGTAAAAAAAAAAAAAGGAATGACAGAAATCCAATGCAATTTGTTCTCCTTAGCTGCAATTCCCCACAAATCGTAAATTTCTTTACAAAAAAAAATAAAGTTGTTTTGACACCATCTTCACATAATACCCGTAAAGGGGAAAATGGAGGCCCCAATAGGGAGACAAAGATACAAAGCCTGCTTTCTTTAGGAGGTCATTCAAAGACTGACAAAAATCGATTAGATTCACCACAAGCTTTTTTTTTTTACAACTTCACCACAATTAAAGCAATTAAAATGTCTTGCACCAGAAAAGACTTTTCTTGCTGCTGCAGCAGCAGCTTTTTGGGGGTGGTTTGCAAACCGATTGCATTCTGTGATTATTTTCCTAAAGAAATCACTGAAACAGAAAATCATCACGCCCTGCCAAGCATTTCTATTTACACCTGAAATATGTTAAAACAACACTGAAAATGTGTTTCCCACATGTGCATAACTTTCTGCCAGGAAAAGGCTGGCTGGCTCCATCAACTCCCCTATAATCTTCACAGAAAACAGACACTGCAGTACCAGCTCTTTGGCTTAAACTTATACGACTATACTGATTATTCAGCAGAGCTGACAAATATGGAATTACTTCCAGACAGAAATCAATTATTGCAGAATGTTTTACATATTAATATTGTCAAGTCTCTATCAGCCGCATATACTTTTATTCCACAATAATAATAATAATATTCATAATAATAAACCACAGCTGCCAGTTCTTTAGCTGGTGTCAGCCTTCATATGCATCAAGTTCCCAAGAATTTAGGATGTCGTAATACATTGGTATAGTACAGTATATATGCAGATTCAAGCAATGTGGCCTCTTGATGGAAATTTTGTCAATGCACAGATTTTTTAAGCGCTGTCCAAGATTTCTGGGCATGGCACCCATGTGACAATAACAACTGGGAAGCTGGTTTATGCCATAATCATTCAGTTTTCAGATCCCGATACTTTCTTAACTTTTTCAATTCTTTGCCTTTTACTCCATGATATTCTGATATTGCCACATCAATTATCTACACTTTTTTATTTTCAAACACAATTAAATGTGTGTTAAGAGTTGAAATTTTATGAGTTTGTATTTGAAAATCCCACAACCTGCTCATTTTTTTACTTCTTTTTCAATTGTATGTTCCCAACAATTTTTCATCACAAGCTCATAATTTTTAGATGTTAAGTGTAAATCATTTTGGCAACAGTTTATAATAAGTTTGTGCAATCTTCTTGCACGATCTGAGCATATGATCTATTGTTTCTTCTGTGTCTTTGCAGTCTGCATTTTGAATTATTTATTTTTTAGCTCTGACCTTGATTGCATTAGTTCAAATAGCGTACTCTTGAGCAATGACAATAAAGCCTTCAGTTTCTTTTTTTTAATGTTCCAATTTTAAGTCACAGTCAGGTTTTATTTTTATCCACTTTCCCCTCAGTCTTTATAGGAATTGACCATGTAATGCTTTTCCTTGCCAGTATTCTTATTTTTATTACATTATTTTGATATTCATGTTTTGGTTCCTGCCCATTTAGTAAGTTCCAGTTTTTAACTTGCATCAATGCTTGTTTTGTACTTCTTTTGTATAATCAGCCAATGCATGTTTTTCTTCTTCAACAGTTCGACTTAAAGCAAATCTTTGGAGAAAATCACAAAACATAAAAACCTGCAAATAGAAGTTGAATGACAGTGGCATAAGAAAGCAAATATAGTACCAATAGTGTAAGATAATTTGAATGCAATCACAAAACAACTGGAGCACCAGCTGAACATCATTGGTACAGATAAAATCAACACCAGCCAATTACAAAAGAAAGCTTTACTTGGAACAGCTTAAATCCTGCGACAATACAAACTTAACAAACATCCCAGGACCTTTGGAAGGACCAATAGGTGAAATGAATGCCAAATACAGTCTGAACATCTGGCTAACTATGCAGCCAATGACATTAATATAATTCATTTCATGGCAACAAATGTTCCAGGTTTTACAGTTTTATTGTTCATATTAATTCAACCTCTTTTTATAGAGAGTCTCTTATTACAGACTATATTCATATAATCCAACTGTATTTTAAGGAATGTTGTATTTATTTCTGAGACAGAACAGCGGTTGTACACACTACCAAGTTAGTACATACTTTTTGAGCATATTTTTTAATGACAACAAATTTGGTTGGTCTAGAATTCTACTGCTTGTATGAATGGTGAAGCATTGTCAATATTCTGCAAAAGATTTAGTTCTGAGAAAGAACATACTTTCAGTAAACTGTCTATCCTGGGTAGTTGTGTTTAGCAGAGCAAAACTGGCATAAGAACTTGAAATGTTTATTTATGCTTTTGGTTTTTTGGTTTTGCCATGATATTTTAGTGACTCATTTAATTTGGTTGGAACTTGCATTCATTTCTGTTCTATGTAGGATACAAACATGCTGACTATAGATTCTTTCATTGTTTGGCCATGTTGACCCCTCCTCATTTTCTTCAGGGATCTCTATATGTTTAGGACCAAAACTTGGTATAATTCTGAACATGCTGTATCTCCTTACATTTCATTTTCACTGGAGTAGCAGAGAAACCACCAACTCTCATCATGAACTGCCAAAGTCTACTTCCCCAAAATACTTTTTTACTAGAGTGTTGAAACCTCCATGAATATATATGGAAGCTCAGCTTCTTCAATGAACTGCTTTAGAGTATGCAGATATTTGTGTGCTTTAGAACAAGACAGATACTGCTAGCCCTCCCATGGCACACATTTAAATTTCCATTTTCCTGGAGAAAAACCTACCTACATACCACTAAGAGTCAACTACAACTTTATGGCATATAATATAATATAATCAACGTGGCTGCTAAGCTACCTCTACTTCCAGACTAGAAAAAAATGAAAATAATTCTCCAGGATAATGGAGAATTTAAATTTAAGCATCAGGATTTATTAACAGAACTTGCTACCATACTCAGGCCAATGGTCACAAGGACAGCAATAGCAATAGCACTTACACTTATATACCACTTCAGAGTGCTTTACACCCCTCTCTAAGCAATTCACGTAGTCAGCATATTGCCCCCAACAATTTGGATCGAAAACACAAAGCCTTTCATTCCTTCTAGAATCCACAGATTTTGTCTACTACTCCAATCCTGTTTGTACAGAAAGGCTGATTACTCCAATGAAACCCTACAAAAAAGAACACTGCAGAAGTTATGTTTTGGACAACCATTTGTCCTTAATGGTGTAAATTGTCCTGCTTGAACTGGGGGTTGGACTGGAAGACCTCCAAGGTCCCTTTCAACTCTGGTGTTCTGTATTCCCACCTAATAGGTGACAGTACAGATGGATATAAGAACCAAACATTTCTGTTAGAAGCTTCCATAATAAAAGACTGAAAAATGGTATGTTCAACAATGCATAACAGTTCTTTTGTATTCCTCTTACAGCGTCAGTTTAAAAGGTCAGACAAGATAGATTGCAGTTATCCTCAAGTGTGGGAATTTGCTGCAGTTCATTTGTGCAAATCAGCTGGGCAACAATGTGGATCTTAACAAAACAGATGAGAAACAACAGTCTTCGGGGTCTAAGCAGGCCCTCTGCAAATCCTGATGTTGAGCAGTATTTTGGAAAGCCCACAACAGACACAGCTTGCTTGAAAAGAGGCAAAGTATGAGAAAGATTCCTTGAGAAATGAAATAGCCTTCAGAATTCCAGAATTCCTCACATCAAGAGGAAACAGATGTCCATGGCTGGAATTTGCATGTGGCCTTACTTTCTTCTATGATACAATAAAGACACTCTTCTGCTGGGGCCCTAAAATGTAGAATTAAAACAGTGGCATGGCATGCCTACTGCAGCTGTGCCTTCTGGCCTCATCCTTTGTTGCTATATTTTTTTAAATGGGAAGAAGAAAAAATGGACAAACAAGAAGTAACCCCCCCCAAATGAAAACAATGGCATGAACTCTCAAAACAATCTCAAAACTACAGATGTTCTTACTAATCTGCAGCAAGCATTTGTTTATTCAGGTTCTGTCTGTTTCTGAAGTAGGTCAGTCTCTGCCTTCCAAATTAAGTCCTTTAGCAAAACTCTAAAGTAAATACTGGAAGAGAAGATCTGTATAAACAGCCTCAGGAGAGACGTAGCTCACCTTACAGTAACAGCAGGCTTTGTTTAATTCAACAGGTGCAGCTATGTTTTTCTGTAGAGGGGCTAAATATATCACCAAGCAGAACTTAAATAGATGAAGACTCCAGAGAAGCAAACTTTTGGCGATTACATGTAAACTCATCATCCACACATAGTCATGAAGAAGTGTCCTTTTGCTCAGTGGATATGAGCAAAGATGAAATAAAAACAAAGAATTAAACGAAGCAACAATGGCAATACAAAAGTTGAATGGCAAATTCTTTTCTAAACCAATGCACTCCCTAATGCCAGTGGTACAGAAATGTTTAATGGTAATCAGAATATTGTGTTTTTATAACTGCCTTCTCTTCCTCCTTCATTGGATTACTGTACTGAAAAACTCAATCATGGTTACCAACCCACTCGCTCCTGAAAACAGCAGTAGGATGGAACTATGCAACAGCTAGCTTCAAACTGATTGGCAACTAGGGATGATGGGAATTGTAATCTAACACACGTAGGGACAATGATGTACAGAATGTGAACAGATATGGCCTATCTTTTTTTCCCTCGTTCAGCTTTCAGCACCTGAATTGCAGAACTGGGCTTGAAGCAAAGATCCCGACTGCAAATCCACCATGCATAGTTCCTTCTCACTCAGTTCAAAGCATGGCCACAAAAAGGTTTGATGATCCTTGAAGTAGAAGGAATACACCATTTCAAGATTTGAGATGTCAAGCCAGAAAAAGACAGGGAACTTGAAAAATGCAGGAAAAAGAGACAGGCTACATACTTTTTCTTGCAAATACTCCTATGGAACCCTTTCTTTTCCGTCAAACACCCTGTTCCCACTGTAAAAAAAAAACAAAACCAGCCTTCATGGTATGTCTGGTGCATCATCTGGTCCAGTGTTACAGGTAGACCTCAACTTATAATGGATCACTTAACCACTCTTTGAAGTTATGACAGTCTCTTCCAAAAGGGACTTATGACCCCGTTTCAAAATTCCAACATTGTCTCCCCATGGTCACATGACTGCATTTTAGCCACTCTGCAAACTGGCCTGCATTTATGGCCATTTACAGCACCCCCTAACTAATCTACGGCACAGAAGGTGACTTATGACATTTTTGCTAGAAACCAGTCTTTACTTCCGGTTTCCAGCAAAACCTGCCCCATGCCGAGTAATGGATTCGCTTAATGACCATAGTGTTTGCTTTATGACTGCCACTTTTGCCCAACAACTGCCATAAAAAAGGTTGTAAAATTAGGTCCTGTAATGCCTGAACCACTTTACAACCATCACAACTTATAACTGTAATCGCCAAGCTCAGTGGTGTCCAGCTGCAAAATGTGGAACTCCTTTTTTGAGGGAATGTATCTATTTTTGTTGCCTGCTTGGCAGACGTTATAGTTATTAGGAAACATCATTTTCCATGTCAGTTGTTCTAAAGATAATTTAGAGCTCAAAAAGAGCTTGGGTTCAGACAAGTTCTGTTACAGATATTATGACAGCATCTGGGTGGTCTCAATAGGGAGACTCCAAGGAAGTTCTCTTATATGAAGGCAGGATGAGAAAACCTCAATGGTCCACAGCAGAGAGACAAAGGAGAAGTTAAAACTTTTCTGCAGAGTGCTTGGTTGTAATCCTTTATTATAATCTCTTATAAGAAGAACAGAATCAGGAGTAAGAGGGTAGCGTTGATGGGATTCCCTTTCTTTAGCCAATCTGCAGAAGCCTCACCATGTGAACATGTACATGTGAATGGTGGAAGTTCTCCAAGAGAAAAGATGGTCTACATAGTTTTACCATCCTTGTAAATAGCCTAGGTTGGCAAAATGACCTCAACTCAATGGAGTAAGAAAATATGGGATGAATTGCTTGACATTATATTTGGTGGGGGTTACTAGATCTCTTGTTGGCCTGCATAAATTAATGTTATTTACTTGAACACACTGAGATCAAGACACAGGAGGACCAGGTCTTCTCAGTCACGTAGCCATGTTGAGGGTCACCTGGATGTATTCAGCTATTTTCCTTGACCAACAGGAGAGCTTCCATTCTCTCTTCATGGGGTTTTGGTAGACAACAATGTTGGTTAAAGGGATAGGTTGGTCTTTTACAAGAATCTAGAACTTGCTCAGAAGGGGAAGGGAGGGAGGTAAGGCTAAAATATGTTGAAATTGCAGGACTTCCGGTTTGCTGAGCCAGCCGGCATGGACGTCTGGAGGATGGCTTTCGTCTTCCACGTCCAGTTTCGCATCGCTGGGGGGGTCCTAAAAGGGCCGAAGAGTCGTCTTGGAGGGGAGACCAGAAAGAAGGGGCTTTTGCAGAAACACAGAGGAGCCGCAACCCCCCGTTAGTGCCTGCATTCCCTTCGTACCAGCGGATGAAAGATTGGCCATAGTAATATGGCCAGTTACTAGGCTGCAGACATCCGAAGTCAAGCTTACCATCAGGCAATATTAAAGCAGCGTGGAAGAGACAAGGGTAAGATTCCTCTCTTATACCTTAATCTTCTTCTTTTCACCTAAATAAGCTGCTAAGTACCTTCCCCCCTGTGGAGAGGGAGTGGGGAACTCGACCCTCCCTTCAAACAAGCGGCAAGCAAGCTCAGGGGTGTTTTTTTTAAAAAAAACAATGGCATTGAAAAAAGAAACGGACTAAAAGAAAAGAACTTTTAAAGCACTTGGGGGACACCCAGTGGCTAAACTTGAAATTGCAACCTTTCTTTTTTTAAAAAAAAATAAGAAAACATTTAAGAAAAACAAGATAAGATTAACCTTGAACACCAGATGTGAAATTTCATCATGGAAGAGTTTCAAAAACAAATCTATGCTATGTGGGAAATATCCTACCAAACCTATCAGTTCCTTTCTGCAGCTGGCGATGAAATAAGAGCTTTTAGAAAAGCATTAGAAAATATCTCGAAGAAACAAACTCAAATTGTGACTACAACTAATATTTTATTGGGACAGAACTTAACAGAAGAATTAAATACATTGGCAGAAGAATTAACTAGGTGAAAATAATGAGAAGATTTGGTGTTGTTAACAGACCCCTCAATCCTTCAAAAATGTAGACTGGAGGGCTATTTAAATATGATACAACAATACAAGAATGCTTTGATGACCCTGAGGCAAAGAAGCGAAAAATGACATGGCAAAGGAAGAAAGCAAGAATAAGATTGAAGAAATATGGACATACTTAAGAGGCCTGAAATAGATAATACCAAAATAGACAGGATTGTACTTGGATTATGAGAGATTGCTTTCATCAGTAGATAAAAATATTGCCTAATTAAAAAAAATACAGATGTATGAATACTAACACTGAAATACTGAACTCTTTAAATGAAATGGATTAAGATGTATATATGTTAAGAATGATACAATGTAACTAAGATACTTGGATGTAGTAACATGAAAGGATGTGTTAAATGTTGAAACGGGAGAAATTATGGTTAATTTTCAATATGTGGAAATTATAAATGAGAAATAAGAATATTATATTGTCCTCCTCCTCTTCCTCCTCCCTGCAATTGGTATTTTAATGACTACCATTCTCATATTGTACTTCTAACTTGATATGAAAATGAGATAAATAAGAAGTGTATTTACATTACTAGGTATTGGAGAAAATTGTGTAAAGGGAAAGGTGGTTATTTACAAATATGAAAATGAGAAACTTTAAACGTTTAATCTTAATATTAATGTAAAATTAAAGCTGAAAAAAATATATAAGGTGTTTTGATATCTTAAAGATGGAATGTTAAAATATAAAATATACTAAGGTATTTGCAAATATAAGAAAACTATTAAATGACTGATGGATAGCAATGAGAAGTATGTTAACTTAGATAAGAGATAATATGTATTAAGGGAAATAAAAGAGAGGGAATATTAGTTACAACAACTTGGAGATCTGTAATAATATGTATTTGTCTGAAATGGAACTAACCCAGACACCACGTTGCTTTTTAAAGATACTATTGTAATAGTGGAAAATTAATAAAAAAAATAAAAAAAATATGCTGAAATTGCAGAAGTCTTAGATGGAGCCAACAAGCATATAAACCTTCCCAAGCAAGACAGGGCCAGAATTGGGAAGATGTCTCCTATCAGCGAAAGAATTAGGAAGATGTCTCCTATCAGCAAAAGTTTTTGTAGCCCTGCTTCTGGAGTCAGCGAGCGATAACTTACTGTAGGATGCAAAAAAAAAATCTGTTTTGTAAGTTAAAAACACACAGAGCAAAACAATATGGAAGTGTAGAGGCTGTACAATAACTGCTTTTGAAAGCATATAAACTATCCCAGTAGCACCAGAGGTCCCCGGCTTTCAAGTAGAGACATACAGAAGAGTGGCGGGATTCAAATATGTGAACAACCGGTTCTCTGTGTGGATGCTGCTTCCGGAAGTCCATTCTGGGCCTGGGCAACAAAAAATTAGCTCCTGTTCTGCCAAAGTGGTGCAAACCGGCTGAATCCCACCACTGTATACAGATCAACAACAAGGAAGACTGTGCTGGATATATCCATCTCACTTTGGAGGAGACCCCATCCTGTAAGAACCCAGGGCCAACAGAAGAGGCTTGCACTAGGTAGAACATCTGAAATATTTCAGAATTTCAGTATTTCTGTCTGCTAGTCTTTCCCAGTGGTGGAAATCCACCCAATACTCCCATTTTCAGGCTTCAGATGCAGAAGAGATGCAAGAGTACTTGATTTCAAAATAATGCTGGAGGAAGTAGAAATATAAAAATCTTCATGTGAGGGAGGCTCAGTATTGGAAAAATACTGAAAGTGGCATCAGTTTTGATGTTTCCAAGTTGCCCAACTACTGATCTTAGGCCTCTTTGTGTACATATGTTGGATTATACTTCAGGTTCATGAACTAGAATTATTGTTTAGCTTTTCTTCTGGCTTTGGACTTTCTTGGTAAGACTTTCTTGGCTTCTTCTCTTTTATTCATTCAGTCAATCTCCTGAGATGTACAATACACCTGCATGTGGTTGTGCCTCTCACACTTAAAAAGACATGCACACATGCAATCTTGCCCACAGCATATATCTTCTGGCCTTCATCTTAACCGTGACCAGCATGACCCCTATTTGGCTTGTGGCTTTCAGACATGCTCAATTAACATACCTGACATTTTATGTCTTCCATCTGGAATCATTCTGCCTCACTGAGGAAGAGGGAGGAATTCAAAGGCTTCCCTTCTATTCTGTTGAATGTTCCAATATACGGAAACAATCTCCTGCCAGAGGAACTATTTCAGTCTGTGGTCAACTTTGAAAACACCAAAGTGACGGTTCTGTTTATTCCTCCCATTGGCCCCTTTTATGTAACACAGTCCCACCTTTTCCTGTTTTGTTTTTTTGGGGGGGTTGTATTCAACACCATCTAATTTCAATTCATAAATTTCAGTAAATATGAAGCAGTCTGGAATATTTCTGGAAAGACATCAATGAATGTTTCACCTCACCCCTCCATGACAGAGACAGGAAAAGAGCAGAAAAGTTAACACAGAGAGAGAGACACAAAACTGAACTGAAAGAACATTTAAATGTCATCACATGAAATAACTGCAATTTGTGACATTAGCAGAACAATGGCTACTATTAGGCAAATGTGAATGGGCAGAAATTTCAGGGTAGAAATTTCAGAGTAGAGTAATGGGTCAACTCAGAAATAATTTGGGGGGCAAGAAAAAGAGGAGAGCTGAATTTCAATTGCCTTGTTCAAGAACAGGAGCAAATGTATGGCCAGCTGACTGTTAGGATATACTGCCATCTATTAGTCTGTCTCATGTGTGCAGAGACAGAACAAAAAAAAAAACCCAGCCCTGGTGCTGCAAGAGTGAGAAGAAAGAAAGGACTTATCTTTGAGCACCACAGTCAGAGAAGAATGCAATCAAGAATCTCTAAATTTGCTTAATATCTGAAGATATATCTTAATATCTCACTTAATATCTTAAGACATTAAGGTGGGGTCAAGCAGGCTCCAAGGTAGGCATCCATATCCAGTGTTCTTGATTTAGCCAAGAAGCAAGCAGCACAGAATTGCAGAGTTAAATACAAGATTCTCTTATGTGAGAAGCAAAGCTTTCCAGATTCAGATGTTCTCAGACTTGAGTCCTTGGTACTCTCTGAGCTTAGTTGTTTTCTTGAAGACATTTCATTACCAGACTAGATAACATTGTCAGTGGTAGTAAGAGTCTCCTCTCACCAATACTGTCAGGGCAAACCACCAGTGCATAAAATGAGAGCAAACCCTACTCCTTTACTAGCACTGATGATGTTACCTAGTTTGGTAATGAAACACCTGCAAGAAAACAGAGAGCACCAAGGACCCCACAGTTCAACCCTACAAATATTCTTTTCTATTGGTGCCCTCAGAGTGCAAGATTTTCTTAGCCCATAGGCAAACTCCCACACTTCGTGTCCATGCCATTAGCTTATGGTCACTTATGATTCAAGCTGAGTCACACTACTAACAGAAACAGTCAGCAGTCCTCAAGCCTTACTGAGCAAGCTCTACAATAAATTAAGTTCTAATAAAATTACAAAGGAAATTTATAGCAATAGAGCCTAGTTGTATACTCACTCAATCTAGAGACTTTCTCCTCTTTTGTATGCAATAAGGGAAGAAAATTAACAATTTTTATCATTTTTCTACAACTAACTTGTGCAACAGATTTATTCATTGTCAGGATTCATTCAGAGAAATACAGCAGTATATATACAGTAGCTTATGATTTAGGTCGACTATAGATGTTGAATTGTTTTATTGTAGTGCCAAAATGTTACAATAATTATCCAGCCACAAGTCACTTTTGTAAGTTTTGTGTGTTCTGATTTCAAATTATTTATATTTGGAATATGCTATAATGACAATGTAGATCAGGGCTGTCAAACTGCCGGCCCGTCTGGATGCATCACGCGGAAGCCGCACCCACCCCAGCTCTGGCAAGGGGAAAAAAGTCGTGATACGTCGCGACACGTCACATGACGCAGCGAGTTTGACACCCTGATGTAGATTATGCCTTCCAGCTAGGAACTGGGAGACATCAATTTATGAAATGCCATTTCTAATTGTATCTTTGCACCCAAAAGATGCAAACTCACTGCAGTCTTCTAGAGTATTATGATTTCCAGTCATAAGGAAGAGGACCAAGAGGGAGGCATTCAAAGGGAAACAGAATATATAGCAATCCACTTGTATTTGCCATTTTCAAGGCAAAGATACAAATCTCATAGGATAACAGATGAGTTTAACAGCTCTGGAAGAATGAATATATTGTTTAACAGGAAGCAGATGTATGTCAGATGGCAAACTCATTAGAGTGTCCCATCGTTAAAGGAAACAGGATAACAATGAGCCATCTGAAAAAATGAGACATGATCAGGAAATATACAAGCCGCAGCTAATCTCCTATTTATTGGTAGGTAATGCCTTTAAGTCATGCACATGCATTGAGTTTAGGACCATGAAGACTGAAGCTTTCTTTAGACTGGAGGAGAAAAATCCATACTGGCAACCCCTTTCCTTTCTTGGGTAGGGGAGGGGGACCTTCTGACCCACAAATGTATGAGAAGGCAAGGGCCCTGGCATTTGAAGAAACAACTTGTAACTGTTCACATTGTCCCACAAATCCTTAACAGTGAACTTGTACCCCATTCAAATCCCGATGGGGTACCCATTATATCAGCAAGCATTATTTATTTAATTAATTAATTAATTAATTTTCTGGATGTGGTTATGGGGTTCAGAAGCGTTCTTGGAAATAAAGATGATACTTCATACTTTTCATAATTTTTCAATACTTATTTTTAATGAAAATGTCAGATAAAGCAAGGATGCTTGGGGGGTGCCAAAAGAGATATTTATAGGCATCCGGTCACAAAGTCATGATGTAAGGAGTCTTAGTCTCTAGGACAGGCCCACTGAATGTAGTGTAATGTAGTGGATCCCCTACAAAGCAAAGTAATTTTAAAAACAATAATTGCTCATTAACATTGATTTTTTTTTAAAAAAAATATCCCTTCCATACTTATTCAATCAGACCTTAATCCAGGAAAATCTAAGAATAAATCAAATGACTTTGGCATGCTAAACTCTGCATGAGAAAGCAGTCTATTAATACTATTGAATTTTCCATGCGTATTAGCATAACACAGATCAATATATAAATAGCAACAAGCAAGATTCCCTTTCAATTTACAGGTAAGAGAAAATCCATTTCCCCATCTTCTTGAACTTTGGAGGCTTACTTCCTAATAGACCCGTTACAGAATTGGTGTATAAGCCTTAATGGAATTACAGAGTATATTTTAGATTTGGGTCCAGAATAAATACTGTATGTATCATCTACAGCAACAAATGAAAAAGATTAATATATGAGAAATAACTTTCATGTATTCAAGTTTCAAATTAAGTTTCAAATTAAGAAAATTAACCAAATACCACAGACGTTAAGCAAAACAATGGTTCATTATGAATAGAGTTTTGCTGAAAACTGGAAGTGCTGTTATTTTGGAAATACAATCATAAAATGTGGTCAGGTGACTGCGGGAGGCTGCAAACAGTTGTAAAGGGACCCAGGCTGTTGAATGTCCAAAATCTGGTCACATGATCATGGAGGAGACCCAACCGTCGGAACTTCTAATTGGGCCATAAGCCCCCTTTTACAGTGTGGTTGTTAAGTTCAAATTAAGCGAGCAGTCATAAGTTGAAGACTATCTGTAATTGTTATTAATATTCACGGTACTCCTAAAAGATATAACTATTAGACCTTGGAAAAGCAAGATCATTAGCCTGACAATCAAATGTGGTTAAGCCGCTCTATTGTGTTTCCTATGTAGCTATCTATGATTATGAAAATTTTTAAAAAGCAAGATAGGAAGAAAATCAACTTGTTTGAGCTGCAGTGCTGGAGAAAGCTCCTGCATATTCCTTGGACAGCAAGTATTGGAGCGTATAACATCAGACAAAAAAAAATCACAAAACTGTGTCTCACTTATTTTGGCCATGTCATGTGGGGGAATTCATTGGAGAAAGCAATTATGTTTGGAAAAGTTAGCGGTAAAAGGAAACCAAGCCGCCAAAGGAATCAGTGGCTGGACACCATCAAAGCTGACACCAGCCAGAGCACAGAACAACTCAAAGAAATAGTGCAGGATCAGAAGACATGGAGAGACCTGGCTCACAGAATCACCAAGAGTCGGACACAACTGAATGGATAACATCATCATCATCATCATCAACCCAGACCTGTCAACTACAAATGAACTACCTTGATTACAGATCATGTAGCTCCACATTTTTAAATCCAGGGTGGAAGAAAAGGGAACAGTTCTAAGACTATAAACCACTGTAAGGTTGCTATGCAATAAAGAGGATGAAGACAAATTAATTTTCAGCTAGAAAAACCGTATTGCTTTTATCTGACACCATCTCCATCATGTGGCTGAGAAATTTATCACAGACGTTTCTCAGACTCTGAAAACAAAAGCCACTGCAATGACATCGTTATTAATATTTATGGGCCAACCTGCCAATGAAAACTTCTTATTCTCCAAATGTCCCCTCTCAAATATCTACAGACCCCTCACATCCTGGACATAATCTATTTCAACTTCTCTCCTTAGGAGGCAACTATAGAGCATTGCATGCCAAAACAACTAGACACAAAGATATTTTTTCTCATGCCATCACTCTGGTGAACACTTTATTCCCACAGCACTGTCTCTTTTCTCATCATCTCATCTTTCCTACTACATTCTCATATTCTTATGATTTATCAATTGTTGTTTGTAACTTATGATTAATAATGTAACTGTGATTTATGGTCTATGAACTATTACTTGCTGTTTATATGTACACTGTGTACACCAGAGACAAATTCCTTGTGTGTCCAATCATACTTTGGCCAATAAATAATTGTATTGTATTGTATTGTATTGTATTGTATTGTATTGTATTGTATTGTATTGTACTGTACTGTACTGTACTATACCGTACCCTATCCTATCCTATCCTATCCCATCCCATCCTATCCTATTCTATCCAATGGTGGAATTCACCTGGTTCAGACCAGTTCAGCAGAACCGGTAGCTAATTTTTTGTTGCCCAGGCCCAGAATGGACTTCCGGAAGTGGCATCCACACAGAGAAACGGTTGTTCACATATTTGAATCCCACCACTGATCTGATCCTATCCTATCCTATCCTATCCTGTCCTGTCCTGTCCTATCCTATCCTATCCTATCCCATCCCACTCATATTTTAAATAGCTTGCAAGTTAAAAAGGAATCCTCCTATGAGGATTCCTTTTTTATTTTTTATTTTAAAACTATTTTAAAAGTTTTGCTATTTTAACCATCTGTATTTTGAGTAACCTTTTTGTTGTATTAAAAGAATATTCATTTTCAGCATTTGCATTTAGTCCTTAGGTTGTGTCTTTTCAATTTTGGAAGGCTTGTACATGCTTGCTTTTTTTCTGAGCACTCCACACAGTTCATGGGAAAACTGCAAACCCCACACACTTCTTGTTCTCTCCCTCTTTCTCTCGCTCTCTAAAAAGGTACCAAGTTTGAACCCATCATTGAACAATAGAAATGATATTAGATACAAGCTGTAAAAATAAAATTAGGACAACTTGAACATGTGTAATTTCTCTTTCATTTACCAACAAAAGAATTTTTAATGGCTAAACTTCTTTGGAATTTATCTTTTAAAAGCAAAACTTAAAACGACCACTCCAGGTATAAACTTAATTCTACCAGTTTGGTTAGTAATGCATAAATGTGCTTTTTATCGGAGGTCTTAGCGATTTAGTAATGTGTTAAGATCTATTCCACTCTATTAACTGGAAATCCATGTTTCAAAACTTGGAGATAACATTCAGAAGATTCTTGTAAAATTAGATTTTTTTTAATATGGAGTACCCTAGAAAGCAACAATGAAAGATCAAAAACACCACCATACCTATGAGTGAATGCTGAATTATTTAGAAAACTGATTAAGAGCAGAAGTCCCTAAATTCAAGGCTATAACCTAAAACACAAATTCTTCCTTGAAACTCTTGCTGAAATCACATTTAGGGTGCAAGCCTATTCATGTTTATTATGAATTCTTACTGGCTTGGTGGGGCTTACTCTCAATTTAATATGTCAGAGGTTCATCCTGAGGGCTCATCTGCAGAGGTACAATATTTTTATATCCCCTGCTCCCGATCCAATCATGCTAACAAATTTTAGAGTAAAGATTCAACCAAAATGCCAATCAAAGTCATATTGCAAGTTAGAAATAAAAAGGAGTAGAAAAATAAAAAGAGTAGAGTGTAACGTGAAATAACAGTATGCTTCTGCTTTATAAAGAAATGCACAGAAGATCTGGATGTTACAGCAGCAATAACAAAAAGGATGAAAGTAGTACAATATAACAATAGTTTAGTAACTTATTGGCCCTCAAACAGAATTTAAAAACTATTATTTTATGTCTTTGCAATATTAAGTCATACCCAGCAATATTTTAAAAAAATCATTCAGTTATTCCTATTTACCTTCCTTTCACTTAAATAGCCTAAAATTTCAATCACTACTGAATTAAAATGTAAGTACGTTACTATTTTTGTACTTAGTACTGTAACTGGTAATTTGGTAACAGCTTTAATTTTGGAATTTATTTCTTTTAATATCTGACCTTATGTTTTTCGATGTTTTCGTTTATTTTATTTCAACAGACTTAACACTATAGCCAGCTTTGGTCCCTAACTGTAATGAAGTACAGTGTAACCAATTAGTTAATGAATGAACTACTCTAATTCAATGAACAACGATCTGTGATCTTTGCTATGAAAAGATAAAGATAATTTTTAAATTTAAGTTTTATGATAAACTTAAAGCAAGGTTTGTTGTTGTTAGTTGCGAAGTCGTGTCCGACCCATCGCGACCCCATGGACAACGTTCCTCCAGGCTTTCCTGTCCTCTACCATCTTCTGGAGTCCATTTAGGCTCACGCCTACTGCTTCAGTGACTCCATCCAGCCACCTCATTCTCTGTCGTCCCCTTCTTCTATTGCCCTCAATCTTTCCCAGTATTAGGCTCTTCTCCAGTGAGTAGCATAATGTAAAAGCATCTTGAACAGCTGTCAAAGCAATTCTTCCTCTTATTTTATATAACTAGCATAACTTAAAGCAGAAATGCTGTAGATCCCTATCTCATGTTTCTCATTTCTCTTGGGCTGGGGTGTCCCATTCAAAGAGTCCTGATTCCTCTTTTTGGGATCTATCAGATATTCCATCAGACCTCTGAGCTGACTGAGAGCTACAATGGTTCCACTCCTACTTGAGCAGACAGTTTCAGTCAGGGGTTTGGGGGTGGGGAGAGATGTCAGCCCTTTGGATGCTCTGTTATTGGGAGACATGTAACAGTCCTTTCCCCAATCCTGCTTAACATCCACATGAAAGCAGTGGGATAGGCAATTCACACCCCCACACCCTTGAGGCTCAATGGAAGATGCACAGAAATTGTGTCTCAGGGCCTGAAGGATATCAGAGACTGGTTGGGGAAAAGCAGACTTAAGACACAACCCAAGCAATGTTGTGTTAATTCAGAAGTCATTTTGCTTCAATATTGTATCATATTTGACTCCTACGTGAATCAAGAGAGCAAGGGATCCTGGCCTTGCAGATTGTGCTCAAGTTGCTTATGGAAGACATGAATAGGAGACTCACTTCCCAGCTTCAACTGGTACTTCAGCTGCAAATTTAACTTGGAAAAGAAAGCTTAGATTGATCGCCCATATCCTGATTAGACTTCTGTAAGTCACTGTACATGTGCTGTCCTTAAAGACTTCTAAAAAAAACTACAACTGTTCCAATAATAATAATAATAATAATAATAATAATAATAATAATAATAATAATAATAATAATAATAATTATTATTATTATTATTATTTTATTTATATACCGCCCTTCTCCCGGAGGACTCAGGGCGGTGAACAGGGCAAGCATAAAAAATACAGAGATACAAAAGTTAAAAAGGATTAAATATATGCCCAACTAAAAACAGTAAATACAAATATTAAAATAACTATAAACCCCCCCATCCCCCATCAGGCCAGGCCAGCTTGTTCAAATAAGAATGTCTTTAGATCGCGACGGAAGGAGCGAAGGTCGGGCGCCATCAGGAGCTCAACCGGCAACCGATTCCATAGCTCCGGGGCGCCCACAGAGAAGGACCTCCCCCTGGGGGCCACCAGGCGACATTCTCTGACCAGTGGCACCCTGAGGAGGCCCTCTCTGTGGGAACGCACAGGGCGGAGGGAAGTTGATGCCGGCAGCAGGTGTTCCCTAAGGTACTCCGGACCCATGCCATGTAGGGCCTTAAACACCATTACCAGTACCTTGAATCTCACCCGGAAGACAACTGGCAACCAATGCAGCTCACGGAGCAGAGGTGTAACATGGGAGTATCGGGAGACTCCCAACACAACTCTTGCGGCTGCATTCTGTACCAGTTGGAGCCTCCGAGTGGTCCTCAAGGGCAGCCCCATGTAGAGAGCGTTGCAGTAGTCTAGATGAGAGGTCACGAGCGCGTGAGTGACCGTACATAAGTCATCCCGGTCTAGATAGGGCCGCAACTGGCGCACCAGGCGAACCTGGGCGAAGGCCCCCCTAGTCACAGCCACTATGTGGTCTTCCAGAGTGAGCCGTGAATCTAGGAGGACTCCCAAGTTGCGAGCCCTATCTACGGGGGGTAATAGTTCACCCCCCATAGAGAGAGATGGAATATCCTGAATAACCCGGGATGCTGGTATGCAAAGCCACTCAGTCTTGTCGTGGTTGAGTTGAAGTCTGTTCCTCCCCATCCAGACCCGAACCGCCTCCAGGCAACGGGACATCACGTCGAGGGCATCACTGGGGTGGTTTGGGGTCGAAATGAAAAGCTGGGTATCATCAGCGTACTGATGATACCCAACTCCAAAGCCACGAATGATCTCACCCAGCGGTTTCATATAGATGTTGAACAGGAGAGGCGAGAGGACCGACCCCTGAGGAACTCCACAAACGAGAGACCTCGAGGTCGACCTCTGCCCCCCTGTCAACACCGACTGCGAACGTCCCAGGAGATAGGAGAACCACTGCAAAACCGTGCCTCCCACTCCCAATCCCCTGAGACACCGCAGCAAGATACCATGGACGATGGTATCGAAAGCCGCTGAGAGGTCTAATAGGACTAGGACAGAGGAATATCCCCTGTCCCGAGCCCTCCAGAGATCATTCACCAGAGCGACCAATGCCGTCTCCGTGCTGTACCCGGGCCTGAAACCTGATTGGTACGGGTCTAGATAATCCGCTTCATCCAGGACCAGAGGGAGCTGATGCGCCACCACACTCTCAACAACCTTCGCAAGAAAGCGAAGGTTGGAGACCGGACGAAAGTTGTTCAACACAGCTGGGTCCAAGGCAGGCTTCTTGAGGAGAGGCCTCACCACCGCCTCTTTCAAGACGGCGGGGAAACTACCCTCACTCAAAGAAGAAGATATAACTGCCTGGAACCAGCTTCGTGTCCTCTCCCGGGCTGCATAAACCAGCCAGGAAGGGCACGGGTCCAATAAACATGTGGTGGAGCTCAGCCTCCCCATAATCCTGTCCACTTCCTCTGGAGTCACAGAATCAAACTCCTCCCAAGAGTACAAGGATCAGTACAGTGACCAGTGTCTGTACTATTATATTGCACTACTGCTACAAGAACTGCACTGGTTGCCAGTATGCTTCTGAATACAATTTAAGGTACTGACTATCTTTATAGTCTTTTAGGGTTCACTGCCAGAATATTGAAGAGACTGTTCCTGTTCTTCCAACCCAGGCAGGTAGAGAGCACATACTAAGAGATCCTACCTATCAGATACTTCTTCTCTTACAGAACTGCCTGACCCTAATCAATTTCCCTACTCATGATTTTCTGGAAACCAATACATTTTGGCTTTTCCAAATATATATGTGTACATGTATATTTATTTATGTATTTCATTTTTATACCACCTTTATTTTTAGTCAACTCCAAGAAGCCTTGGTGGAGCAGTGGGCTAATGCCTCCTTAAGTAACACCAGCTGCCTGCAATTAGTGCAGGTTCGCATCCCACCAGGCTCAAGGTTGACTCAGCCTTCCATCCTTCCGAGGTAGGTAAAATGAGGACCCAGATTGTTGGGGGCAATTAAGCTGACTTTGTAATAATGCCACTTGGGGTGTGTGTGAAAGCCCTAATAAGCAGGCATGTACATAGAATGAAGGCTACTGCTAAGCTTGTAAGCCGCCCTGAGTCTTCGGAGAAGGGCGGGATATAAATGGAATTAAAATAAAATAAAATAACTTCAGTTGGCTTTCATGCCCAAGAGAAGCATAGAACTCAATCTTCTAGTTTCTAGCCATAGACTAGCTAACTACTGCAGCGAGATGGCACTCAATTTGTACATGTATTTCACTATTATTAGATGTTATATTTTTTGTAACTTTGATTCCAGACTGTATTTGTTATTCTTATTGCTAGCTTGATATTTATAAAATACGGTACCTTTGAAGATGGTCATTTGGACGTATCCCATCAGCATTCATTTTGCTTCCCATGTATTTCTAAGCAATGTTTTTTCCCCCTTTAAAAGTCAAATCTAAACCCTTCTTCATTTGCTCTGGAACATATAGTGCCAGAAGATAAATGGCAGAAGTCTTTACTATGTCAAGAGACCTAAACAGAATCCTAATAACATTCCACCTGTCAAGCTCCAAAACTACCACACATGTAGAATTTATACAAGTGGAACTGAAGTTATTTCAGGGCACGTCATAACATTTAGTCATTTCTACAGCATGCACCATTCAACCCATTTTGGAAATGGAACAAGGACCCGCAAAAGAACAACTGCATCTCAAGACAACCAAGGCCCCACATTGGATTTACAGATATCTTAAGGCTCTGTGTTAATATTCCAGGGTGCCTGGGTGTGCTTCCTGTGCAATGCATTTCCAAAAATTAATAATCCAGTAAAAAAAACCCTCCAGCAAAATTTAGCAGCCACTAATAACACTTTCACTTTACACCAAACCATTTTTTTATATTTCTCCAAACCTGAGCTGGTTATGGATATGCAGGAGCCACAAACACATCTTGGCTGCTATTAATTATCTGCACTTTGTCAGTTGCCATAAACTACAGCTTCCATAATGACAGCATCAGGAAAAATATATTAAATAGTCATCTCATGTTAGTGTATTTCAGCATAGAGTACTAAGGCTGACCTTGAGATGCAATATTATAAAAGCACTACCTTGAATTACGTTTGGATAGAGAAGTTTTTTTCCTAAGGAAAAATCCTGCCTGGACAAAAAATTAGCTAAATCCTGTTGGAATGGAAGGAGCTAAGCATCTCCTGCAGAAGAAAGCAGTCTATCACAGGACTGCGTTCATGTTTAGTTGTTTAATGTTTAATTGTTGATGGCTGATGAGCTGGACCTGCTGCTACTGCTGCTGCTGAAAGTGGATTTAACCATATTTTCCCCAACTGCATAGCAACCATCAACATTATTTTAAAATTTTATTATTTTTAATAAAAAAAATAAATATTATTTTTAATTTTAAAATCTATCCCCCTGTGTTCAAGCTCATGTTTTGCAGCAGAGACTTCAGAGTTTCTCCAGAATTTTTATAGGCTAAAAGTGGTAGTATCTAAAGCAGGGTTCCCCAGCCGTGTCAACTTTACGCCACATGGACTTCAACTCCCAGAATTCCCCAGCCAGTTACAGTCGTAACTGGGAAAAACGGTCATAAGTCACTTTTTTCAATGCTGTTGTAACTTCGGACAGACACTAAATGAACTGTGGTAAATCGAGGGCTACTTGTATAACAGTACCACAACTTTTTCTCATACCTGAATGGGAGTGACCAGTGCTTTTTTTGGAAAAGAAAAAGGTGCTGGAACTCACACATGTCATACAACCCGCCTTGCCTACCCTACAAGGTTCCATCCAAAAAAAGGTGCCGGAACGCCGTTCTGAGCGTTCTATGAGAAAAAAAGCCCTGGGAGTGACCAAAAGAGTTCTGAGCCCCTTTTTAAGAGAAACAGAACCTCACACTACTAGGTTCATGGGCAGTGCAATTTATGCAGGTAGGGTTTTCTTGTTTAAAAAAAAAGTTTGTGTGTCTTTGTGTGTGTGTGTGTGTGTGTGTGTGTGTGTGTGTTTTCCAGAAGCCTGATTGAATTTCTAATCCTCTCTTTCGGAAAAGCAAGTAAACTGGATAATCTTAAAAAAAAAGAAAAAGACAACCTTGGTACAGCCATTGTACATTTCTCCAAACAAGTGAAATGACCAATGGTTTATTGTCATCTATTTAATATACTGTACTTCATAATGTCTAGTTACCAAGCTCTAAAGGAAAACCACATAATCTTTGGTGTCTTAACACAACTCAAATGCAAGCTATCCATTTTTAATATTATATGCATCTTGAAAGTAATATAAACTTGATGGAAATTTTTTTTAAAATAAATATATATGTCAGGTAGCAACTCTCTTAGAAGGCATAAAGCTAAATAAAAGTGCTCTAGTTTTATTTCCATTTATGGAGTAGATTGTGGCAGAGAGAGAGAACAGACTCAGTTCAGCCTCTCTAAGCAAAGAATATTCAAGAATGATCCACTGGCACAAGAACTATTATTAGCCATGTATTATGTAGAATGGATTATTTTTAAGGTAAGCAATTGAATATTTAGATTTTCTCTTATTGCTTGAATCATACCCTTAAAAGGAATCAGAGATTGGCATTAATATATATTTATCGCCAAGCAACACAAAATTGTGCTGGCTTCACCCAAGCATTGAGAAAAACACATTATACTACAGTTTCTGTCCTTTTTGACACACAAGTAAATTTACCATTGCCTTCTCCCTTTTCTTAACCCAAGACTTTTAGCTTTAAAATGTAGTGAGCAGGGGGATAACATTTAAAACTAAGTTGCATAGGTCTAAGAAATCAGCCCAAGGAGTCTAGAAATCATATCCTAAACTATACAATCACAGGATTATTCTCCCCTCCCTGAAATTTATGATCTGTAGAATGTAGTAAGTAACTAAAGAAAAGTTTGTTCTAAGGAAAAAGGAATGTGTGATCAGATGGATGCCCCTTGCAATGAATCAGAGGATAGTGATGTTCAGTTCTCATTGAAGAGAAAGTTCCTCAGTAACTCATCTGGGAACATTCTTGATGCAACTAAGTTTATAAGTGAATGCAATGCATCCAACAAGCCATCACAAATACAGGGATTCTGGTTCGATAAGCATTTGAACATGCTTCATACTACAATGCTAGCAAAGGGACACGTAGACGTGAGAACAGGGAAAGAATGATCTGAGAAAAAGAAATCAGAAGGGCAGACCAAAGGCTGATCTGTGATCTTTGATCTCCATGGGTTCTTCTCCTCTGATTGTTTTGCATTTGGGCATCAGTCAAATGTTATTATCCATCTGAGCAACTGACTGAAGTAGTGCAGCATCTTTGCAGCAATATTTCACATCGCTCTGCTTTATATGGAGACCCAGTCTGGAGATGGGAAAAGATAGGAGAATCTTCCCAAGGAAAAAGATAAGGAAAGTTTATTTCAGTAGGTTTATAGAATGAACATCATGAGGATCTATAAACAGCTTTATGGCAAGAACAAACATGCTTAAGGGTACACAGGACCAAACTAGAATTAAAAGATGGAAGGAGGAGACCATTGAACAAGGAATAATGTTAAAGGAGGATCTGGCTGAAGGATCTGACCTCCCTTATACTGCTTGGAGGACCCTGAATAGGCTGAGAGGTGGAATGCCTACATGTAAAATGAATATGCTCAAGTAGAGGCTCTTAGTGGATAACACGCTGTGTGAATGTAGAGACACAGAGCTCGGCCCATATACTGTTATGTTGGGAACTAACAGAAACATGTACAAATAATGACTTATTTTTGGTCAACGACAAAGCCAAGGAGATGACTTCATTGGGCAGTTTAATGTTTGATCTAGACGGAGGAGGAGGAGGAGGAAAGGGATTGGAAAATTATTTTTTTTATGTTTGATTATTTTGTGGGGAGTTAGTTCTGTGAACTCAGCTGGCTGATCCAACAAAACCTCTTCTATTTTTGGGTGGGGTTTTTTTACAATTTATCTATTCACAACCCTGCTTTTGAGCATATTTAATGCTTACTGAAGGTTTCAGATGATTCATGCAAGACATTACATAATCTTAACATAATTAACTATCTTTGGCCAAGAGGGGCATAATAAAATCCACAGAGAATTTTAACCCATGTTATGTACTTTGAACATCAAACTGAATATTCTGCATCCTTCCATAGGCCCACATTCCCTAGTTATTGGAAACACATGCTGGCACTGAATCATTTCACGGTTCATTTCAGACAAACATGCAGAAAACTGTGGGAAACAAATATGCAGCCCTGTGAAACGGTAAAATGAAAAGAGTGCTTGCAGTCAATGAAAACCGAGACGAGCTGCTGCTTGAATCATGAGGAACAAGGAAAGCTTGCTAAGTGTGCAGAGAAAGAAGAGAAGAAAAAATATATTCAGATAGTTATCCTAAAGTTTCACCATTTGGAAAAAATGAAGACTATTTCTTGCAAAAATGCTAAAAAGCAGGTTGCCTACATTTAAATTGAAGAAGCAGATAAATTACACTGAAGGGATATATGAATGAATAAAAATGTTTTACTATACAAATAAATCACTTTGATCATTAAACCACATGTACACTATCTTGAGTTACTCTTCTGATTCCTAACCAAATGTAAAAACTCAATTCTGCTTGTATTGTAGCCACTTCTAACGTAGAACTGATGTTTGTTTGGACACAATTGCTTGCAGATTAATAAACAAACCCCAATACAGGTAGTCCTTGACTTACAACAGTCCATTTAGTGACCTGCGACCATTTTTCACACTTTCATGACCATTGTAGCATTCCCAAGGTCATGTGATTTACATTTGCATGCTTGACAACCGATTCACATTTATGACGGTTGCAGTGTCCCAGAGTCATGTGATCTGCTTTTGAGACCTTTTCACAAACAAAGTCAATGGGGAAGCCAAATTCACTTAACAACCGTGTTACTAATTTAACAACTGCAGTTATTCACTTACAAATGTGGCAAGAAAAGTCGTAAAATGGGGCAAAACTCACTTAACAAATTTCTCACTTAACAACATAAATTGAGGACTATCTGTACTAACAATTCCATTATGTAATCAACAACACCTGAAAATGGAATGAGAATAATATTGTTTTACAGTTAAATAAAGTACAACTAGAACAAGTACAAGAATTCAAATACCTCGGGTCCATAATACAGGAAAAGAAGAATGCCTGAAGTAAAATCCCAAAACGGATGCTGCCATCATTACATTTGGTTCACTCATCTGGGTTTAGGATGGAAGCCTAACATTACCATATAAACTAAAATGCAAAGATTTCAGTTAGTGGTGCTACCAATGCTGCTGAACCTTGGACACTGCTACAATTCTGCAACTGGCCAGCAACAGTTGACGAAACACCCAAATGATGACTGAAATGGTTTGGGCTTATTTTCAGAATGGACTCAGTTTGGTGCCCATACACGCTATTCTGAAGAACACAACAATACAGATGAAAAGTTCAGTGCAGGGCAATGAAGAAAATAGAGAAGACAAACTTAAACTATGTGTCAGAATCCATTTATATCATATTCATAAATGGAATGTTTCAAACATTATTCCATGGATTCTGCCATCTCCCGAAGAGAAGAGAATAGATGTGTATTGAACCGGCATTAGGCATTTCAAAGGAAAGGAGAAGCCTTTTGAACTGGGGAAACAAAAGGGGGGGCTAGCATCTGGCTTTTGTCATGGCAGACAGCAATAAACAAAAGGGTCCTAACTTCCTTTTTCCCATGAGATGGATGATACGAGAGGAAGGATGGGGGGGACTGACCAAATGGGGATTAAGGGGGGCTTAAACCGGGAACTCTTTATAAGGATTTACATCGTGGAATAATATTAAGTCCTGTCTCGTTTCCTACAACCAAGCATGTCATAGTAAAGATTCTTTTTGGAATAGATTTGACTCCAAGAATTTTGTCTTCCTAAGACGTGGTTTGGGGTGGGTCCTGACACTATGTAGCTCATTGTAGACTAGGCTAAAATCACAGCAACGGACAATGCACTTAAATGAGGTATTGTTATCAAATGTACGTGGGCCCTAAAGCACCCACAGTAACATATTGGTTGTGAAGCCACACTCAGCTAATCATATCGTTAGGAAGACCAAGATCAAGTTTATTTTTTGAAAAATCATCGCCATAATTTGCTAAATAAGCTACAACTGACTAGATATGCTCGTCACACAAGCTATAAATTGGTTTGCCAAATCAAAACTACTGAGATTCTTATATCACACTAAATCAAATCCAGAAAAACTCACATAATAGTTTGGTGTAGTGTTTCTCAATATCTCACGTTATTATGAGCATAAAAAAGGGAAAGGACAGAGGTTCCCAAACTTTCTCCATTCATGGTGACCTTGGTGTCTCAGTAACTTTTTCAAGGTACCCCGCAGTTCCCAAACAGTACTCTGAAGGGTCCTCAGGCACTTGTGGGTGCTACAGGATGCTTTAAATTGGAGGTTACACAAAGCCCCTGTGAGTTCATTGTGGTGACCCAAGACACTTGCACCACACCAGAGTTTAGGAATAGGAAATGAAATGGTATAAACTTCTTAAAGAGAAATGTATTTAAGAAACAAATATTCATATTTCTTTTTTCCAGAGTTCATATTATTCTCTAAATCAGTTTCTGCTTCTAAAGAAAGTATGTTTGATTTTTTTTTTTAGATTCCTGGGCTCTATTATATATCAAGGCTGTCAATTTTTTGGATTTGATAAAGCTGTTTAATATATGTAGTATGCATTTTGCATATAATCTGCACAATTGTCTTTGGAAGTTTTTAAAAAAGTTCTTCCAACGTTCTTGAAGACAATTAGCCTCCTCTACCCACCCATTTATGTTTTTAAACTGTTACTTTAAAGGGTCTCTTGGCTAATACAGTGGATACAATAATGTCATGTCTCTTTTTATTATAAGCATTCTTTTTTGAGTAAGGGAATCTTCCAAAATCTGAAGTGTTTTTATTTAGGGGAAAACAAGCCTTGAAATTTTCTACTTTCTCATGTTTGGGAGGAAAATCCCATGACATTGTTAAAACATAAAAAGCTAATTTAAAATATTTCATTATGGCAATACTATTTTTCCAAAACACATGACAGCATCAAATATATAAAAATACTTTTTGCACACGACGTTTCATTTAATATCCATATGCAACTTTGTGAAAAAAATATTCATTGTTCTTTGGATTACATAAAGTTTAACCACTCATTGTTTTCCACTTTACTACTCAATGTCCTATAACAAGCTTCATATGTATCTCATAAAAGGGATCTGAATAAACAAAAAAACCCGGTGTGCTGCTTGTTTCATTTATTTCCACCGAACATCTGATGTCCCAGTCAGAAATAAGAATCACTGTCTAATTTAATCAATTCATTTAAAGGGATAACTAGGACCAATTGTGTAACAATTTCATTACACAATTAGAGTTGTCTTGAGACAGCCTTGCCCTATATAAATCTCATGAACTTTGGTTCTCCTCATCAGAGTGAACCATAAATATTCTAGAGGCATGTGTTGTCCCACTCAAAAGAAATATCTGAAGACTCACCAAAATAGTCAATGATGCCTATCAGTTTACAAACAGTTAGGAAACCATTTTAAAGCTCTGGGATTCTCCTTACCCACAATTCATGTTGTTGTTGTTGTTGTTGTTGTTTGAAATGGAAACAACGCAGGACAAAAATCATTCCAGGAAATTAGAAAGAATCTAGGGCAACCTCCAGGGATCTGAAGGCCATTTTCATTTATAATAATAATAATAATAATAATAATAATAATAATAATAAGAAGAAGAAGAAGAAGAAGAAGAAGAAGAAGAAGAAGAAGAAGAAGAAGAAGAAGAAGAAGAAGAAGAAGAAGAAGAAGAAGAAGAAGAAGAAGAAGAAGAAGAAGAGGAGGAGGAAGTAGTAGTAGTAGTAGTAGTAGTTCCACTGGTTAATTGTTCTAACTGTCAGGAAGTTTCTCCCTAGCACCGCGTTGGCTTTTTTGGCAGCTGCAGCACACTGCTGGCTCATATTGAAGTGATTGTCTACAAGGACTCTGAGATCCCTCTCACAGTTACTACTATGGAGCAAGGTACCACCTATACTATATACTGGGCAGAGTCAGACGATCAGGACACGGGTGATCTTGTCAATGTGATCTGGGAGGAGTTCAATCCTGTAACTCCGGAGGAAGTGGACAGGATTATGGGGAGGCTGAGCTCCACCACATGTCTATTGGACCCGTGCCCTTCCTGGCTGGTTTATAAAGCCCGGGATGGGACACGAGGCTGGTTCCAGGCGGTTATATCTGCCTCTTTGAGTGAGGGTAGTTTTCCCGCCGCCCTGAAGGAGGCGGTGGTGAGACCTCTCCTCAAGAAGCCTGCCCTGGACCCAGCTGTGTTAAATAACTTTCGTCCAGTCTCCAACCTTCGCTTTCTTGCGAAGGTTGTTGAGAGTGTGGTGGCGCATCAGCTCCCTCTGGTTCTGGATGAAGCGGATTATCTAGACCCATACCAATCGGGCTTCAGGCCCGGGTACAGCACGGAGACGGCATTGGTCGCTCTGGTGAATGATCTCTGGAGGGCTCAGGACAGGGGACATTCCTCTGTCCTAGTCCTATTAGACCTCTCAGCGGCTTTCGATACCATCGACCATGGTATCTTGCTGCGGCGTCTCAGGGGATTGGGAGTGGGAGGCACGGTCCTTCAGTGGTTCTCCTCCTATCTCCTGGGACGCTCGCAGTCGGTGTTGGCAAGGGGGCAGAGGTCGACCTCGAGGCCTCTCACTTGTGGAGTCCCTCAGGGGTCGGTCCTCTCGCCTCTCCTGTTCAACATCTATATGAAACCGCTGGGTGAGATCATTCGTGGCTTTGGAGTTGGGTATCATCAGTATGCTGATGATACCCAGCTTTTCATTTCGACCCCAAACCACCCCAGTGATGCCCTCGACGTGATGTCCCGCTGCCTGGAGGCGGTTCAGGTCTGGATGGGGAGGAACAGGCTTCGACTCAACCCTGACAAGACCGAGTGGCTGTGCGTACCGGCATCTCGGGATATTCAGGATATCCCATCTCTCTTTATGGGGGGTGAGTTATTACCCCCCGTAGATAGGGCTCGCAACTTGGGAGTCCTCCTAGATTCACAGCTTTCTCTAGAAGACCATATAGTAGCTGTGACAAGGGGGGCCTTCGCCCAGGTTCGCCTGGTGCGCCAGTTGCGGCCCTATCTAGACCGGGATGCCTTACGTACCGTCACTCACGCCCTTGTGACCTCTCGTCTGGACTACTGCAACGCTCTCTACATGGGGCTACCCTTGAAGACCACTCGGAGGCTCCAACTGGTACAGAATGCAGCCGCGAGAGTTGTGTTGGGAGTTTCCCAACACTCCCATGTTACACCTCTGCTCCGCGAGCTGCATTGGCTTCCAGTTGTCTTCCGGGTGAGATTCAAGGTGTTGGTAATGACCTACAAAGCCCTACATAGCATGGGTCCGGAATACCTTGGGGAGCACCTGCGGCCGGCGTCAACTTCCCTCCGCCCAGTACACTCCCACAGAGAGGGCCTCCTCAGGGTGCCACCGGTCAAAGAATGTCGACTGGTGGCCCCCAGGGGGAGGGCGTTCTCTGTGGGCGCGCCGGATTTATGGAACCATCTTCCAGTCAAGCTCCGGATGGCGCCTGACCTCTGCTCCTTCCGGTGCGATCTCAAAACCTACCTTTTCGAACAAGCTGGCCTGGCCTGATGGGATGGGGTTGGGTTTTATTAATCTGTTTTAATCTATTTTAATGTGTTTTAACTTATTCATGGGCATTTGTTTAATCATTTTTAATTTTTGTATCTTGTTTTTTAATATGTATTGCCCTGTTCACCACCCTGAGTCCTTCGGGAGAAGGGCGGTATACAAATAAAATTAATAATAATAATACTAATAATAATAATAATAATAATAATATACCTGTGCATTTGATTTTTCCTGCCTAAATGTAGAACCTTACTTTTTTCACCATTGAATTTCATTTTGTTAGATAGCGCCCAGTGTTTGAGTCTGTCCAGATCCTCCTGTATTTTAACCCTATCTTCTGGAGTATTGGCTATTCCTGCCAGCTTGGTGTCATCTGCAAATTTGATGAGTTCCCGATCTATCCCCTCATCCAATGAAGATATTGAAGAGCACTGGGCCCAGAACAGAGCCCTGGGGCACCCCACTACACACTTTCTTCCATGTAGATGCGGTTCCATTGAGGACCACATGCTGAGTACGGCCTGTCAGCCAGCTACAAATCCATCTGGTGGTGATGCTATCTAACCCACATTTTTCTATCATATCAAGTAGTAGGTTGTGATCTACTTTATCAAATGCCTTACTGAAGTCCAAGTAAATTATATCTACAGCATTCCTCTGGTCCACTAATTTTGTCACTTGGTCAAAGAATGTAATAAGATTTGTCTGGCACAATCTGTTTTTGACAAACCCATGTTGACTTTTAGTGATAACTTTGTTTGTATCAAGGTGCTCGCTGATTGGTTGTTTGATTATCTTTTCCAGAATCTTCCCAGGTATTGAGGTCAGGCTGATAGGTCTGTAGTTTCCAGGATCTATTTTTTCCCTTTTTTGAAGATGGGAACTATATCAGCTCTCTTCCAGTCCTCTGGTAGTTCCCCAGTGCTCCAGGATCTTTGAAAAATATAGTTCAGTGGTTCTGAGATCACGTCTGCCAGTTCCTTGAGAACTTTGGGGTGTAATCCCTCTGGTCCTGGTGATTTGAACTCGTCTAGGCTGGACAGGTGTTCACTTACCATTTTCTTGCCTATCTTAACTTGTGTTTCTATTCTGTTTTTTATGGCACTGGTTTTGGTAGGTTGGACTGTTTTCTTCCCTTTGTGTAAAGACAGATGCAAGAACATCTGTCACAATTTCACCATTACAAAGCAATAGGTAAAAATGGAATTAATGGAAGGGTAAAAGGCAGAAACCATTTATTAATAGCATTGATATTTGTGTCATGAAAAGCCCTTGGATTATCCTCAAGGCTCCTGAAGGAATGTTCCAAACTGAAGCTTTGGGGAGAACTGTGTTGATATTAAGTTTGGTAGAAACCAAATGATGCATTCCACAATAAGAACCTCATATCAACTGTCTGGACCTTTATGACTTGCAATTAGTGAAGAAAGCATGAATTGTACCAGGCAATAGAGGAAAAATGGACTATTGGTCCATCAGCTGAAACAGAAGCATAAATGAATAAAGCAGTAAAATACTGATCTAAACATACAAGCAAAATAATGTTCAAAATAATCAAGCAAGATAATGATCCCAAACATGCAAAATAATGTATGATGAATAACAAGCTAAGTGGTTTGGAATAACCAAATCAAAGACCAGAAGTAAACTCTGTAGAAATGTTGTGACACAACCTGAAACAAGCAGTTAATTATAAAAATTACCATATTTTAGTAAAGTCGTTCACTATGAAGGAACAAGCCAAAATTCAAACAAGAGAAGCGAAAGAGGCATCGCCAATTATAGGACATGTTGGTTACTCTTATTTTAATTAAAGTTGATGCAATCTCTTACAGAATCCAAGGTCAGAATTACTTTTCCGTACTGGCAAAAAGCATTTTATATAATTCTGAGTATGGAATACATGAACCAAGCTTGACGTTTTTGTATTATATATTCATACAACATAGACCTACATGAAGCTCCGTAAAAATTCACTGGCAAAGCTGTGCAAGAATTCAGGAAATTCAAAAGGGGTGAAGAATTTTTTCCAGTAATATACCATCAATCATTGTCTTCATCATACATCAGACATCATTCATACCTTTCATTACCTTTACTGTCACTACTGAAAGATATGTTTGTTTCCTTCTTCCTCTACTTTAAAATCAATTACTTAAAGTTTCATAATGATAAAGCAAATAACTTAATCCTTCATGTTTTTCAACAGTTGGTAAATAATTTTTTTTTGCAGGATTTAAAGTGACAAATGTAAATATGATTGATAATGTATTCTCCTGATTCTAAACAATTAAATAGTTGAAGAAATTGTTCACTCAAGTGGAGGGAAGAGTATACTTAGTTTTTTTGGCATGACTAACACAGTATTTAATCTTTTATTCGCCCTCTACTATGACACCTATTTTGCCTTACTGGAAATTTAACTGTGGGATTAAAATAATTTAGCTGAATAAGTGAATTCTTTGAAAAGAATTAATATCATGCACTCAAGAATTGGCCTTTTTTAAAAAACAAAGTTAACCGGTGAGCAATTTACAATACATTGTATTTAGCAGTTATCATATATAATAAGGAAGAAGAGTATACAAGAGTGCTGATATGGGTTGCAACACAAGTGATCGGCATCACACACCAGAGGGTTGACTAATTGGCTATTGGCTACATCATGGCAAGGAGAAACAAAGGTCACAATCTTCTTTTTCCACTATAAATTTACAGCTAAGCCATAATGATATGACTTCATCTTCTCTAGTTCCTTAGAAAATTCAACGAACATCTGCTATTGCTTGGTGGGATTATTCCACATATGCCAAGAATAAAATTTTCTCCATTTGCTGACTTAGTACATGGGTATGCTTGGATTAGAGCCAAAACTGAACACACCTAAACTCCCCCATCCCTTTCCATCTCTGTAAAATGTTCAAAGAAAATGTATTTATTAAAATTAGACAGCATAAACCAAGCAATTAACACAAAAGACCTAGAGCCAATTGTGAGGTTTCATATCTTGTAAAAAAATAAATTGGCTATTACACATCTAAGCCCCACAATTTAGGCAGGCATCACCACCCACTAAGCAACGAGCAGAAGCAAAACCAAATGTAACACCCGGGGCCAGAGAGCAGTGGTAAAGAAAAAACAAACTATTAAGTATGAACAAGGATTTTAGATTCTGCAATTAAGGAAGCACAATATATTTAAACAGATATCTCCAAGCTATTTATAAAACGATCATCAGAAAATGAAACAGTTTACCGGTAAATACTATAATAAGATCTTCAAATCTTTTCAAGACATTACATAAAGGAAACTTAAATTCCCAGGGCTTACTACAGAAGAACATAAGAACTGCTAGCAGATTTTTTTGTGCTGTGACTCTGTTTTAAATAAAACCAACTGATTTATTGCACATATTTAAAAAAAACCCTTTTGCAGTAAGCATTGTAAAGACAGCCGACCTGTCCATCTCTAGGTTGGGTCTTGTGAAAACACTACAATTTCAACCAACTTCACTGCAATGTTCATTCTCCAAGCAGGAAAGTGCAACTAATTTTAGTGCCCTTTTTGGTTTGAGGAAAAATTTCATATATTCGCAATTGTTTAGTCATGTGATTCAAAAACTGAGCATACAATCATAAGATTATCCAATTTACATTTTGGTATAAAAACAATGGTTCTGAACCCAGAGGAAATTCCATTTTATCTGTTAAAAGAACATAGAACCAATATTTGTACCAGGGACATTATTAAATGTGATATATTTCTTCACATTGTGTGTTACCCTCTCAATCTGTACTTTCCTGCCTTTGAAAAGAATGCTGATTGTTTCCTTAGGAATTCAAGTCCTCTTTTTTGGGCCCCTTACAAAAAACAAATGAAGATATTTTAAAAAATCATATAATTTCTTAAGCACTAAGCTTAATCTAAAAACCTGGCTCTTTGAGCTATCTGGTCTGGACTGAGGGGTTTAATGTTTTTAAATTGTGATTTTAATTTTTGCGGCTAGACTTAATTTAATTTAATTTTAATTTTATATTGTATTGTTTTTAAATTTTGCCTTGTAAACCGCACTGAGTCCTTTGGGAGTAGGGCGGTATATAAACCAAATAAATAAATAAATAAATAAATAAATAAATAAATAAATAAATAAATAAATAAATAAATAAATAAATAAATAAATAAATAAATAAATAAATAAATAAATAATCAGGGAAACACATTTTCCCAAGAAATGTTGCTACATTGGGCAATTCTGAAAACACAATACTGAATAGAATAGGGCTGGAAGGGACCTTGGAGGTCTTCTAATCCAGCCCCCTGCTTAAACAGGAGAACCTATACCATCTTAGACAAGTGACTATCCAGTCTCTTCTTAAAAATCTCCAGGGATGGAGCACCCACGATTTCTGGAGGCAAGCTGTTCCACTGGTTAATTGTCCTCACTGTCAGGAAGTTTCTCCTTAATTCTAGGTTGCTTCTCTCTTTGATCATTTTCCATACAAAGTTATTGTTTCTATGATGACAGAAGGCCAAAAATGGTTCCATCATGATGTTGCCAATATGTCCAAAGGATTGTTACAGGAAAAAGAGGGTATGGATCGCGGAAGGGAAAGACAAGAAGCAGTGTACAGAACCGATACACAGAGAAATCCAAACATAAAATAAGAAGGATGGGAACTATTAAGAAGTAGAAAAGTTAGCTTCTTGGAGCTGTGGTGTGGCTCTATTAATGAAGATTTTTAAAGACTGACAGCCTTTTGTCTGGATATCTGAGGGATTTCTGCCCTGGGCTGAACTAGAAGACCAGCAACATGTTCTCCAGTCCTATGACTTTATGACTGAGAGCATGGTTGTTTTTTTCTAACAGCAGCATGAAATGGATGGTGCTGCACCTGGAAAACCAAACAGCTACCAAAGGGACAATAGCCCAGGTGAGTCAAGAACTGACTTTTCTACATTGATGCTAAAGAGACAGAGTGACAGCAAAAAGCTACAGGCAGACATATACTGAGAAGCCCAAGACATAACAATCAGAGATAAGAATTCTCCCCAGGATACAGCATCTGTTCAGGAGGAGAAAGACAAAAGGATAGAAGACAAAAAAGTTATGTATCTTCAGTTTGGGAGAAACTGCCCCACAGATCATGGAATTTATTCACCTCAGACTACGGACTATAAAATCCCTGCCAGAACACTCAAAGATCAAATTTATACAAGCCTGATATTCAAACAAAAAGTTAGATCCTCAGTAACAGGGAGATCTTGTCCCAAATTCAAAACCATGTTATTATGGCACTCTAGGAAACTTAGGATCATTCTCCCCTACTGTCAGTTCTCCATCAGAAGTTCCCTCCTCTATCATTTTTAAATCTAAAAACTTGATTGTTTAATCCAACAATAATTCATCCAAACAAAAGTATACCTAACAGCAAACTTTTAAGTTTTTGATCTCACACACATAATTCATAGCTGGGAGCATAGTGTTTAATTCACTTTCTTTTGGATGATTGTCTTTGCTGTTTCCCAAATACAGCTTTAGTGTAGGATCTGCGGTTTCTTTCATGGAATTCTGAATAATTCTAAAGTTCCTTTATTCTTGATTAATTAAATTGTTTTGGGGTAGATCAGATATTGATCTGGCCACAATTCTGATGGAAATTCTGGAACTGCCCAATGCAATGAGACATTTTGAATTTTCTATTACTTCAGAGATCACTACTCCCATTCAAAGTCATTTCTTCTGACTTTCATATCTAAATTATAGAGTTCATTAGGCTAAAAATTATACCAATGTCAGATGTGTGTGTTGGGGGGGGGGGAACCACCACCACTACAGTATTTCTATTAAATCTGTGGAGAGCTTCTCCACATTGAAAAACTTTCTTTTCCCCATTAAAAACACAATATTTAGTTTTCTCTAAATAAAGCAAAACATTTAATATTTTAACATGGCAGGGTAGGGTATGCTATGGTATGGTATACTAAAGTACAGTATAATGTAGTGTAGTATGGTGTGGTGTGATGTAGTGTGATGTGTTGTATTATGTAATGTACTGTAGTTAGTATAACATAATATAGTAGAGTTTGGAGATGGGAGAAAACTTAGCACATTTGGAATCTGAATTATATAAATTCAGAAAAAACATTATAATGAAATGCAGAATACTATAATGCTATTTGCTTAGCTACTGTCATACACACCGTATGTGAAACAGATAGGGAGAAAACTGTTATTGGAAATACTTCAGTCCCTAATGAAAATACTAGCCAGATCTCACTTCCTATTTCTCAGTGGAATTTCTACCAAAATCTGCCATAAACTGATTCCTTTCAAAGTCTATTCTCCAAGCTGACATATTCTCCTAAATCAACTGCAGAGGTTTTTGATAGAACTGGTTTGATAATTATCAGAACTATAGTGCAAGGCCACAGAGATTTTCTTCCCACCATTTAATTGTTATAAAAGAGATTCCACCCCATATTATCTCATTAGAACTCTGGCCTGTTTGATCATGGTAGAACTTCACTTGTCCCAAGACACCACCATTTTCTCCTAGTTTTTCACTGACAGTGTGTCAACTCTACACATTGCAACCATCTTACTCATACTAGGTTGCCATATGAATGGGAGGGGATGTGTACGATTTCAGCTAGTCTAAACAATTCTATGTCCTGTGGGAACCAAGGTCATTTTTGTTAGTTAGATTGGGGGGGGAGTTGAGCGTTTTGTTAGAAAGCCCGCCAGACTATTCTATTGGGAAACGTAGCTGATTGCATAGCACTAGGATGGGAAGTTTGACTTTGTAATAGTGTATCTCTTTGGGGGAAATGTCAGACTTGGTTTTACTTTTGACCGTGCCGATACTTTGTAACTAATAAACATGTTCTTTCAGGAAACCTCTAGCCTTGGAATTCTGATTTACGGTAATTGGTCTCATCTATTGGAACCAGGACACGGAGGCTTTAGCTCCTTGTACCTCAGCACTTACTCTTTTTCTCTATGCTTCTCTGATGATAAAATATTTTCCCATAGATCCTTCTGTCTTCTAATAAATAATCCTTGCAAAATGTTTCTTCGCTGGAATGCAACTATCAATTTTGTTTTCTTATTCTTGAGACAAGAATGATATCAATGCCCATGTACTCAAGTAAACAACCTTTAGTAAATCTTGCTGCAAATATAAAGCGACATAGACTATGTCACTTGAAACGCAACAGACTGGGACTGAGCAACTGCACATATTCTAAAATACATAAACCTTATACAAAAAGTTAATACTGTATTCCTCAAGATTACTTTTTATTTCAGTAATAGGCCACATTGAGTGCCAGCTGGTATGTCTCAGTCTGCTCTTCCAGGAAAAGCAAATTAGATCAATGATCAAGTGGATAGGAAACAGGTCACAGAAGAAGTAAGCTGAAGGACTCAGCATATTGTCACTTGAAATAACAGGAAATAGTTTGTCAGTAAACCTTAAAGGTTGTAGTTGACAGACAATATTCTTGGATACATCAGGCTCTTGAGCAGACTGACTAAATGGACCAATTTCCTCTACTCTTTACCACCTTACATCACCATGACTGTGTACAAATAAGTGCCTTAGCAACAGCCTTACGAGGGATCCAGCAATTCTTCTTTTCCCCAAAGCTCATTCAAAGTCATTATTTGCAGTAGGGTCAGGTGTTCAACTTGAAAAGCTGTAGCTAAATCTTTTATCTGAAAATCATTAAAGGTAACTAAGATGGAGAAGGAAAGACGAGATGTAATGTTAAATGTTCTGATAAGAAGAAAAAGAGAGGCTATCAATTGATGTCAGGAGAAAGGTTGCCAACAATAGAAAGAGAATTGCAGACAAGGGTACCAGATACCTCAACAGAAGCCCATGTTGACACGAATGCAGAGAAATGGAGTGAAGGAGGATGGAGTTGGAAGACAGTTAAGAATGGGCTGGGGAAATAATAAAGGGAGAATGATTTTGTTCTTGGAAATGAATTGAAAATGACAAAGAGAAAATAGCTGGGAAGACAGAAGAGAAATCCTGAGCAAACTGATTGCATGAAAACCACGTGTCTCCAAATATAAAATGGAATATATACATTTATGTGGTGATGAGTGTGGGAAACACAAAGGAAGATGGGAATGTGCCAGATCAATCTGCAGGTGGAACAGATCATACTATGCATTCACAGTATATCCATACAGGTAGTCCTCAGCTTATAACCACAATTGAGCCCAATATTTCTGTTGCTAAGTGAGACATTTGTTAAGTGTGTTTTGCCCCATTTTTCAAACTTTCTTGCCAGAATTATTAAGTGAATCACTGCAGTTATTAAGCTAGTAACACAATCGTTAAGTGAACTTGGTTTCCCCATTAACTATGCTTGGCAGAAGGTTGCAAACGGTGATCATAGTGACCCTGGGACACAGTAATCGTCATAAATATGAGCCACCTGCCAAGCGTCTGAATTATGATGATGTGATCAGGGGGATGCCACAGTGGTCTTAAAATGTTGAATAATGGTCATACGTCACTTCTTTCAGTGTCGTCGTAGCTTCAAATAGTCACCAAGCAAACTGTTGCAAGTTGAGGACTACCTGTAGTATCTGGATTCATCCCTGCATGGACATTACAATCACAATGATGGGCAAAAGAGAAAAAAATGCCTACTAGCCCAATTCTTTGCAGAGCAGTAACATTTCCACCCCTATAATCTACCTTAGCCTTTTTCAATAGCATTATTAAGTAACCAGAGTTATGTAAGGTCAGATATCACCCTTTTTTATTTTTACCAAGAAATGTGTGTGCTTTTTCAGTGAGATTAGAATTTTTTTTAAGTGGAACATTGTGATAATGGGGGTGGATAGTATGTGCATTTCTTTAAAAAAAAACAAAAAATAAAGGATAAAAGGATTTAGTAGAGATTGGAAGAGTATAACCCTGAGAGGATGAGAACATCATGCAATATTTGTCCAAACAAGGGACATCCCAGACAAGCAAATACTTATCTTTGAAAAGATACTGCATCTTCATACAGAAATCCCAAATTACAAAATGATTAGGATCAATCAGAACTAACTCTCAGGATGAGATGTCCAGTGTAATTGCTTTGTTGGACTTTCAGTGCAAGAAAGAACAGTTGTTCTTTGATGTTAACCACTTTCAATATAACAGAGGCGTAAAAATCGTAAGTAGCACCTCAACAAGACTCTAATCAGAACACAAACATCTACCAGAACTCTTCACTCTGAAAAATACATTCTCTCTGAATACACATGGATCACTTAAGGCCACCGAAACCCACTTCCTGTATAAAACTATCCTAGATTTAAGGCTTTTTGGATTAAAATCTGGTGGAATATGCAGAAGATATTTAAGCAAAGGATAAAGTTTTGTCCGCAATTGTTCTTATTGGGCATAATTACAGATACTACTGTTGTGGACACCAAGTTGATGTTGAACCTAATTACAGCAGCAAGACTTTTAGTAGGTCAATATTGGAAGAAGGAGGAACTCCCTACTATAGAAGAATGGACTCTAAAAGTTTCTGACCTGGTGGAAATGGCAAAGATTTCGGCTTATTTGAAAGATCATTCGCAACAACGTTATATTATGGAGTGGAAAAAGTGGATTGATTATATCCAGAACAAATATGGGACTAAAAAGTTTCACTTAGCATTTGAATAAGTTTTTTTTTCTTTTTTTTATGTGATATTAGTATTGCTTGTAGTCATTTCATATGAGCTAGAGTGCGATAGACTTAATAGTTTATTGTTGTTAGCATATGGTTGTTTATGATTGTTTTTTGCTTTTATACCTTGTATTTAGCTCTGGGAAGTCGGGGAGGGGGGAGGGGGGAGGGGGGAGGGTTAGGGAGGGTTAGGAAGGGGGGGTGGAGGGAGGGGGGGATTGTTAAAGATAAAATGTATTGTAAAACTTTTCAATAAAAAAACTATCCTTGATTTCTACTGAAATCACTTACCTAATTTTAAAAATGTGTACTGTCCACATGATTAATAGAAATCGAGATTAGTATTCCCCACCACCATTTCCAAATAACAAGAAGAGAACAGATAAATTCTTAGAAGCTTAATTTCAAATGAAGTAGCAGCATGAATAGGCAAGAAGAGCCTCCGTTCAGCTGGACTATAAACACTAGCGGCAAAATAGCTGATACAGCAAGCATCAAAGACTTATAAAGCAAATGACCCTTTACCAGGCAAAACCTGAGCAGCCTAGCTAAAGCCCAAGTGCTCTATTAAAAGGAAAAAGAAAAAAAGAAAAAGAAAAAAAGGCTTTGATAACTAAATTAACAAGGTTGCGCTTTTTTTTACATCTTTAGACAAACGGACCATCAAAGCCAGTGTAAAGTATGTGAATTTGCGTAACAGCAAGAAACTGAAGCAAGGACACATATGGTGCGTTTCTACCACCAGATCTTCAGAAAAATGGGACAATTGTGTGCCATTCCTCTGAAATTTTTCAGTGATTCCTTATTTTTTATATATATAATTAATACCCCTTCCCATTCTCCTTCAATGAAATGTCAAACACGATTACAGGAAACTTAAGTTTCAAAATTGCCATTCTACAAAAATATTTTTTCTGCAACAGCTGCTTATATGAAATAATTCTTTAAGATTGATTTTCTATAGCTGGAGAGCAGAAAATGCAAAAGTGGTTAAGAGGAATAAAAAGGAAAATGTTTAACGAAAGCCTCCTAAGCTTCCCATATGGACATACTTCTTCCTTCATTAAGAGGCGAGCCTATAGAAAGAATTTGAAAATTGCAAACGAGAATAAGGCTTTGTTTTGTTTGCTTCAAATCATACTAGAATAAACCTGCATACACTGATGAATTAAAAATTAAAACATTAAGTCAAAATACTAAAAATATATCTCATGATAGATGACAGATGTTATCAAACACTCATAGAAAAAGCTAATATGGTCTCCCAAAATAGCAACACTAATAGAATACAGCATTCCAAACTGAACAGTGAAGGAATTTCACGTTGTGATCCGTTTTTGAGCAAAATGTTCTCCCTTAATTCCCCATTTTGTGGCTTGTTCGTAAAACATCATGTTTTGGGAAGTCAAATCAATAATTAAAGCCGCTTAGTGGAAGAAGCTCATTCCTCATATTCACAGGCAAGAGGTGCATGCATAAGAAAGAAAGAAAGAAAGAAAGAAAGAAAGAAAGAAAGAAAGAAAGAAAGAAAGAAAGAAAGAAAGAAAGAAAGAAAGAAAGAAAGAAAGAAAGAAAGAAAGAAAGAAATGGAAATATCCTCCACATTGATGAACTTTTTAAGAGATATTCCAATAGCAAACTTTTAGATAACATATGTAAAATCTAAATAGCATTGAAGGCTACATCTGCCCATATGAAATCAATAATTTCAAAGACCCGATTGAATTTAGCGAATGGTAATAACTCAGCATATGACAAATTATTTTAGACATTAATCCATTTCGCTAGGCATATATGCATGACTAGACTGAAGCAAATTCCACTGAATTCAGTAGAAATTACTCCCAGATAAACAGATGTAAAATGCAGCCTTTTAATCTGTTTGCTGACACTAACTCAAAGGAAAGTAATTCACAGGGAAGCTATAGATTTCCCACCTCGTTCACTTTTAGAAATGTTTAGCCATAATTAGTTTCTGTAATTAGTTTACCATGTATTAGAACAGTACAGAAGTAGTCGTCAACTTATGACCATCGTTGGACCGGAATTTCTATTGCTAAACAAGATGATTAAGTGAGTTGAACCGGATTTTTACGTTTTTTGCTTCAATTGCTAAGCAAATTGTTACGTGAATCACATGGTTGTTAAGCGAATCCAGCTCCCCTCATTGATGTTGCTTGTCAGAAGCTGACTGAGAAGGTCAGAAGTGACAACCACACGACTCTGGGATGCTGCAACCTTCGTGAATACACACCGATTGCCAAATGCCCAAATTCTGATCATACAACTGCGGGACTGTTACAACAGTCTTAAGTGCAAGGACCAGCTGTTCGTCACTTTTCTCCCTGCCACTGTAACTTTGAAGGCTTGCTAAAGAAATGGTTGAAGGTCAAGGACAACTTATACAAAAATTAGTCTCCATATTTACATACCGTATATACTTGAATATAAGCCGACTCGAATATAAGCCGAGACCCCTAATTTTACCCCCCAAAAATGGAAAAAGTTGGTGACTCGAGTATAAGCCGAGGCTGGGAAATGCAGCAGCTCACCTTATGCTCCTCTCCAGAGATCTTCCCTCAGCAGCGGCCGGCAAAGTAGCTCGCACGCGAAACAAGCCCGGCAGAGGAGCCGGAGCGGCGAGCAGAGGCGCCCGGCCCAGATCCTGCAAGGCCCGGCCGAGACGCGCCCCCAGCAGCGGAGCTGCTCCGGCTCCTCTGCCGGGCTTGTTTTGCATGTGAGCTACTTTGCCTGATGCTGAGAAGACCCGCTTGGGCACTCGGGTTGGTGTCAGTCTCCGCAGGCCCTTCTCGTTTCCAGGAACGTCAAGCGCGCTTGGCTCTCCACCCCCACGGCAGGGCAGGGCAGGGCAGAGACTTGCTCGCCCTTCTGACGGCCCTGAAGAGAAACGAAGGGCTTGCAAACTCCCCGCGAGAAGCTGGGCGAAGCGCGCGGCTGGGCGAGTGTGTGCCTGCGCGCGTATTTACGAAAGAAACGCTCCGAGAGTTCTTCTTTCTCCGCCCCCTTGGGGGGAACTCTAGCGACTGCTGTAGCCGCGCTTCTCTTCTCGGCTCCGAAAATAGGGATTTCTACTCTCTCTCTCTCTCTCTCTCCCCTCCCCACCCCGCATTCTCCTGCCTCTTCGATTGCGACAATAAAAGGGCGAAGGGTGCGCTGGTTTCTTCCTCCTTCCTCCCCCCCTCCCCTCCCCTCCCCTCCCCGATTGTCAGGTGAGGCAGCTGGAGGTCTGGCCGGGAGATTGTAGCCGTTTTGAAACGCCGCGTCTTGAAACGCCCGATCAGCTGATTTTCGGGTGGAAGAGCCGCGGCTTGAATCTGTTTGCATCTGCCTGAATTAGACCGAAACGGCCTGAATTTGACCAGAGTTGCTTTGTAATGGCTGGAGGAACTGCAGAGGAGGTCTTGCCGGGAGATTGTGGCCGTTTTGAAACGCCACGGCTTGAAACGCCCGATCAGCTGATTTTCGGGGCGGAAAGAGCCACTGCTTGAATCTGCTTGTATTTGTTTGAACTTAACCAGAAACGGCTCGTAATGGCTGGAGGAACTGCGGAGGGAGTGAATGCTCCAGCCTGGAATATTTGGAAAGGCTGGGGGAACCGGATGAACTGCAGCTTAAGCGACTGTTGCCGGAGGAGCCATGGCTTGAAACGCCCCAGTTTTGGGGCAGCGTTTGCTTGTTCCCTCCCTCCCTCCCTCCCTCCCTCCCTCCCCTCTAAATCCTTCCTTCCTTCCTTCCTTCCTTCCTTCCTTCCTCCCTCCCTCCCCTTTCCCTCCTCTCTAAATCCTTCCTTCCTTCCTTCCTTCCTTCCTTCCTTCCTTCCTTCCTTCCTTCCTTCCTTCCTTCCTTCCCCAGCCCTAATCCGGAAAGTGGAAGGAAAGAAGAGTAAAGGCTGGGCGGAGGAGGAGGGGAAGTTTAAAAAGGGGGCGGCGTTCCCTTTAAAAAGCCGCCCGCCACGCCGCGCTCCCTCGCAGCACTCGCGGCGGCTGGCTTCTTGGCTCCCGGTCTCCCCCAGGCTTCCCGGCTGTGATTGGCGAGCGAGCCTCCCGAGCTCCGGCGGCCGTGACATCAGCAGAAGCGGAGCAAGCAAAAGCGAAGGGGGAAGTCTCCCCTCGTCCCGGGAGACTCTCGCTTCCCCCCACCCCCCACCCCCCACCCTCCCTACATCCCGAGCCTTCCAGATCTTCGCCTGCCTACTCGCGAGCAGGCATGTTTTCCAGCCAATCCGGGCCTGGGAGCAGGGCGCCGGCGGCACGTCCACTTTCCCCGCACTCTCCGTTCAGACGGCGCCCTTTGAGCCTGGAGTGATGCGGACGTCGGAAAAGGGCGCCGGGCGAAAGCAGCGAAGCGGGATCGCCGCGTGCCCCCCACTCCTCCTCCTCCTCCTCCTCTTCTTCTTCTTCCTCCTCCTGGTCGGCTTGACACCCCCATTTCGGCTGCTTCGCAAACTGCTTCCTCCACCCCACCCCACCCCACCTCACCCCTCCCCGCAAAAGATGCCGGGGTCGACAGCGTTTTTTGTACCCGGAACAAGCAAACACGCAGGCAACCCTGCACTATTCAGCTCAGTGAAGTCACGCTTGAAACGGCTTGAAACGCCCGATCAGCTGATTTTCGGGGCGGAAAGCGTGCGGTGTTGTTGTGTTTTTTTTCCTCCCCCCGAAAGTGAACGGCAGCTTTCCGTACTAGTGTATTGGCATGTCAAGACACCAGCACAAAGACCAAGGTACAAGGAGCCCTCCTTCAGTCATTATTGAAACATTTGATCAGCCCAACTTCTTCTTCTTATTATTATTATTATTAAATCTGTTTTTTAACCAAGCGTGACTTCACTGAGCTGAATAGTGCAGGGTTGCCTGCGTGTTTGCTTGTTCCGGGTAGAAAAAACGCTGTCGACCCCGGCATCTATTCAGCTCAGTGAAGTCACGCTTGGTTAAAAAACAGATTTAATAATAATAATAATAAGAAGAAGAAGTTGGGCTGATCAAATGTTTCAATAATGACTGAAGGAGGGCTCCTTGTACCTTGGTTTTTGTGCTGGTGTCTTGACATGCCAATACACTAGTACGGAAAGCTGCCGTTCACTTTCGGGGGGAGGAAAAAAAACACAACAACACCGCACGCTTTCCGCCCCGAAAATCAGCTGATCGGGCGTTTCAAGCCGTTTCAAGCGTGACTTCACTGAGCTGAATAGTGCAGGGTTGCCTGCGTGTTTGCTTGTTCCGGGTAGAAAAAACGCTGTCGACCCCGGCATCTATTCAGCTCAGTGAAGTCACGCTTGGTTAAAAAACAGATTTAATAATAATAATAATAAGAAGAAGAAGTTGGGCTGATCAAATGTTTCAATAATGACTGAAGGAGGGCTCCTTGTACCTTGGTTTTTGTGCTGGTGTCTTGACATGCCAATACACTAGTACGGAAAGCTGCCGTTCACTTTCGGGGGGAGGAAAAAAAACACAACAACACCGCACGCTTTCCGCCCCGAAAATCAGCTGATCGGGCGTTTCAAGCCGTTTCAAGCGTGACTTCACTGAGCTGAATAGTGCAGGGTTGCCTGCGTGTTTGCTTGTTCCGGGTAGAAAAAACGCTGTCGACCCCGGCATCTATTCAGCTCAGTGAAGTCACGCTTGGTTAAAAAACAGATTTAATAATAATAATAAGAAGAAGAAGAAGTTGGGCTGATCAAATGTTTCAATAATGACTGAAGGAGGGCTCCTTGTACCTTGGTCTTTGTGCTGGTGTCTTGACATGCCAATACACTAGTACGGAAAGCTGCCGTTCACTTTCGGGGGGAGGAAAAAAAACACAACAACACCGCACGCTTTCCGCCCCGAAAATCAGCTGATCGGGCGTTTCAAGCCGTTTCAAGCGTGACTTCACTGAGCTGAATAGTGCAGGGTTGCCTGCGTGTTTGCTTGTTCCGGGTAGAAAAAACGCTGTCGACCCCGGCATCTTTTGCGGGGAGGGGTGAGGTGGGGTGGGGTGGGGTGGAGGAAGCAGTTTGCGAAGCAGCCGAAATGGGGGTGTCAAGCCGACCAGGAGGAGGAAGAAGAAGAGGAGGAGGAGGAGGAGGAGTGGGGGGCACGCGGCGATCCCGCTTCGCTGCTTTCGCCCGGCGCCCTTTTCCGACGTCCGCATCACTCCAGGCTCAAAGGGCGCCGTCTGAACGGAGAGTGCGGGGAAAGTGGACGTGCCGCCGGCGCCCTGCTCCCAGGCCCGGATTGGCTGGAAAACATGCCTGCTCGCGAGTAGGCAGGCGAAGATCTGGAAGGCTCGGGATGTAGGGAGGGTGGGGGGTGGGGGGTGGGGGGAAGCGAGAGTCTCCCGGGACGAGGGGAGACTTCCCCCTTCGCTTTTGCTTGCTCCGCTTCTGCTGATGTCACGGCCGCCGGAGCTCGGGAGGCTCGCTCGCCAATCACAGCCGGGAAGCCTGGGGGAGACCGGGAGCCAAGAAGCCAGCCGCCGCGAGTGCTGCGAGGGAGCGCGGCGTGGCGGGCGGCTTTTTAAAGGGAACGCCGCCCCCTTTTTAAACTTCCCCTCCTCCTCCGCCCAGCCTTTACTCTTCTTTCCTTCCACTTTCCGGATTAGGGCTGGGGAAGGAAGGAAGGAAGTAAGGAAGGAAGGAAGGAAGGAAGGAAGGAAGGAAGGAAGGAAGGAAGGAAGGAAGGATTTAGAGAGGAGGGAAAGGGGAGGGAGGGAGGAAGGAAGGAAGGAAGGAAGGAAGGAAGGATTTAGAGGGGAGGGAGGGAGGGAGGGAGGGAGGGAGGGAGGGAGGGAACAAGCAAACGCTGCCCCAAAACTGGGGCGTTTCAAGCCATGGCTCCTCCGGCAACAGTCGCTTAAGCTGCAGTTCATCCGGTTCCCCCAGCCTTTCCAAATATTCCAGGCTGGAGCATTCACTCCCTCCGCAGTTCCTCCAGCCATTACGAGCCGTTTCTGGTTAAGTTCAAACAAATACAAGCAGATTCAAGCAGTGGCTCTTTCCGCCCCGAAAATCAGCTGATCGGGCGTTTCAAGCCGTGGCGTTTCAAAACGGCCACAATCTCCCGGCAAGACCTCCTCTGCAGTTCCTCCAGCCATTACAAAGCAACTCTGGTCAAATTCAGGCCGTTTCGGTCTAATTCAGGCAGATGCAAACAGATTCAAGCCGCGGCTCTTCCACCCGAAAATCAGCTGATCGGGCGTTTCAAGACGCGGCGTTTCAAAACGGCTACAATCTCCCGGCCAGACCTCCAGCTGCCTCACCTGACAATCGGGGAGGGGAGGGGAGGGGGGGAGGAAGGAGGAAGAAACCAGCGCACCCTTCGCCCTTTTATTGTCGCAATCGAAGAGGCAGGAGAATGCGGGGTGGGGAGGGGAGAGAGAGAGAGAGAGAGAGTAGAAATCCCTATTTTCGGAGCCGAGAAGAGAAGCGCGGCTACAGCAGTCGCTAGAGTTCCCCCCAAGGGGGCGGAGAAAGAAGAACTCTCGGAGCGTTTCTTTCGTAAATACGCGCGCAGGCACACACTCGCCCAGCCGCGCGCTTCGCCCAGCTTCTCGCGGGGAGTTTGCAAGCCCTTCGTTTCTCTTCAGGGCCGTCAGAAGGGCGAGCAAGTCTCTGCCCTGCCCTGCCCTGCCGTGGGGGTGGAGAGCCAAGCGCGCTTGACGTTCCTGGAAACGAGAAGGGCCTGCGGAGACTGACACCAACCCGAGTGCCCAAGCGGGTCTTCTCAGCATCAGGCAAAGTAGCTCACATGCAAAACAAGCCCGGCAGAGGAGCCGGAGCAGCTCCGCTGCTGGGGGCGCGTCTCGGCCGGGCCTTGCAGGATCTGGGCCGGGCGCCTCTGCTCGCCGCTCCGGCTCCTCTGCCGGGCTTGTTTCGCATGTGATTCCGGGCCAGGTGCTGCTGAGGGCGAGCAGAGGCGCCCGGGCGACCCCAGCAGCGTCAGGCAAAGTAGCTCGGCCGCGCGCAAGTCCTCGGTAAGTTCTTTTTTTTTGTTGACTGGAGTATAAGCCGAAGTGGATTTTTTCAGCCCAAAAAGTCATGTCCGACCCATCGCGACCCCATGGACAACGTACCTCCAGGCCTTCCTGTCCTCTACCATCTTCTGGAGTCCATTTAGGCTCATGCCTACTGCTTCAGTGACTCCATCCAACCACCTCATTCTCTGTTGTCCCGGTTCTTCTCTTACCCTCACCGTTTCCCAGGTTTAGGCTCTTCTCCAGTGAGTCCTTCCTTCTCATTAGGTGGCCAAAGTAGTTTCAACTTCAGGATCTGGCCTTCAAAAGAGCAGTCAGGGTTGATCTCTTCTAGGACTAACCGGTTTGATCGCCTTGCAGTCCAAGGGACTCGCAGGAGTCTTCTCCAGCACCATAGTTCAAAGGCTTCAATTCTTTGGCGCTCAGCTTTTCTTAGGGTCCAACTTTCACTGCCATACATTGCAACTGGGAAGACCATAGCCTTGACTATACGCACTTTTGTTGACAGGGTGATGTCTCTGCTTTTTAGTGTGCTGTCTAGATTTGCCATTGCTTACCTCCCCAGGAGCAAGCATCTTTTAATTTCTTAGGTGCAGTCCCCATCTGCAGTGATCTTGGAGCCCAGGAAAATAAAATCTGTCACTACCTCCATTTCTTCCCCATCTATTTGCCAGGAATTGAGAGCACCGGATACCATGATCTTGATTTTCTTAATGTTAAGTTTCAAGCCAACTATCACACTCTCCTTCTTCACCCGTAACAAGATGCTCTTTAGTTCCTCTTCACTTTCTGCCATTACAGTGGTATCAACTGCATATCTTAGGTTGTTAATATTTCTCCTGGCAATCTTAATTCCAACTTTTGATTCATCTAGCCTTGCCTTTCTCATGATGTGCTCTGCATATAAGTTAAATAGGCAGGGCAACAGTATACAGCCTTGCCAGACTCCTTTCCTAATTTTGAACCAATAAGTGGTTCCGTGTCCAGTTCTCACTGTTGCTTCTTGACCAGCATATAGGTTTCTCAAGAGACAAATAAGATGGTCTGGTACTCCCATCTCTTTAAGAACTTGCCACAGTTTGTTGTGATCCACACAATCAAATGCTTTAGCATATCTAATGAAGCAGAAGTAGATGTTTTTCTGGAACTCCCTAGCTTTCTCCATGATCCAGCGTATGTTGACAATTTGATCTCTAGTTCCTCTGCCTCTTCGAAATCCTGCCTGTACTTCTGGTAGTTCTCGATCCACATACTGCTGGAGTCTAGCTTGTAGGATTTTAAGGATAACTTTACTAGCATGTGAAACGAGCGCAATGGTGCGATAGTTTGAACATTCTTTGGCACTGCCTTACTTTGGAATTGGAATGTAAACTGATCTTTTCCAATCTTGTGGCCACTGTTGAGTTTTCCAAATTTACTGGCAAATTGAGTGTAGCACTTTTACTGCATTGTCTTTTAAGATTTTGAATAGCTCAGCTGGAATACTGTCACCTCCACTAACTTTGTTGTTGCTCAGCTTGCCTAAGGCCCATTTCACTTCACATTCTAGGATGTCTGGCTGTTAAGCTCATTCTTGTATAGTTCTTCTGTGTAATTTTGCCACCTCTTCTGCCTCTGTTAGGTCCCTGCCAATTTGGTTCTTTATCATGCCCATTTTTGCATGAAACATTCCCTTCATCTCTCCAATTTTCTTGAAGAGATCTCTGGTCCTCCCTATTCTATTGTTTTCTTCTATTTCTTTGCACTGTTCATTTAAGAAGGCATTCTTATCTCTTCTAGCTATTCTCTGGAATTCTACATTCAATTGGGTGTATTTTTCTTTTTCTCCCTTGCCTTTGCTTCCCTCCTGTCCTCAGCTATTTGCAAAGCTTCCGCAGACAGCCATTTTGCTTTCTTGCATTTCTTTTTCTTTGGGATGGTTTTAGTTGCTACCTCTTGTACAGTGTTGTGAACCTCCGTCCATAGTTCTTCAGGCACTCTGTCTTATCAGATCTAATTCCTTAAATCTATTTGTCACCTCTACTGTATATTCGTCAGGGATATGATTTAGATCATACCTGAGTGGCCTCGTGCTTTTCCCTACTTTCTTCAGTTTAAGGCTAAATTTTGAAACGAGCTCAGTCAGCTCCTGGTCGTTTTCACTGACTGTATAGAGCTTCTCCATCTTTGGCTGCAGAGCACATAGTCAATCTGATTTCTGTGTTGACCGTCTGGTGATGTCCATGTGTAGAGGCGTCTCTTGGGTTGTTGGAAAAGAGTGTTTGCTTTGACCATCGTATTCTCTTGACAAAATTCTATCAGCCTGTGCCCTGCTTCATTTTGTACTCCAAGGCCAAACTTGCCTGTTATTACAATTAACTTTTGGCTTCCTACTTTAGCATTCCAATCCCCCATGATGATAAGGACATCATTTTTGGTGTTAGTTCTATAAGGTGCTGTAGAGCTTCATAGAACCGGTCAATTTCATCCTCTTCAGCACCGGTGGTTGGGGCATAGACTTGTACTGTGATACTGAATGGTTTGCCTTGGATTCTAACTGAGATCATTCTGTCATTTTGGGGATTGTATCCCAGTATTGCTTTTCCTACTCTTTTATTGACTATGAAGGCTACTCCATTTCTTCTGAGGGATTCTTGCCCGCAGTAGTATACCTGATGGTCATCTGAATTAAATTCAACTATTCCTGTCCATTTTAGGTTGCTGATTCCTAAGATGTCGATGTTCAGTCTTGTCATCTCGTTTGACCACGTCCAGCTTTGATTCATGGATCTTACATTCCAGGTTCCTATAGAGAAAAAATATTTACAGCATTGGACTTTCCTTTCACCACCAGATACATCCACAGCTGAGCATCCTTTTGGTTTTGGCCCAGTCGCTTCATTCTTTCTGGCATTACTAGTACTAGCCATCTTCCCCAGTAGCATATTGGATGCCTTCCGACCTGAGGGGCTCATCTTCCAGCATCATATCTTTTTTTCCTTTTGGTACTGTCCATGGGGTTTTCATGGCAAAGATACTGGGGTGGGTTGCCATTTCCTTCTCCAGTGGATCACGTTTTGTCAGAAGTCTCTGCTATGACCTGTCCATCTTGTGTGGCCCTGCATGGCATAGCTCATAGCTTCCTTGAATTACGCAAGTCCCTTTGCCACGACAAGGCAGTAATACATGAAGGGGTGTAATGCTGTAAGCTAGGCTTTCACTTATATGTACACAACCACATGAGTTTGGGCTGAATTTAAATTGGATATTCTTCCAGTTGCATACTATATGAAGGCTAATTCTTTAAGCGGGTGCGGAAGGAAACCAGGTATTTTTTTTCCAACAGTAAAACTAAAATGGTGGCTGAGGAAAATGACAGTTGGGAAAGAAGAAAAGAATTTGGGAAGGGAAGCTGAAGCTGTCCCTTAGTCCTAGAAAGGATTTAGGCAATGCATGAGAAAAAATCTCACAGGAAGTTCTCGCAAACGTATATCTCAGAAAATCTGAAGAAGTTGGGCTCCAGAAAATGAGAAGCCCTTCCACAGTTTCAATCTTTTATCATTCATTCTTTCATCCTAACTTTAAACACAGTCTCATTTCTCAGTTACTCATGCAGTCCCCCCCCCCTATTCTTCATCCGCCATACTCTTGACACCACACTAGGGTTTTATTCCGACTAGCTACTGACTGCAAGAATGACTCACTACCCCTCTGAATATATATACATTACAATGTTATTTGCTTCCTTCTCATAATCAGGCTGTGCGTATGGACCTTAGTGTCTACTAAATGTCCATTCCCACCCCCACAATTCATCCACCCACCCACCCACCCATTCCTCATGAAATGGAAGTGGACTTCACTGCCAAAACCTAGCAGATGCAGAATGAATTTGTTCCAAAGTTGAAAAGAATTCCCCAAAGGCATCACTCTGTAATGTTGTACTTGCAGGGGTTTTTTTTCCTTTCAGTGCCCGTCCACCTGGTTATTGCTTTATGAGCGACACGTTGCTCTGCCGCAAGAAAAGCTTCCAAATGAGAATGAGGAATAATAATAAGTTTTGTAAAAGCATATTGTGTTTTGCGCCAAAACATGGCAAAGTAAGCAATGTATTTTAACCTTTCATAAAAAACCTATTAAAAGAAGATTGGAAGTCATTCATTTTGCAAAGCTAACTAAGAAAAAATCTGAAATCCCCATTGGTCCAGTGAATAATCAAATCCTAGTTTAATAAGTCAAGATCTGCATGAATTCCATATGTTCTGTAACAAATTCTTTTGTATTGCTTTGTTTCATTTCTAGACCGGGGGTGGGGCGGGGAGAGAGAAATCAGAACATCACATCTAACTTATGTGAAAATTAGGAACTGGGACGAAGGGCAACCAAACCACCTCCTCATTGTTTTTATAAAGTTGTGTGAAAGGGAGTAGGCAAACTGAAATTAGATTCAGTGTGTTTTCACATGTATTAGTAACTTAAAACACTTGTTAACTTTCTGAAGGCCCTCTTTACTAAAAAAAAAAATCTTATGTGCACATCAGCCAAAAGGTTATTGAGTAAGTGGGATATCAGATTAGAAGTGATCAAAAATTAGATATAACATTCCTTTTTTATTAGTTGTGGCTATTAATTTGAGGACAATCCTCAACTCTGTGAGAATGACAATTTATCATTACAATCCTCGTAAGAATTCTATAGATAACAATTGTTGTTGTTGTTAGTTGCGAAGTCCTGGCTGACTCATCACGACCCTATGGACAACGTTCCTCCAGGCCTTCCTGTCCTCTACCATCTTCTGGAGTACATTTAGGCTCACGCCTACTGCTTCAGTGACTCCATCCAGCCACCTCATTCTCTGTCGTCCCCTTCTTCTCTTACCCTCACCCTTTCCCAGCATTAGGCTCTTCTCCAGTGAGTCCTTCCTTCTTATTAGGTGGCCAAAGTATTTGAGTTTCAACTTCAGGATCTGGCCTTCTAAAGTGCAGTCAAGGTTGATCTCCTCTAGGACTGACAGGTTTGATCGTCTAGCAGTCCAAGGAACTTGCAGGAGTCTTCTCCAGCACCATAGTTCAAAGGCTTCAATTCTTTGGCGCTCATCCTTTCTTATGGTCCAACTTTCACAGCCATACATTACAACTGGGAAGACCATAGCCTTGACTATACGCACTTTTGTTGGCAGGGTGATGTCTCTGCTTTTTAGTGTGCTGGGCTCCAAGATCACTGCAGATGGGGACTGTAGCCAAGAAATTAAAAGACACTTGCTCCTGGGGAGGAAAGCCATGACATATCTAGACAGCACACTAAAAAGCAGAGACATCACCCTGTCAACAAAAGTGTGTATAGTCAAGGCTATGGTCTTCCCAGTTGCAATGTATGGCAGTGAAATTTGGAAAGGCTGAGCGCCGAAGAATTGAGGCCGTTGAACTATGGTGCTGGAAAAGACTCCTGCGAGTCCCTGATTACTCTTCAGAAGGCCAGATCCTGAAGTTGAAACTCAAATATTTTGGCCACCTAATAAGAAGGACTCACTGGAGAACAGCCTAATGCTGGCAAAGATTGAGGGCAATAGAAGAAGGGGACGACAGAAAATGAGGTGGCTGGATGGAGTCACTGAAGCAGTAGGCATGAGCTTAAATGGACTCCAGAAGATGGTAGAAGACAGAAAGGCCTGGAGGAACATTGTCCATGGGGTCGCGATGGGTCGGACACAACTTCGCAGCTAACAACAGGAGCAAGAAGACAGCAAAGGTCAATTGCAGCACAGAACACAGAGGAGCAGGGACCACAGAGTGCAGGGGCCAAGAGGGCAGAGATGGGGAGATAGGAGGGTGGGGAAGTTGAAGCATCCCTGAAGATGTAAGTGTGGGCCAGTTGCCAAGTGCCAGGATTTTGATCACATGTTTGTGGGGGCACTGCAACAGCCATAACTTTGTGACATAAGTACAATAAGTACAATTCATTCAGAGTCACCTTAAATTTGAATGGTAGCTGAAAGAATGGTTGTAATTTGTGAAATAAATGGATTTCAAAACTCAGTTTTGTAAAAGAAGTAGTCTATTATGGTTCCAAGAACTGTATTAACAAACAGAAACTAAACTGTGTTGTAAACCATGTTGGGAAACCTGATTTTAAAGAGCAGCATTAAAATAAATATATGTCTATTATTTGTGTGATTAGCATATTAGATACTTCCCCATCCAGGATAATGTACTTGAAATCCCATCCATTTCCATTTGAACTTGTTTCAAGAAGATGTCATACTTATTCACTTGCAACAAACTATTAGTAAACCTGGTGGACTGTTGCCTAATGGCCTTTTTAGTAGTCTCCTCTATATAGTTGCCTTATAAGTGAGGGAGGGTGGAATATAAATTTAATAAGTAAACAAATAAAGTAATATAGAATTTACTTCCAGAAGAAAACAATTGGCTTCCTTTATGGATGCTTTTTAAAAAGTGTGGTCACAGCATAGCAATAGCATTTAGGCTTATATACTGCCCTATAGAGCTTTAAAGCACTCTCTGGTCAGTTTATAGATTCAGCCTATTGCCCCCAACAATCGGGCCCTAATTGTACCAACCTTGGAAGGATGAAGGCTGAGTTAACCTTGAGCCAGCCAGGATTGAACTCCAAGATGTGGGCAGAGTTAGCTTGCAATACTGCATTCTAATTGTTGTACCGCCAGGTCTAATGGATATTCTGATGTTTCTTGATAGATCTTTTATTAGAGTTGGATTTATTTCAAATTATTTACATTCAACATTGCATTTTGTACTATTTTTATTCTCTTAATCTGCCTTGGGAACACTATGGTATTGAACAGTAGATGAAGAAACACAGTTGTAATGCATTTCTTTAAAAAAAAAACAATAATCTAGGCCTTACAATTAAATACGGAAATGCATTCATTTATGTACTGGACCTTGCTTAATAAACAAAAATGAGAAATTCCTTAATGTAATTTTAAGAATTATAGTGCTCCTTGAAATTAAAAAAAAAACTTGAACAATTTCACTGCACAGTTCAGAGATGTAACATAAAATTCACTGTAAGTTTAAAAACAAAATTTTGCAAAACGTGTTTGAAGTATTTTGAGCTAAGCATTAAAACCCATCAGTTATTTACAGATCAAAGAAGATCGGAGTATCCTAGAACAATCCGGGTGAGAAATGCCAAAATCTGATTTCATCCATGTCTACATGTTTCTTTGAACTTGTAATTCAGAGAATTGGTCAGTGTATTGAACTAATTAACATGCTTAACGCTTGCCAATTTTGATGGCTGTGATCCTTTCTTGCTGGAGAAGAAAAGAGATGAAGGAAAAGCAGGAAAAACATAGGAAGAGAGTAGAGCTCTCTGTGATGGGAAAAGGACATGTGTCATGATGTTATGACACGTACAAAACTTTCAAAAACACATAGGATTATCCTCAGAGATCTCAAAATGAACTAATTTTCCTGCAAGTCTCTCTTGAAGTTACTGCTTGCAGAATTTCATATTTGGAGAGTTCTATTCAAGCAACATCTTTACTAGCCAGGAACAAATTTGAAGTTCTTACAATCAGAAACTAAACTTTGTTCTTATGAATCATACCGACGTCGTTTAAATTTTGGATATTTTGAAGATATAAAAATTCAGGGAATAGGAGATTGATCCTGATTTCATGAGAAGTCTATTGCTCCTGAAACCACAGAGTCCCTTATTTTTACTTTTGTGGTAACTCTTATGAAACCGACTGATCAGGAGACAGGAGAGGTTGCTTTGAAAAATTACTCAGTGATTGCTAGCAACTATTGAACTAACTGTGCAATGAAAACTTTTAGCGAGAAATTCACCACAATATTGCCTAGCTAAAAGGGATAAACTATGCATCATCTTCAACCACATGATCTGAACCAAACTTCTTCAGAATTATACTGTATTTATTAACAAATCTTATATTAAGCAAAGTATTTACAAACATTGATAACACCAATAATCTAGTCTTCAACTCAGAAAAGCTACCCATATTTTCTAAAAACTATATTAAAGAATGACTGCCAATAAAATCAGGCATCAGAAAGCATCAAACAGTTCTCGAAGTTGACAGACTAGTTTGAAATAAAAAGAATTGTTTAAAATTAATATTCATTCATATCAGTCTAATGCCTTTAAAAAGAATTAGGTAAGGTAAAGGTTCCCCCGCACATGCGTGCCAGTCGTTTCCAACTCTAGGGGCCGGTGCTCATGTCCATTTCAAAGCCGAAGAGCCAGAGTTTGTCCGAGGACGTCTCCGTGGTCATGTGGCCGGCATGACTAGACGCCAAAGGCGCATGGAACGCTGTTACCTTCCCACCGTAGTGGTCCCTATTTTTCTACTTGCATTTTTACATGCTTTCGAACTGCGAGGTTGGCAGAAGCTGGGACGAGTAACAGGCGCTCACTCTGCTACGCGGCACTCAGGATTCGACCCGCCAAACTGCTGATCTTCTGATTGACAAGCTCAGCGTCCTAACCCCCTGAGCCACCGCATCCCTTTAACAAGAATTAGTCAATAACAAATGCAAAGGAAAGCCTTTCTTTGATACAAAATTAGCTTCTTGAGAATGAAACAATTAGAAAACTATTTTTGGGGAAAAAAACATTACCAGAATTTAGCAAAAGTTGCTAGGATTTAGTGGATCTAATCTAAATCAGACTGCCTGAATCATTGGTAAGAATATTTCATTTAGATTGCAGCAAAAGTTGAAGGATGTTTAACTTCATGAGAATTACTGTTCACTAAAATTTGGATGAGTACCGGTATGTGGGGTGACTGGTAACTATTTTCAGAAAATCTTCAGGGAAAATCACTAATTTGCATCTGAAAAATCCCAAATTCAGTATGGGGCATCACCAGATGATCACAATTATATCTGCTTGAGATACTGGTAATAATGGTTCAAAAGTACAAATAATCTGATGTGTTAAAAAGCAGCTGTCTTTCTATAAAAATGCACCACCTATGTCAGGTCCTGGCATTTAGTGCTTCCAAGACACTATGTCTAAACTTTCAAACGACATTGCTTGGTTCAGGATTTCAAAATAAGGCAAGAAGGACAGATGAGAGCCAGTTTGGTATAGTGGCTAAGGTACCAGGTTAGAAATCAGTAACCTGGGCGATCTAGCTCTACCTCTGGCATGAAGGCAGCTGGGTGACTTGGAGCCAGTCGTTTGTTCTCAGACCTAAGAAGAAGGCAATGGCAAGCCATTTCTGAAATGTTGCCAAGAAAACTGCAGAGACTTTCAGAGTCAACACTGATTTAAAGGCAAGAAGTGGAGCAGAGTAGACAGGAGCGGGAACGGAGAGGAGCGAAAAGATAAAATAAAGAACTGAAGGTCTGGAAGTCCATTAATTGGAAAGCAAACTGATTATTTATTGTGACCCAAATATGTAAATAGCATTATGTTTTTTCTAAATCTGTCACCGATCAAAATGGATATTTCTCTCCTCCCAAAAACCTAAAAACTAAAAAATGTTTTCAGCTGATTTTTCTGTTGAAGATGTTTTTTCTGGAAACATTTCAGCTACACAAAGCTTAGGCATTAAGCACCCTCTAGTGCACTGTCACAGAATTGTCATAATATTGTTCCAACAAGCTAGTTATTTCAATGACTACAAGGAAAACAGCGTTACATTTTCTAAATATTATGTTCCCTTTCAAAAGGAATAAAAATACTATTCCTTTTACTGAAGGAAAGTACTCTTAAGAATCCAGGCTTCCAAAGAAATGTTCTTTTCCCTTTGTCAAATTAATAGGCAATATTTTTTTTTTAAATTCCATTTATATCCCGCCCTTCTCCGAAGACTCAGGGCGGCTTACAAGCTTAGCAGTAGCCTTCATTCTATGTATATGCCTGCTTATTAGGGCTTTCACACACACCCCAAGCGGCATTATTACAAAGTCAGCTTAATTGCCCCCAACAATCTGGGTCCTCATTTTACCTACCTCGGAAGGATGGAAGGCTGAGTCAACCTTGAGCCTGGTGGGATGCGAACCTGCTAATTTTCCTATCAGAACTTAGGGAGGAAACAGGCTTCACCAAAGCCATATTTCATAACTTAATAGTGTAATTTTTTTTAGAAGAGTCAGAGAAACATTATAATTCATTATGGCATACACCAGGGGTAGGCAACTGTGGCTCTTTTATGACTCGTGGACTTCAACTCCATGCTGGCTCAGGAATTCTGGGAGTTGAAGTCCACGAGTCATAAAAGAGCCACAGTTGCCTACCCCTGGCATACACCAAATAAATAAATATCATTCATTAAAATAAAGGAATGATGAGAGGGAGACAAAAGAAATCTGTAGATCAGAGTTCCCCAACCTTTCCGTCTTGATGGTCCGGAAGGAAAGGGAGCAGCAGGGAAATGTGCAGCCCCGTGGCTCCATACACGCATGCGCAAGTGGGCTGTGCGCACCCATGGCCTGCGGGTTGGCACCCATGCACATACACAAACGGACCACTGGCACCCACGTGATGTTGGCGGAGGTCCTAGAGTCCTCGCGCATGTACAAATGAGGACGCTAGTGCCCGCACTGGTATGCTACCGCGAATGGGGCGGGGCTTGCTAGCTATTCCCGGGACCCAGTGGCCAATAGGCCACGGCCAGTACCAGGCCACAAACCATAGGTTGGGGACCCCTGCTCTAGATCAAATTAATATTAAAATAGTATATAACCAAATCCAAAAAATCTGAAATATTCAGAAAATATATCGCTTCCTTTCTTTTTCACATTTAATTATCTCAAAGGACTGCAATAAGTTTATTAAGCGCTTGCACACTGGTAGTCAACATCATGTGTGTTCACTGACAGAAAAAAATCCATGAAATTATTCAATTTAAATATTTTGTTTTACCCAACACCCTAAAAGTTGGCATACGCTCACACTGAAATTCTATTATATGGAGCTTCAGCACAAAATTTTCACAGAGCCTGCTAGGGTATTTATATTCACAATCGACACATGTTAATTAGCTTTCCCACTCTTCATCTGTACATTCCTTTCTCCATTGTTGTTATAGCTGGTCTAGATTATTTGGAAATCCCACCTCCATCCCTTGCAGATTTTGGTTGCTTGACAAGACTCAGGTCCTTAAAGAAAGCAAGTAATGCATCTCTAATTAAAATCTGAATGGAATTTTAAAAAATAGAAACCTCCCACTGACTTAAATCGAAAGAATTCCTTTGCTTAGCCTAAGAGTGTCTTGTATACATGGAAACCATTTCGTCACCCCTCAGAACAGAAAATGAAATCCAAGCAGTCTTATTTAGATTAGATCCACTGAAATCAGTGCAATGCAAATTACATAAAAACAACTCATAAACAAGCTATGAAATGTTAACAGAAATAAAGTCAAAGAAATTATGGCAGAGTTGAAATTAAAAGTTTGTCAATCTACTGTACAATGGAATTTAGTTTTGACAAGGAGTTCTCTCTTATATATTTGTCGCTCCAACCTCAAAGGACTCTGAGTCCTTTATTTATGTATTTATTTATTCAATTTGTAAGTGTTGATTGGCACACAATTGTTTCTAAAAGCAGGACAGATAAGGCTTTGAAATGTACTAAACTCAATACTTTTTGAGTTGTTTTCTATAAAATTATATTAAGTTTCAGCACTATTTTTCCAAACATATAATTGTATGAATCCAAACAGAATATACCAATATTCACACAGTTGATATGTCAAGACAAATCAGCATGCTACGCTTAGGAAAGGGGTGTCAAATTGCCAGCCTGTGGGCCGGATGCGTCATGGCGAAACCGCACCCACCCCATTGCCGGCAATGGGAAAAAAAGGTCGCAATATGTCACGACGCATCACGTGACGTTGTGAGTTTGACAACCCTGGCTTAGGAGGAGAAGTCATAAGCTGGAATGTTGGAAGTGGTTAAATCTCAATCTATCCTAACCTTAACTATACTATTCTGAAGACTTCAGAAGAGACATATCTGATTTCAGCATCAAAGTGTTCTATTTATTTATTTGAACAATCCTGTACTCCTTTGCATTGGGGCGGAGTCGAGGTAACTGAACATACCTCGAGTGTTTATTGGTCCGATGCCCTTCCTGACGCCTATGTGGAATTCATAGTAGACAATAATAAATCATTGTGCCCAGGGAGAAAAATATCTGCCACTACCTAGGATCAAACTCACAGCCTCCTGATTCTAAGAGAGCGCTCCACCTCTGGGCCACCATGCCAGTCACAAAAGTGTTGTATAAAGAAACATTTTTATTTATTTATTTTATTTATTATGGGACTTATATGCCGCCCTATCTCCCAGAGGACTCAGGGTGGCTAAGAACAATAAAAACCAACAGTACAAAAGTTAATTTTGCAATTAACAAAGTGGCAACTACAAGCACTATGAATAATGATTCCAGTAATTGATACTCAAAGGATCTTCGGTATTAAAATGATTGAATTTTAGGCATAACATTAACATGAGTATAATCCCTAAATAGGGACGTGGTGGCTCAGTGGGTTAGGACGCTGAGCTTGTCGATCAGAAGGTTGGCAGTTTGGCGGGTCGAATCCCGAGTGCCGCGTAACAGAGTGAGTGCCTGTTACTCATCCCAGCTTCTGCCAACCTAGCAGTTCGAAAGCACGTAAAAATGCAAGTAGAAAAATAGGGACCACTCCGGTGGGAAGGTAACAGCGTTCTGTGCGCCTTTGGCATCTAGTCATGCCGGCCACATGACCACGGAGACGTCCTTGGAGAAGCGCTGGCTCTTCGGCTTTGAAACAGAGATGAGCACCGGCCCCTAGAGTCGGAAACAACTAGCACACATGTGTGGAGGAACCTTTACTTTTAATCCCTAAATATGATGCAGACCCAAAAATAAAGTGTTTTTTCAAAGAAAACAAATGAAAAAGGAAGCAACAATAGGCTTAAAAGCAGGGGACAGGACCCAAACATTCACTGGGGAAGGGAGCAGCATTATCTAGGGCACTAAACTATCATACCTCTAGAGACAGTGTGTACATTTTTATGGCATATTCTACAGAACACCAAGCCTCTGAAGTTGTAAGTAAATTTGAAAGAAGATTACAACAGCTTAGTAAGGAGTCGCTATTTCTTTTTCTTATGTGCTTATATTCCATTTCACTATATTGCTGATTAACAATCTTACGAGTCAAAGGAGTTTTAGAACGCCTAATCCATTCAAACTTGCAATACTACTACTAATGGAGAAATAATGTTAATTTTAATTGCATTATAGTTAAATAGGACAGATCATTAAGCACTATACTACAGTAAAACTGCAATTAAATTCAAAACTTGCATTTTATTTCTACAGCTGCACTCATTATAATGTCCATTTTGCAAATCTGATAATGGGAGAGTTGAAGATCAACAGAGGGATTCCCTCCTTTCTATGCTTTTTCCCATGAACTAAATATAATGGAATTCTAACAGATGTTCTCCTTGGTCATAGTTAATAAAATGAATTCTACAGACAGTGAAAAGCTTGGCTCAGCTTACTAGGATAAACTTTCAGCAGAGGAACTATAGATGTCACCAGCTCATCATCCAACTGTGAGCCCAAGGACGTTCAATTCCTCACACCACTGGCCTTATCGGTATGATCACATTTGGCAAAAATGGTGTGTGAATGCCACATGGAGAGTTTTTCCCCTGCTGTGGCTTAACTTACCCCTTCAGACTCTTTTTTTTTCCCAGCACAAGCTGTGTCAATATGCCTCTGTTCTATTTCATGGAACAGGATTCCTGATGCTTCCAGCACAATTAAATGTATACATAATGTATACTTTTTTCATTTTGTTTAAAAATCATCTGAACCATTTATAGTTATTAAAAAAATCACAGTGATCATTAGGCAAAAAGATTCAGCTGAAATGAATGAGCAAAAAGATAAGCCTTTCGTTGCTCAGGGACCCATTCCCCAGCGGAGAGATAAGTCCAGGTACTGAGCCTCATCACTGTTAAATGACTATCAGGAAGCTTTCTAGGTATGAAAAAAGACTAGGCCTTTATTGTACTCCATTACCTCATCTTCTACCCACCCATGAAAAGATACGCTCATTTTTAAAGAGACTTGGATGGGGTTTTATGAATTGTCATCTTCCTACTATTACATATAAATGACTATGGAGATTCTCAGTCATTCCATGTCATAGTTATCCCAAAGATGCTTTTTCATGAGGCAACTGGACTTTCTTGTTTTTCTTTGAAGACATTTCGATTCTCATCTAAGAAGCTTCTTCAGCTTCCAGAGCTGAAGACGTTTCACTTCTCATCCAAGAAGCTTCTTCAGCTTCCAGAACTGAACTTCAAAGGAAAAACAAGAAAGTCCAGTTGCCTCGTGAAAAAGCAACTTTAGGATAACTATTTATTTATTTATTTATTTATTTATTTATTTATTTAATTTTTATACCGCCCTTTTCCCGAAGGACTCAGAGCGGTGTACAGGGCAGTAAATATCAAAAATGTAAATACAAAACTTAAAAAAGAGATTAAAAAGAATTAAATAATTAGGCCCAAGAATACAATACTAAAAATGTGTTAAAACTTGTTTAAATCCAACCCCAACCCCATCAGACCAGGCCAGATTGTTCAAATATATAAGTTTTTAAATCACGCCGGAAGGAGCGCAGGTCGGGGGCCATCCGGAGCTCAACTGGAAGGCGGTTCCACAGGTCTGGCGCGCCCACAGAGAACGCCCTCCCCCTGGGGACCACCAATCAACATTCTTTGATCGGAGGCACCCTGAGGAGGCCCTCTCTGTGGGAGCGCACTGGACGGAGGGAAGTTGATGCCGGCAGCAGGTGCTGCCGTAGGTAATCCGGACCCATGCCATGTAGGGCTTTGTAGGTCATAACCAGCACCTTGAATCTCACCCGGAGGGCAACCGGCAGCCAATGCAGCTCGCGGAGCAGAGGTATAACATGGGAGTATCGGGAGACCCCCAACACAACTCGCGCGGCTGCATTCTGCACCAGTTGAAGCCTCCGGGTGGTCCTCAAGGGCAGCCCCATGTAGAGAGCGTTGCAGTAGTCCAAACGAGAGGTCACGAGCGCATGAGTGACTGTACGCAAGGCATCCCGGTCTAGATAGGGCCGCAACTGGCGCACCAGGCGAACCTGGGCGAAGGCCCCCCTAGTCACAGCTCCTATATGATCTTCTAAAGAGAGCCGTGAATCTAGAAGGACCCCCAAGTTGCGAGCTCTATCTACGGGGGGTAATAGCTCACCCCCCATAGAAAGAGATGGAATATTCTGAATATCCTGAGATGCCGACACGCACAGCCACTCAGTCTTGTCAGGGTTGAGTCGAAGCCTGTTCCTCCCCATCCAGGCCCGAACCGCCTCCAGGCAACGGGACATCACGTCGAGGGCATCACTGGGGTGGTTTGGGGTTGAAATAAAAAGCTGGGTATCATCAGCATACTGATGATAACCAACTCCAAAACCACGAATGATCTCACCCAGAGGCTTCATGTAATGTTGAACAGGAGAGGCGAGAGGACCGACCCCTGAGGAACTCCACAAACAAGGGGCCTCAAGGTCGACCTCTGCCCTCCTGCTAACACTGACTGCGAACGCCCCAGAAGGTAGGAGGAGAACCACTGAAGAACTGTGCCTCCCACTCCCAACCCCCTGAGGCGCCGCAGCAGGGTACCATGGTCGATGGTATCAAAAGCCGCTGAGAGGTCTAAAAGGACTAGGACAGAGGAACAGCCCGTCCCGCGCCTGCCAGAGATCATTCACCAGCGCGACCAATGCCGTCTCCGTGCTGTACCCGGGCCTGAAGCCCGATTGGTACGGGTCTAGATAATCAGCTTCCTCCAGGAACAGAGGGAGCTGATGCATCACCACGCTCTCAACAACCTTCGCAAGAAAGCGAAGGTTGGAGACCGGACGAAAGTTATTTAATACAGCTGGGTCCAGGGCAGGCTTCTTGAGGAGGGTTCTCACCACCGCCTCCTTCAAGGCGGCGGGAAAACTACCCTCCCTCAGAGAAGCAGTTATCACTGCCTGGAGCCAGCCTCGTGTCCCGTCCCGGGCTGCATAAACCAGCCAGGAGGGGCACGGGTCCAACAAACACGTGGTGGAGCTCAGCTTCCCCATGATCCTTTCCACGTCTTCAGGAGTCAAAGGATCGAGCTCCTCCCAGATAACATCGACCTGGATGACTGCAAATCTCTACAGGCAAGGGCAAATAAATTAATTTATGTAAGTAATATTAAAGCAGTATAGTGATTGACCATATAGAAACAGTGAATGAGAATTAAGTCACAAAATAAATATATGAAGGAGGAATGAATTGATCAAGAGGAAAACCAAGAAAGTTGTGGACACAGCAGATTAAAGAACGGAAGATGTTGCCATTTGCAATGAGGAAACTAAACCATTCTGGCTTTCGTTGTTATGCTTTACAGTTAGTCCTCGATTACTACAGTTCATTGAGTGACCATTTGAAGTTTCAATGGCACTGAAAAGTGACTTATGACCATTTTTCACACTTATGACCATTGCAGCATCCCCACGGTCACATGATTTACATTTGGATGCTTGACAACTGGCTCATATTTATGATGGTTGCAGCGTCCTGGGGTCATGTGATCACCTTTTGCAACTTCCTGCCAAGAAAAGAAAATGGGGAAGCCAGATTCACTTAACAACCAGGCTTTTAATTTAACATGTTCAGTGATTCACTTAACAAATGGCAAGAAAAGTCATAAAATGTGGCAAAGCTCACTTAACAAATTTTTCAGTTAACAACATAAATTTTATTTATTTATTTATTTTATTTTATTAAATTTATATACCGCCCTTTCCCGAAGGACTCAGGGCGGTTTACAGGGCATTTAAAACAACCAATACAAAAGTTAAAAACAAATTTAAAAAGATTAAATCATCCCTAGAATTAAAAACCCCAGTTAAAAATTCTCAGCCTGGGCCGGAGAGCTCGAAGAGCCAGGTTTTCAGGTCCCGGCGAAATGAACGGAGGTCGGGGGCAGTCCTAAGCTTCACGGGCAGCTGGTTCCAGAGGGCAGGTGCACCCACAGAGAAGGCCCTTCCCCTGGGTGTTATCCACCAGCAATCTTTTACCGGCGGCACCCTGAGAAGACCCTCCCTGTGTGAGCGCACTGGACGAAGGGTGCTTGAAGCCGGCAGCAGGTGTTCCCTCAGATATCCCGGACCCAAGCCATTCAGGACTTTATAGGTCATCACCAGCACCTTGAATCTCACCCGGAGAGCTCAAGTGGGGTCGTACATTGAGGGCTACCTGTATTTCTTTTTTTTTTTTACCCCAGCCTTTTTCAGTCTGGTGCTAGATGTATCAAATCCCCAAATTCCAACGCAAGCTAGAAATTCTGGGAAATCTGAGGGCACCAGGTTGCAAAAAATTACAGGCAGCCCTTCCTTCATTGAAGTGACTGGAATTTCCGTCACTAAGTAATGAAGTTATAAAAGGTAACATCACATGACTTCATCTCTTCCATTGTTATCGATAAATTAATCCCATGACGCTGCTATGCACAACATCACACAGTTGCAATTTGCAACCTCCAACCTTCCCCACTGACTTTGCTTGCTGGAAGCAGGCAGCAATGTTAGCAAATGGAAATTACATTAATACGGGACACTGCGATATCACAATCGCAACCTGGCTGACAAGCACCTAGGTTCTGATCAGGTGCTTTTAAAGGGGGACACTGCAACAGCCACAACTGCAAGGTCCTTGTTCAGCACCATTATTAAGTTCATACTGTTGCTGAATGAACATCATTAAGCAAGAACTACATGTGTGTGTGTGTACATATATACATGCACACACATATACACACACATACACACACACATATATGCACATATACATATATACACACACATACACACACATATCAAACAATTTAACAGACAGTTTCCCACAAACCAGCAATATTTTGAGTTGGAAAACAGCAGCCTTTTAACACAGAGTTAAGCATACAGCATTAGAAAAGATCTAACAGCATTGTACAACTCATCATTTGTGATTTGTTTCATTCTGCCGCGAAGTCGCATTTCATTTCAACAATAATTTGTTTCTCGTTCTATTTGGGCAGGTGCTTCCCTCCCGCCCCCCAAAAGCAATATTTCAAATGAAATTGGTTTTGAAGGAACTTTTTATGAATATAAATAATAGAAAAGGCCCCAATTAAATTCCAACAAAATGTTGCCATTTTCAGTAAACAAAGGTCAGGTTTTATGCTAAGAGACCAGCCTGGAAACTAATTACCACCCTGATAGATGTCAAAACACATTTTTGAGAGGGAATAGCATTCCATTGCAAGTGTGTGTTTTATCTGATAGGATACGAAAAAGAAAAAAAGAAATCAAATCAGTATTCTTTGCCAACTACATTTATTCAACGCCCCTTAGAGAAATCAGAAAGCCTTGTTAGCCTTTTCATCTTCTTTTTCTTTCTTCTCTCTTTCTCTTTTTTGCAACTAAGTGGAATCTTCACCAAGCAACCTGTGTTTAGTAAGCCAGAAAACAAGTACAGAAAACAAGAAGGTGGAAGGTGTTCCTGTTTTCAGAAAAGCAGCTGTCATCTCCTCATACAACTAAATAATATATGAGGTGCTAGAAAAAAGCACACCGCATCCCCATTTCTCTCAGTAACTAGAGAAGGTACACCTGTGAAAGTTCTAACAGTTAGCGTATATAACAGCATTTACACACAGAACAAAAAAAAGTCATTACGATGTTCTTTCAGCCCAAGATAAGTCATTACCAGCTGATCAAAAGCCATCAAGGAAAAGATTTTAAAGAAAAAATAAACTACTGAAGAAATTGGCATTTGAAGTAGCAATTTTCAGATGTCACAAAACTCCCAGCTGTTTCACAATTTATATTTGTGTTGAAGCATGCAAAACATTTTAACCTCCTCCGCTTTATGGTGGCCAAAATGTTTATCCTACTCCCCTCCCCAAAAGAGGAAAGTTGAGAGAGAGGGAGAGAGACAAAGAGACGGAGAGAGGGAGAGAGGAAGAGGGAGGGAGACAGAGGGGGCAGAGGAAAAGGGGGAGGGGAAGGGGAGAGAGAGAAAGAGAGGTATTAGTGGTTAAGGCCTTGGTGGAGCAGTGGGCTAATGCCTCCTTAAGTAACACCAGCTGCCTGCAATTAGTGCAGGTTCGCATCCCACCAGGCTCAAGGTTGACTCAGCCTTCCATCCTTCCGAGGTAGGTAAAATGAGGACCCAGATTGTTGGGGGCAATAAGCTGACTTTGTAATAATGCCGCTTGGGGTGTGTGTGAAAGCCCTAATAAGCAGGTATATACATAGAATGAAGGCTACTGCTAAGCTTGTAAGCCGCCCTGAGTCTTCGGACAAGGGCGGGATATAAATGGAATAAAAATAAAAATAAAAATAAAATAAGGCATCAAACTAGAAACCGGAAGACTAGTGTTACCAGCTGGATGGTTTTCCTGCCCAAGTGGGCTAGTTATTGAAATCAGTTGTGGGAAAGTTTTGGCATTTGCGTGTTGTGTTCCTTTGGACTACGTTTGCTTTGAGCTACAAAAATTTGGGGCACCTCACAATATTGCAGGAGACCATGCATTCCAGTCCTGTCTGAAGCCATCTTGGCACAGTTTTCTCTCAGCCCTGAGAAGAAGGCAGTAGCAAACCATTTCCAAAACCTTGTCGAGAAAATTGCAAGGACTTAACCAGAAAGTTACACCAGAAGTCAATGCTGACTCAAAAGCTATATACTGTATATATTATGTATATAGGTACATACACACACAAATCTGAGCATTTGCATGTCATATATAATTGCCAACCATTCTGCTAAATAATATTCTGAAATCTAAAAATATCTCACAGCAAATTAATTTTTTACAATGCCAGCTTTTTATGTTAATGATCAAAGAAATGAAAATAATGAATCTTGCAAAGTGGAAGAATTCTGAATTAGTAAATAAGCTGGGGAAGTGATTAGCATATAAACTAAGAAAAGAAAGTGAGAAGAAATAGATTAAAATTACAAAATAGGAATATTATCATAATGGCCGATATGGATATGCATAGAATATTATATCAGTATTGTATAAAACTATACAAAGGAAGAGAAATTTCCCCAGCAAAAGGGGATGAATGTTCAAAGAAACAAAATTTACCAAAAATGATGATTAAACGAAAGCAGATGGAATGGACCTATAACAGTAACAGAATTTTGTGAGGCTACCAAAAAAAAGAAAGAAAGGGGGGGGGGAAGGAAAACTCCAGGCCTACATAGATTGCCAACCTCCTATTATAAATATTTTGAATATGAACTGTTACAATATCTTCAAAAAATGATGAATTCTATTCTGTATAGTGTTAGGATACAAGAAAGGTGGTCAACTGCAAACATAATATTAATTCCTAAAGAAGGTGAAGACCTGACTATCAAAAAAGATTACTAATATCTTTATTGAGTAATAATTTTTAAAAAATTATGACTTTAGCTAAAAGGTTGAAAAGGGTCTTGCATGATTATATACATGAAGATCAATGTGCTTTTTGCCTAAAACATGGTTAAGGGCAGGGCTTGATAATTGATAATGAGTGGATTATTCTTGGATGTGTGGGAGGTTACTTTGTTGGAATTGTTTGTTTTAATCTTGTCAGCTGCCCAGAGTCAACTGTGAAAGATGGACATCTATATAAATCATATAAATAAATTAAACATTTTAAAAATTAGATTGCTATCAAAAATTGCTAGTATCTTTGGTTCAACTTATTCACTCCAAATTAAGGTATTTAATCTGGATTTGAGCTGTGGAACAAATTATACTTTTTAATAAGTCCAGACTGGTTCCTTAATTAGCTTCTATATTAGGAAGGCAGGAAGATACTCCTAATAAGTTAGAATGTATTTTATCTAAAGCATTTCTATAGCACTCTTCATTTCATTTTGTATTTGAGGGCCCTGTGTAATTCGTTCAATCGTTTAGAACATGAAATAACTAGTATTTTGCTATTTAAATATGTACACAAGTTAAAACCATAGGAAGACTACAATCAGCTTGCCAGGTCAGGCCATTACATAATAAAGAATGTATTCAATGCAATGTCAGGGTTAATTACTATATATTAACAGTTTTTCCTAATAATGTTATTCATTTCCTCATCCAGTCTCTAAATTATGCTATAACTGAAAGCCTCAGAGAAATACAAAGTTAACTACTATGAAGTCTCAATGCAAACTCTTCCACGATGAGGCTTGTTTTCCATTCAGTGAAGAAGCATTTTTATCACTCCTTATCAATGCTTTTTTTTCCTTAACGAAGTAGAAAAGCAAATTGTGTTACCTCTCTTAATACTGTGCTTTTGTAACCTCGGTAGAGTCCTAGGATACCCTAAAAAAATCAACAAAAAAACCCAATCAACTCCTGCAAATTGTTAGGGAAGGCTGAAAACATATTGAGGATTAGATGATAAGCAGAACAGCTTTACTAAGGATAATGTAATGGCTTCCAGGAAATTGACAATATTGATTATAAACACACTACCCATTGACTTCCTGAGTTTCATCTCACTTTTAAATGCGTTCATCATCTAGAACTGGACATTGAAGAGATAATATAAAGTTAGTAACCTAGAAGAACAAAGAGAGAAAGAAATCTATTGCTGACTCTTATAGTCACTGGCTACTCAAAATACATATCATAAAAGAAAGTAAAGCTACTCCTGGACTTATGACTGTAATGGAGCTCAACATTTCCTCCTTAAGTCATGATGGTTGTTATGTTGAAGCACCCAGATAACTGACCTGATTTTACAATCTTTTTTTGTGGTGGTCATTAAGCAAATGCAGTTGTTAAACAAATGTCACAATCCTATGGGTATTTCTTTGCTGGAAACCAGCCAAAAAAGCAACTTGTAGCTCACATCATGTGACATAGAAGGCTGCAACCAGCCATGAAGGTCAGCTGGTTGCCAAGTGTCCAAAATGCAGTCATGTACCATAGAGGTGTGTGTGTGTGTGTGTGTGTGTGCGTGCGTGCGTGTGTACGTGCGTTGTGTTGTGCTGCCATCAAAACTCCAGAATCAGGTCACAAGTAATTTTTGAGGTGTCCATCATAATGAAGTGACTGATTGTTAAGCAAGGACTACTTGTAAGTTAAATTTAGGAAAAATTAAATATTTAACAGAGTTTCCTCACAGCGAAATGGGCAACAAAGAAATTTAATAATTAAAAATAAACTTTAAAAATGTCATACTGATTTCATTGTCAGGCTCTGAGTGTTAAATTTCCTATTTTCTTTTTATTGTCAGATACTTTCCAATTTAATACTTAAAATACTCCCTTATTTTAAATAATATTTAATAACTTGGAAACAATTTAATTTAATTAAAATGACTGTAATAATTAACCAATTAAAATAAATAACTTAAGTTATTTGGGTCAACTTAATTCAAGTTAAATTCTAATTAAAAACAAAAACAATATGACACCCTGCAATGTACCGGTCTCTAGCATCTTTTCTCAAAACCAAGAATTCCCTATACGTACTCTTAAGAATTTTGTTTTAAGATAGCTACCTCAGCTAAGTGTCCTCAGCTAACTAAATAAAGAAAAATAAAATTTTTGGAAGGTTAGAACCAATATCATTATACATTTACCATTAGACAAAGAGAGTCACCATTATTTAAAAATATATACACATATGCATGGAAAGCATAAAAGCAAACATCTAAGGAAACCACTTGAAGAAACAAATGAACAAGTAGCAATAAATCCATTAATGTCCCAGCAATGCCAACTATAAAAGCTGGAAAAGACAAAGTGCTTCTTATCTGGATAAAAGCTTCCCCTTCTCTCATCCTGGTGTTTGGATAGTTCTAGTAACGAGAGATAACTGGAGATATAAGTGTATGAGTGTGTGGGTGCCTACAGTATTTTGTTAAGCCAATAATGTTTTATTGCTGAAAGAACTTACTGCTCTTACTACTTATTGCAAGATCCCAACTGATTCTTATTTGGAACTCTAATTGAAAGTTAGGGATAAATATCTCACTGACAGTGGCATAGCGTGGGTTGTCAGCACCCGGGGCAAGGCAAGTAATTTGCGCCCCCTAACCCGTGGATTTTAGCACTCGAGTTTCTTCCACTAGATTAGTTAAAGAAACCCTTACCCCCTAAGCACATGTATTGTTTGTTATGAAAATACTGATGTAATTAAAGTAAAATGCATCTAATGCACCCCCCCAGATGTTGCGGCTGGTGCGGCCGGCGCCCCCTGCACCCCCCACGCTACGCCACTGCTCACTGAAGTATGTTTGTGTGTGTGTGTGTGTGTGTGTGTGTGTGTTTCCTTGAATAAATTGACTCTGTTCGCTAACAACTCTTCACACTTAACGTTTTCAAGGCACCCCATCTCAACTGTCTACTAGTTGCAGATCAAAGAAAGTGAGAGCTGGGAGGTACCTGCCCCAATGGGAAACTTAAAGAATAAGGTCTCTCTATATTGAAACAGATACATATAAACATTTTTCAGTTTGACAGTTTGAGAACTTTGTAAACCCGTCCAGAAGAAATCAGGCAGCGGTGAAGAGGTGCAGGTAAAAATTCTCCCAAACTGGTGCTTTGAAGTTTGTCATCTAACTCATGGCAGCCATATTGTAAATAGCCAAATCACCCCATGCCCATTTTTCAAAAGTGTTCACCATATCTTCTCATGATGATGCATCCTTCAACCGTTCAAAATTAGGGTTTTCTTTCCTGAATATATTATTTATTAGCTCCAATAAGTTAGAAACCCCCTTCCCACACCTCCCCCCCCCACCAACTTCTCTTCAGCCTTACCTCTTCATAGACAGTTTGGGAAAGGATCCGTAAGGTACTGGAGGATGGGGACACTTGTGCTCTTTGTTTCACAACTTCAGCAGGAACTCGTATTAGACAAGCAACCTGAAAAAACCAATATAATTTAGATTAAGACCTTGGTGGAGCTGCAAGGCCTGGCAAGGATTGCAATGGCCAAGAAACCTGTGGCCTTAATGTGAGCAGTGGAGGACTAACACTATTTAGTACAGGAATCAGATGTCATAAGGAAGGCTGAGAAAGTAACTACAGACCCCTCACTTCCTGGATATAAACTGTTTCAACTCCTCCCCTCAGGATGCCACTATAGAGCACTGCACGCCAAAACAACTAGACACAAAGACCTAATTCACACAGCACTGTCTTATGCCTAAGGATATTTACCCATCCTGTATGGCTGTAGTAGTAGATCATCCTTCTCATGATCTCTATTACCCCATCTTCTTGGCACCATATCATGATTATCATTACTCTGTTGCTTTGCATTTAAATTGAGAGCTTCTGCACTGGAGACAAATTCTTTGTGTGTATAATAACACAAAATAAAGCATTTTCTATTTCTATTTGTATTTCATTCCATTCCATTCTATTCCAATGCTACTCCTATGCTACTCCTATTCTATTCTATTCTATTCTATTCTATTCTATTCTATTCTATTCTATTCTATTCTATTCTATTCTATTCTATTCTATTCTATTCTATTCTATTCTATTCCATTCCATTCCATTCCATTCCATTCCATTGTTTCACAACTTCAGCAGGAACTTGTATTAGACAAGCAACCTTGTCTATTATTCTATTATTATTCTATTCTGTTCTGTTTTGTTCTGTTCCATTCCGTTCTACTCTTATGCTACTCCTATTCTATTCTATTCTATTCTATTCTATTCTATTCTATTCTATTCTATTCTATTCTATTCTATTCTATTCTATTCTATTCTATTCTATTCCATTCCATTCCATTCCATTCCATTCCATTCCATTCCATTCCATTCCATTCTACAGTGCTCTGGGACAGGTGATGATATGGCAGTGAGATAGGCGCAGTGAGTGTAATGGGTAGCCCAGAACTTGATCTCTGACTGCTCCCCACTGGCTATGGACACATCTCACCTCCCCATGTGTGATTCATATTCCGGTGTTCAGAAAAACAAATAAAAAAACAAACAAAAACAAGCCCCCAAATTCTTTTCTCAAGTTAATTCTGTAGAACATTCTCTTCTTATAAGCTTCTCAAGGTAAATTGAGTTCCACCGCAGATAGAACGGTTGCCATTTCACCTTACATCAGAACTCTTCAGCTTATTGCATTTATTTTATTGTACATTTCACAGAGAGCTAATGGCAAAGAACATGTGTGCTTTCAAGCTACAGGCTACCTACTGAAATAAATTATTCTCACTGATTTTGACCCAGATAGTTACTTGAGGACTCTTGAAAATCAATCCTCAATAGGTTGTCTAGATGTATTGGGCCACTTATCTTATTCCTTTTATGACTAATGGAAAACATGGGTTTTCCTGCATTGGACGCTTGCCTAGTAATCAACCCACTAACCTATTTTTTTTATTTGATATTTTTCTTTGGCAATGAAGCATCAGTATGGTCGTATAATCATAGCATGGAAAGATTGTAAAGGTCAGATAGAAACCCTGCCCAAACAAAGAATCTACTGCAATAGCATCCTTGACAGACAGTCATCGAGCATAAATTTAAACACTTCCAGGAGAGAGAGAGAGACAGCACAATCTCCCAAATCTATCTGTTCCACTTTTAAATATTTCTTACCAATAGGAATCTTTTTCTGATGCTCAACCAAAACCTTGCATTTTAGGTCTGTTATCCCTTATACTGTCTTCTGAAGCAATTTTATATGAATTGAATGATTTACCTATATCTTCAGGTCCTTTTTTCCTATCTTTTTTGGTAGGTTGCCTTAAACATGTCATTATTTAATACATGGGCCAATACTGCCATCTAGCGATCACAACTGCAATACTTCATAGGCACAGGTCTATTTTTGTTGCGAAAAGTTTGACACTAACTCTTTCAAATGTTTGCAGGGACAATGAAAAAAAAAACTACATCTACCTCTATACTACAAAAACTCTCGACATTACCACTAACTGGGCAAAACAGCACATCACAGGGCAACAATTTTTGAATCAAGCTACCTCAAAAGGGCTTAGGTACAGAATGCATCCAAAATCAGAGGACTGTAACTCCCAAGGAAATGAAATTTGGCAAAGTTCTGGTTGCTTCAGGCTGCTGCTATGGTCACATGATAGTCATTTTGAACAGTCTGTGACAATTTCCCAGCCAGTCTTGCAATCCCTTGCTCCCACCCCCACCAAACAAGCAAAGAATTGACTCATCATGTGGCTCTTAAAGAAACATGGGTTGTACATGTGAAAAGCGGTCATAATTTACTTTTTCCAGAGATGTTGTAACTTCAAATGGTCACTAAATGAACTATTGTACGTTGAGGGCTACCTATATATTGGAAAGCCTTCATAACTGAAAGTCCTGAATTGCATTGCCCACTAAAGGAACAAGACCATGAAATTAATCTAAATAAAAATAACAGAAAGCCAGAGGCCACATGCAACCTCATTTGGCCTCCTAAAGTAAGCTGCTAAAAATTCAGCAGAAAAAGTACCAATTTTCACCTATTTTCTGCAGAAAGTAAGGGACAAAGTAAGCATGTTATGCATTCACAATGTTTTAAACCATCTATTTTGCCCTTTAAATCCCCTACAAATCTCACTCCAATACCCGAAACAACAGATAATTCAACACTGCTATGTTACCAGCCATGCATCCTTTAGCTTCTGGACTCTAAAATATGATATTTTACAATTAATATATTAAATATTGATAATATATTTACTCCTCATCCCTTCAATCATTTCTGCTGTCTGGTTTGGTGGAGCACACTTCACCTTGAGCTTTATGGACACTCACTCTGAGTGATGTAACCTAGACTTCAGCAACCAGAAAATTTGACTCTTTACAAAAAAAAACAACAAGATTTTTTTCAAAACAGGTTTGTCTCAAAAACATAGTTTTCATCAGTAAAATTTTATCATTTAACTTGCTTGGCCTGAACTTGTTATCACAGGCCAGTATCATCAATCATTCTTATCACACCAACTCATCACCTAATCAGAGGAGACAGACTGAGATGTGATCAGAAAGCATGAGGTGAAAGTTAACAATGAAGCTGCTGCTTCATGACCCAGACAAATATGTGTACTCTTGTGTCCTGACATTGCCAGAGTTAAGCAATCCTTTCTCTTGAAGTAATAAGCTGATCTGCAGTAGTGGTTGCGGTCTTTTTGAGACTCTGGAGCTGCATCTCCTCACCGTCATGGAGGTCCACTGGGCTACTTAGTCCAACACATTTTGCAAAGTTATCATTTTAAGCATAAACTTGGAGGAGGGAGGCAGAAATATGTAAACTTGAAGTCCCGGAAGAAAGGTCTTTCTGTCTGTCTGTCTGTCTGTCTCTCACTCTCTGTCTCTGTCTCTTTCTTTCTTTCTTTCTGTGTGTGTGTGTGTGTGTGTGTGTGTGTGTGTGTGTGTGTGTGTGTAAGAGAGAGAGAGAGAGAAAGGGAGGGGGAGAGAGAGGGGGGAGGGAGAGGGAGAGGAAAAAAGAGGGCGAGAGAGACTGTAGTCACACTAGTCTCGGCATGAAAGCCAGCTTAGCTATTCTGAGAGTAGTTATGGTCCCAACAATTTTGAAGGGCCTTTGGATGAAAAAGGCTGGGGATCATAGTTCAATAGCTCTTCTGAGGGTTAAACTGAAAGGCCAATCATAAAAAATAAATCTTGAAAATGCTAACTGTAAGGGAGAGGGTAAAGACCTAAGTTACAGCTACAGTAGGAAAAAGCAGGGAAAAGAACAATGAGCTGAATTCTACTACTGAACCAGGACTACAATCTCAAAATAGCCCTCAAATATATATCCATATCTACTACCTATACCAGGGCTACCCGTAACTATACCATTCATCACTTTAAACATAACTCTTGGGAGTTTGGAGGTTAGGAGGAAACAACATCATCTGCAGCATAGTAAATCCTATAAACTGAGGTAACATGGGTTGTAAAAAACAGAAAGGGAATGGGCCTGAATATAATTCCCATAAAAACCATGTAGGCAGCTGCTTAGATAGCTGACAGTTCTTAATTTGCTGGTTTGGGCCTTTAATTGTGTGATGAATCTGCTGGTGTTGCTTGTGACTCTCTGCTTCCATTCATCTTGATTTACAGGCAATTTCCAGCTGCAGCCATAATTTTGAGTTTCCTCCCAATATAACTGCCCTTCATTTTCTCCAACAGGTTCTAGTGGCAGAATCTCATTTTTCCCCCCAGCACTTTTAACACTATTAACTGCTCTCTTGCACAAGACTTCGGCAGAATCCTAGCATTTTTATGACATGAACAAGCCCCAAAGTTTATGAATATTTCAGAATCTGTTGTGATTCATTCAAGAGTCACTGCTCATGTCCTATCAGTCATAGACACCCACTTTATGCAGCTGAGGTTCATACAATGTTCAAAACCAAAGCTAGCTACATTATGGTTTGGGACAGGATGTGAAGCCAGCCATTATGGCATATAAACCATACTTTAAAGTTTAGTATCTTGTTCAAGCCAGATAAATGGTTGACTAATGCAATGATTGTTTAATAATTATGTAATTCATTTAACCAGTAGGATCTGCCCTGGCTGGGTGTTGAAAGAAAAGAAAAAGCAGTAAATTCTCCTCTGCCTTTTTGTATTTTGTATTTATATTTTATATTTATATATTATATATTATTATATATTATAATATATTTTATTTTATTCATATACACACATATGTGTGTGTAAAAGGGGAGGAGAATTTACTGTTGTTTTTTTCTTTCAACACCCAGCCAGGACAGATCCTACATGTTAAATGTTAATTTTTTTTCCCCTCTTCTTTTGTACACTATTTTTCCCCTTTTTGTTGTTGTTAGGGTTTAATGTATGCTTTTGTTTTGTTTCATTTTGTTTGTTTTTACTGTTTTGTATTTTATTTTTTATGATAAAACAATAAATATCAAACCAAATGAGGTCTATTAATTAAATATATAAGAATTATATATCAATTATATAATTCATACACACACACATATATATATATATGAATACAGAAGAAAAAGCAGTCGATGGGTTATTAAAAAACAGACCTCATTTTTGTTGGATTCCTATAATATGCTGAAACACAAATCCTGCATTCATATAACATAGTAATCCAAAACCAAGCTATATTGCGAATGAAAGAGTTAAGCCTTTTAACTATAGTGTCTATAGTGACTACAGGTTGTCCTCAACTTACAATTATTCCATTCAGTGACCATCTGAAGTTACAGCAGCACTGAAAAAAGTGACGGTCGCAATGTCCCGGGATCATGCAATCCCCTTTTGTGACATTCTGACAAGCAAAATCAATGGGGAAGCCACATTCACTTAACAACCGTGCTACTAACTGAACAACTGCAGGGGTTCACTAAACTACTGTGGCAAGAAAGGTCTACAATGCGGCAAAACTCACTTAACAATGGTCTCACTTAGCAGCAGAAAGTTTGGGCTCAACTGTGATCGTAAATTGAGGACTACCTATATAATAACTCCCTGGGTTTCAGGCAGATCCCAAGCCATCTGGGACCTTCTGTAGGCAAAGCATGCTCTGGATCACTCAGCCGTGGAGCCTCCTTAAAATAGAGAGCCTTGCAATTCGTAGTTGAGCAGTTTCAAGGATCACTTGCCTGTTTCTTCTCCAACAAGCTGCAAAATAGAAGTCAGCTCTCTCCTGATGAGAATTCACAAGGAGCTGCCAATAAAAAAGCCTGCTATCCTATCCAGCTCAATCAGAGCAATCTATAGAGCAGGGCCATGATTTTGCAATGCACTAGACACTCTGAGAACATAAAACAGCAATTTCACAGGAACCTAAGCTTGTGCCTGCATCTTATTACTACATATCTCTATACCAGCCATTTGTTACAGTCCAACAACAATTAAAGCGTGGGGAGGGAAGCGGTGCTGAAAGTTGAGGCCTGCTTACCAAATAATAGTCTTTTCCTGTGGTTATGGCTTGATTAAAGTTTAATGACTAATCAATAAAGCTATAATTACAATTTTTACCCTTTTGTGTGTAATTTGGGTCACAAAGACGAATCAATCAAAGACAGTTCAATAGCATTTGGCAGGGGAGAAGGGAATGAGAAATTCTCATCCACTTGTGCCAGCTCTGAGACCAGCACACCATGGCTCCAGGTTCCTGGCACAGCTAATGGCAACCAGTAAGTTAGAGAAGAAAAATTATCACCCATCTACCATTTGTCTGTTCTAACTAAATGGCCAGGCAAGTATATGGAGGTAATATTGATATCCAATAAGCTGAAGTGGGCTATACTGTGGGTGGGTGGTCTCTTCCTGGAGGATGCTTATTGGTGGGAAGAAAGTGGTCCATATATCTCTCTTTAGCACAAAGTTATTTTCCAAAGTATAGATAGCCTTAGTAATAAGAAGAGGCATTGCAGATTTTCAACCAGGCCAATGTTTTTCAACCTCAATAACTTTTAAGATATGTGGACTTCAACTCCCCGAATTCTTCAACTAACATACTGGCTGTGGAATTGTGGGAGTTGAAGTCCACACAACTTAAAGTTGCTGAAGTTGAAAAACATTAAACTAGGCCAGAGGTGTCAAACTGCCGGCCTGCGGGCTGGATGCATCATGGCGAAACCACACCCACCCCATTGCCGGCAATGGAAAAAAAAGTCACGATACATAGTGACACATCACGTGACGTGGCAAGTTTGACACCACTGAACTAGGCTATCAACACAGCCATTCCTAAAATAGAATTGCATGGATTGATTTATCCATACTCTTAACAGCTTCACAGAAGGGCCATTGTAATGATACAGTAGATATATATGTCTTTCTCGGTATTCATACATCCGTGTTTTATTACTGCTGTTGTCCTATTATGCTGATGTACCTTGTGGGGTAGTGATTTAAGACAAGGCCATTTCATAGAAGAACCACAGTTATGGATCTTTCTTCTAGGAGACACAGTTGACCCTGTGCTACTGAATTTTAGTTATCTTCTACAATCCTACCTACTCTATCTGGAATTGAGTGTAGCTGTCTACTTAGAATTGAGATGTAGCTGCTAAATACACTGACACGAGTGTATGCTTTAATTATTTTTATGTTATATAATCATCTTACACATTACTACCCAGTTATTCCAGAAGGTAGGAAAAATCATAACAATGGGGTTGTTTAAGTACATTTCACTAAATATAAACTTTTACTTACTACTTCTCCAAAGGAGGCAGCCATCATGTGAATTATTGGAGCAAAATATGGAGAAGCACCTGTGTGCAGGACAGCCTTCGTGTATTCATAAGTGACAAAAAAGGCAGCAGCTGAAATACAAAATAGAATGTCTTTTAAATCCCCTAAGGGTCCTTATGATTACATACAATGTTTGTACAATATACAGTAAATATCAAAAGAAGAAGATGGAACCATCTTGCTTGTAGGAACCATCATATTTACAAATATTTTCCATAATATCAGGCATCTCTCCCTCCATTCCAGTTTTTTTTAACCAGCCATGCTGCTATGATAGTCTTTTTGCGAAGGAGCAAGACTTCTCTATGATAATCCTCATCATGTTGTCAAATTGTCTGACATATCCAACAACAAAGATGGCTAGGTCCCCTGCTGTCTCTTACATACAATCTTCCAGAGATGGAATTTCAGTAACCCAACCTTTCTTTTTTCTTTTTTTTTCCAAGTCAGCAGGATCCAAAAATGACAAAACTAAAAATGGTAAGTTTAAAATAAGGAGACATGATAAGACAACTAGAAAAACCAAATGATTGTCTTCTTGGAAATACAACAAATACCAAAAAACAAAAAGTGCAACATTTGGGGGCCAATTGTGTGATGCTTTCTTGACATGTGGAGGCTGTGAAGTCCTGGATCGGGAAGAACAGCTTTCAGCTGAACCCTAGTAAGACTGAGTGACTTTGAGAGTTAGGAGTCTCCAGATATACTGGTTTCTCCTGTTATTTTGTACAGTATTTTTAGCATTTCTTAGCTGCCCATTGTCGCTACAGTGAGAGGGGCAGCAATATGAATTTAATACAATTAACTTCAGGAAATCCTCGACTTCATAATCATAATCATAATAGTAAAGTTGGAAGGGACCTTAGAGGTCATCTAGTCCAAACCCCTGCTCAGGCAGAATTTCCATTGCTAAGCAAGTTGATTGTTAAGTGAGTCAGCCTGATTTTTTTTTTTGAGTCACTGGATCGCACGGGCATTAAGCAAATCTGTCTTCTCCAATTGACTTTGATTATTAGAAGCCATCTGGGAAGGTCGCAAACAGCAATCTGATGATCCCAGGATGCTGCAACTATAGTAAATAATAATAATAATAATAATAATAATAATAATAATAATAATAATAATAATAATAATAATAATAATAATAATGTTGAAGGGGACCTTGGAGGTCATCTAGATCAACCCCCTGCTCAGGTAGGAAACCTATACCATTTCAGACAAATGGCTGTCCAGTCTCTTTTTAAAAACTTCCAGTGTTGGAGCATTCACAGCTTCTGGAGGCAGGTTGTTCTACTGATTAATTGTTCTGACTGTTAGGAAATTTCTCCTTAGTTCTAGGTTGCTTCTCGTTTATCTTCCTTCCATTGCTTCTTGTCCTGCCTTCAGGTGCTTTGGAGAATAGCTTGACTCCCTCTTCTTTGTGGCAGCCCCTGAGATATTGGAACACTGCTGTCATATCACCCTTCATCCTTCTCTTCATTAAACTAGACATACCCAATTCCAGCAACCATTCCCTATATGTTTCAGCCTCCAGTCCCCTAATCATCTTTGTTGCTCTTCTCTGTACTCTTTCTATTTTCAACATCATATACAGGCTGGTTGTCAAGAGCCCAAATTTTGATCATGTGACCATGGGGAATTCTGTGATGATCATAAGTGCGAGGACCAGCCGTAAGTCAGGTTTTTTCAGTGCTGTTGTGACTCTGACAAGTCGCTAAATGTAAGTCAAAGAACAATTGTACATACAAACAGCACTTTGGATCCAAGGCCAAAATTGTGTTTCAGAGCAGGTATGGGATCTGTGTGACATTTGTCAACGGTTCCTTAGAGAAGCTACTTTTTTTCCTGGACCAAACATGTAATTCCAGGAAAACAGGCCTTGAACCCAATCCATGCTCCAGAGAAGGCAGACTTGTACTGCATGACATAAGAATTATTCCAACAGAAGAGAATAATGATTCTCCTATGGAAGTGGTTAGCAGCATCAAATTTCTGGGTATGCAGAGTAGGCTGGCTTGGTCGCTGAACAGCGAGACCCTGGTGATGTGGGCAAAGCAGTGCCTGCATTTTTTGCGCCGCATGAGAAAAGCACATCTTCCTTCCCCTGTCCTTACCACTTTCTACCGAGGGACGATGGAGAACATCCTGTCATACAGCATCACACTCTAGTTTGGAAGCATCACTGCTTCAGACAGGCAGTACAGAGAGTGGTGAGGATGGCAGAAAAGATCATTGACAGTTCACTCCCTTCCATCCAGGACATAGCACAGAAGCGTTGCTTGAGCAGGGTCTGCAAGATTGCCTGGGACACTACACATCCTCTTCACAACCTGTTTGCCTTGTTACCTTCTGGGAGGAGGCTCCGGGGTATCCGAAGCAGAACATCCAGATTCAGACACAGTTTTGTTCCATAGAGCATCAATCTTGTGAACTGTCTGTCAAGTTTCCTCTTTCTGCTATGGATATGTATGTATGTATGTATGTATGTATGTATGTATGTATATAGAAGGTGTATGTGTGTGTTATGTATGTGTATGGGTAGATATATACTTTCTTTTGAGAGTGAGCAACAGAATTTCATTTTTAATGTGGGCCAGTGTGCTCATAGTAAATAAACAATGACAATAAAGGTTATCTTAATCTAATCTTAATATTTGTAACTCAGGAAGGAACTGTCCTTGGTGCTCTTTGAGCTTGATGGTTTTCTTGCAGACATTTCATTACCAAACTAGGTAACATCATCAGTGCTAGCCCATCATTCACCAACTATCACTCACCTGCAGAACTTCAGATCCAAAGCATTGAATCCTACCTTATTTTAAGAGAAAAATACCAGTGGTGCTCTTACTCCAAGGAGAGAATATCTAAATCTAATGTAAGTCCTTCAGGTAGCAGCACATTTTGTTGATGTGGACATAAAATGTAAAAAATTCTACACAATACTTTTGTAGATCTAAGAGATGAGACTAGAAGTCCCAACGACTCACCAATGCAACATGTTACTTTATTTCAATCACTTATTCCATTCAATGAATCCCCAAACTAGCTTAGAAACTTCCCTAAATTTAAAAAAGCCATTGAAGGATTTAGCATGGGAACTTCTGAGACAAAGAAAACAAAAAACAAAGCAAAACATAAAGGTAAAAATGAATACATATAAACCATTTTTACTTCTTGCATCAAATCAAAACCCATGTCTTTTTCCACCTCTTATGTTTTTTAGGACTTCTGCTTCAGAAAGCACATACATAAGCACAGTGCTTTTTTTGTAAAAGAAAAAGGTGCCGGAACTCACACATGTCATACAACCTGCCTTGCCTAACCTACAAGGTTCCATCCAAAAAAGGTGCCGGAACTCCGTTCTGAGCGTTCTATGAGAAAAAAAGCCCTGCATAAGCAATTTTGCAATTCAACCCAATTCAGTCAAGTGTTATTTTAAATATCTTATTTTTTTTTCTTCTTCTAAGTGAAGTGTTCTAAAGAAGCAGCATAAAATGAAAGACTGCATTATGAATTGGCAGCAGTATTTCACACTGGCAAAAACGAAAATCAAAATATCTGTTTCCCCAATATTAAAGGTGGCTTTCTGTAACTCTGCAGTAATTTACTCTTCAAGTACATTTGTCTGTAACCATAAAAATAGGACAAAGGTCAGAATTTAAAAATACAAATGGTGTAAGAGAAAAATAGTGGACGTGTCAAAAGGAACAGTTGCTAATTCTGTTTTAGGGCTACCTCTGTTGCCCTCTGTGGCTAAACAAAAGATGCTTATCTTCTCCAAAAGAAGATAAGGAGATAGAAGATTAAAAAAAAGAAACAGAAAAATTAGTAAGTTGAGAAGAGCTCAGTAAGTTTAAAAGATGCCTGAGGATGATTCTATAAATCTATGTTAACATCCACCTTCGGAAGACAAAGCTTAGAAACAATGATAACACCATTGTATTCATCGAAATTAAAAAGCAATTTAAGTTTAAGGAAGTTAGAAAGTCAGATATCTACATCAAAAAGGATGAGACCCTTACATTGTCCAAAACAGACACCCACTTGTGCAATAAAACTGTTTCTTCTCTAAAATGTGACAGTTCTATCAGCAGGAGTATGTTATTATTATTGATTTGACTTTCATTCATTGTTTTTATTTATTAAATTTATATGCCGCCCATCTCAGAGTTTGAGGCACTTTTATCCCACTTTTATTATTGTTTACAAATAACTCAAGGCAGCAAACGTTCTCCTAGTTTCCCAACAGCAACGACAAACCTGTGAGGTAGGATGGGCTGGGAGAGAGTGACAGGCCCAAAGTCATCCAGCCAGTTTTTCATGCCGAAGGTGGAATTAGAATTCAAGGCCTCCTGCTTGCCTTTTTTTTCATTAGGAGAAGAGGCTCCCAAATGAAAAACGTCCTTCTTCCTATCTGGAATCCTTCCATCCCCCACCATTCAGTTGGAACTGAAGAAGCCTCTCAGGTGAGAAGCAAAACGTTTTCAAGGAAAAAAATCAAGAAAGTCCAGTTGCCTTTTGGCAAAGCTCCTTTGGTCAGTTAGAGGGAGGCCAGTGTAGAATAAAACTGGGAAAGAAAGTTGCACAGAATGTCTTACCATTTGGAAAAGATCCTATGGCAGCAGAAGGAACTCCAGCATAAATGCCACGGAAACCACCAGCCTTTTTAAGTCCTTGAGGACTCTGCAATCTAGTTTTGACTGTATCCAAAGGAAATAATGTCAGATCCACACACACACCAGCCAGCCCGCCAGCCTTTAAAAAATAAAGAAACAAACAAGAAAAAGCATTATTAATATCAGGGGGGGGGGAAACCCAATGATTTGTCAGAAATGAAGAGTACACTAAATAAGCCAATTTATTTGAAAATCAGTCTTTGATACAGACAGCCCAGTATCTAAGTTCCTATTCTGTTCTGGGCTACTAAGTAATTCCACGTCATCATTTTCAGATTCGGAATCAAGGAGCCAATTTTTCAAGCAAAACAAAAATTAAGAAGAATAATTATTAATGCTGGAGAATGAAAGTTCAATTAATATTTAACTTATAGCTATACAGAATTATTATTGTCCCACTCTGATTTATCTAAAAGGTGGTTTAGAGTAAAAATGACAAAACATGGAAACAAATTAAAAATGCTTTCCAGTATGATACAACAGGATATGTGGGAATGACAGTCCCAGAAGTAGGTACCTATACTGAATATTTGAAAATAAAATACCGGTAAATGAAAGTTATTGATTTAAATAGTGTCATTTGGGAAGAAAAATCATTAACTCCACATTTTATCATTACTTCATTTGGACATAATTGCTCTTTTCTAGTTTGGATGAAATGACAGAAGCAAACCAGCTATTCCAATATTGATGGTAAAATTCAGGAAAGCTCATTACAATATGCAAACATGATGTCAACATGATGTGCCATTAGCACAAGAAACAGTTCTGAAATATAAATATGCGGCACTAATAACCACAAGATGTGATCAGATAGCTAACATTTATCTAGGGACAACATTGCGCTAAGCCTAAATTATAAAGTGTCTGCTTATTGCTTCTGTCTCATTTGGGACAGAGGAGAGATTTAAGGAACAAAAAGTGTAACTTCAATAAAGTGGGTGGGTGAAGAGCATCAGATTAAGGCCCCAGGCTTTAAATGTATTTTTCATGCAGACAAAATTTATCACCACTGCCGTATATAATTTGCAAGATTTTTCACCTTTCTGAAACAAGAAATATTTTTATAAATCTATTCTTAAGTCTCTGAAGATTCTCAATCATCCAGGTCATGGTTGTTCCAAAGGTGCTTCTCCAAAAGGCAATTAGTCTTTCTTGGTTCATTTATTTATAAAATGTATTGGCCACCCATCTTACCACATAGTAACTCTGGGCGGTCTTCAAACATTTTGTTTCTCATCCAAGAAGGGAAAGTAGGGAATGGAAGGATTTATATTCTTTGAAGTCATCTGCAGAGTGTTAACGCTGAAAAAGTCCAGTTGCCTTTTGGAAAAGTACCTTTAGTCTTAAGTCTGAAAACAGACTTAGTTACCATGCGCCCCAAAGTATAGCACATTTAGTATAAACAACTCATTCACCATGAGCCTTGCATCACGCAACCCCAAATGTTAACTTCAACTGCCAGCAATCAAGAGTTTACTGCAGTACAGGTAGTCCTCACTTATTGACAGCCCCATTTAGTGATTGTTCTAAATTACAATAATGTTAAAAAAAGCCAGCTTTGCAGCCAGTCCTCACATTTACATCCTCTGCAACAACTTGCATTCACATGGTTACCATCGGGCTCCTCACAACTGCCACACATTTAATAATAATAATAATAATTTTATTTGTATACCGCCCTTCTCCCGAAGGACTCAGGGCGGTGAACAGGGCAAACATATAAAAGTACAAAAATACAAATATTAAAAGAGATTAAACAGGGTGCCCAGAAACTAACAACAATAAGTTAAAATACATTAAAACAATATTAAAATCCAAACCCATCACCCATCAGGCCATGCCGGCTTGTTCGAACAAGTAGGTCTTCAGATCGCGTCGGAAGGAGCGAAGGTCGGGAGCCATCCAGAGCTCAACCGGCAAACGGTTCCACAAATCCGGCGCGCCCACAGAGAAGGACCTCCCCCTGGGGGCCACCACACGACATTCTCTGACCGGTGGCACCCTGAGGAGGGAGCGCACAGGGCGGAGGGAAGTTGATGCCAGCAGCAGGTGATCCCTAAGGTACTCCAGACCCATGACATGTAGGGCTTTAAAGACCATTACCAGCACCTTGAATCTCACCCGGAAGACAACTGGGAGCCAATGCAGCTCATGGAGCAGAAGTATAACATGGGAGTATCGGGAAGCTCCCAGCACAACTCTCGCGGCTGCATTCTGTACCAGTTGGAGCCTCCGAGTGGTCCTCAAGGGCAGCCCCATGTAGAGAGCGTTGCAGTAGTCTAAACGAGAGGTCACGAGCGCATGAGTGACCGTACGCAGGGCATCCCGGTCTAGATAGGGTCGCAACTGGTGCACCAGGCGAACCTGGGCGAAGGCCCCCCAGTCACAGTTACTATATGGTCTTCTAAAGAAAGCTGTGAATCTAGGAGGACTCCCAGGTTGCGAGCCCTATCTACTCACCCCCCATAGAAAGAGATGGAATATTCTGAATATCCCGAGATGCTGATACGCACAGCCACTCAGTCTTATCAGGGTTGAGTCGAAGCCTGTTCCTCCCCATCCAGACCCGAACCGCCTCCAGGCAACGGGACATCACGTCGAGGGCATCACTGGGGTGGTTTGGGGTCAAAATAAAAAGCTGGGTATCATCAGCACACTGATGATACCCAACTCCAAAGCCACGAATGATCTCACCCAGCAGTTTCATGTAGATGTTGAACAGGAGAGGCGAGAGGACCGACCCCTGAGGAACTCCACAAGCGAGAGGCCTCGAGGTCGACTTCTGCCCGCCTGCCAACACTGACTGCGAACGTCCCAGGAGATAGGAGGAGAACCACTGAAGAACTGTGCCTCCCACTCCCAATCCCCTGAGACGCCGCAGCAGAATACCATGGTTGATGGTATCGAAAGCCGCTGAGAGGTCTAATAGGACTAGGACAGAGGAATATCCCCTGTCCCAAGCCCTCCAGGGATCATTCACCAGAGCGACCAATGCCGTCTCCGTGCTGTACTCGGGCCTGAAACCCGATTGGTGTGGGTCTAGATAATCCGCTTCATCCAGAACCAGAGGGAGCTGATGCGCCACCACACTCTCAACAACCTTCGCAAGAAAGCAAAGGTTGGAGACCGGACGAAAGTTATTCAACACAGCTGGGTCCAAGGCAGGCTTCTTGAGGAGAGGTCTCACCACCGCCTCCTTCAAGACGGCGGGGAAACTACCCTCACTCAAAGAGGCAGATATAACCACCTGGAACCAGCCTCGTGTCCCCTCCCGAGCCGCATACACCAGCCAGGAAGGGCACGGGTCCAATAAACATGTGGTGGAGCTCAGCCTCCCCATAATCTTGTCCACTTCCTCTGGAGTCACAGGATCGAACTCCTCCCAGATAACATCGACAAGACCACCCGTGTCCTGATCGCCAGTTGGAGTCCAAACCGGTCCGAATCCGAGCGATTTTGTCTGACAGATGTTGACTAAACTCCTCGGCACGACCCTGCAAGGGTTCCTCCCTCACCTCCTGATTAAGGAGGGAGTGGGTCACCCTGAACAGGGCGGCCGGGCGATTATCTGCGGACGCGATAAGGGTAGCGAAGTGATTAGACCTCGCCACCCTTATTGCTGCGAGGTAAGACCTAATACAGGTTCTTAGTCGCAATCGGTCGGATTCAGATCGGCTGGATCTCTAGGCCCCGTCTCCGACGCTTCATCTCCCGGAGCTCCGTGGAAAACCATGGAGCCCGCTGGGATCTGCACCGGGTCAGTGGCCGCAAGGGTACAACTCGGTCAAGTGCCTCCGTGGCTGCCCTTTCCCAGGCTTCCACTAAGGCATCCGCCGAGCTGTGAGCAAAGGAGGCAGGTGGGGACCCCAGCGCTGCCTGGAACCTCTCAGGGTCCATTAAGCGCCTGGGGTGGAACCATCTAGTTGGTTCCACACACCCACGGCGGGGAGTGGCAAAACGGAAGACCAGCCGCAGGAGATGATGGTCGGTCCATGACAGGGGCATAACAATTGGGAAGCCCCCCACCAAGATCATCTAACCACTGTCCAGATAGAAAAACCAAATCAAGGATGTGGCCTCCCACATGAGTCGGTCCATGAATTACTTGTGTCAGGTCCATGGCCGTCATGGAAGCCATGAACTCCCGAGCTAACTCAGATGATCCTCCCAGGGATGGTAGATTGAAGTCACCCAAAACCATAAGTTTGGGGAACTCAATTACCAGCCCCGATAGGATATCGAGAAGCTCAGGCAGGGCTGCTGCCACGCGACTAGGCGAAAGGTACACCAGCAGCAAGCCCAACTGCGCCCTAGGACCACATCTCAGAAAGAGAGACTCACACCCGACTATCTGGGGAACGGTGGCCTCCTGCGGACACAAGGTCTCCCTCATAACCACCGCCATTCCCCCGCCCCTACCCTGAGCCCGAGGCCGATGCAGTACCCGGAAACCTGGTGGGCAAAGATCAACCAGAGGGATACCACCCTCTGGGCCCAACCAAGTCTCCGTGATGCAAGCCAGGTCCGCATGCTCACCCTCAACCAGATCCTGGATGAGAGGAGCCTTATTGACAACAGACCTGGCATTCAAGTACACCAGCCGGAGCTCAGGTGGCTGCACATCCTCGCTCCTGGGACCTCAGGGTGAAAGCAGAGGGTTGGAGCGCCTTACCGCTTGTAAATAGCGGAGATGCCCTCCCGGATGTCGATACGGCCCTCTGTTCGTACACCTGCTGCCATTCCCTAACATGGTGGGAATAGGTAGTCCCACGACCCGCTCCAGAGCTCCGGAGACAGCCAACCCCGGCTCCTCCCCCCGCGATAGATCCCAGACCTGGCCTGAACAACAGTTGGTGGATTACCCCCCATTTCCAACCAACCACAACCCTCCCCCCTCCCTAACCCCACAAAGAATTTGACTAAAAAGTAACCAGGGGCCTCTTATTAAATTTATGCTGGAGGCCCCTGTCCCTGCCCAGCCATCTCTCAGGGTCCCAACAATCAGGCCCTTCATCAAGAGGCAGAGTGGAGAGTGAGGTGGGTCACACCCAGGATGCCCCCCCCCCTGAGGGCGAACAAAACCGTGCTAGGGTAATTAAGGCACATAGTAATTGTTAAGCAAATCCGGCAAAAAAGGCAGACCCAGATCGAAACGGGAGGATCTTAAGATAGAAGGAGAGTGTCCAGACTGCAAACCCAGCTCCACTGCCACTAGAGCTGGGTAACCCCGGAACAGATCAATACCCGCCCTCTCACGACAGTCAGGACCGAGGAGCAGCATGGAACATACAACCGGGGAAGGCGATACCGCCTAGAGCTCTCACCTCTAGGAAGGTAGCAGCTGGAAAAACCTAACCACTCTCCCACAGTGGTTTTACACCCAGGCCTTCCAAAACCATAGGGGAGAGGAAAGGGGGCATTAGGGCAAAAGAGTCAGTGAGATAAATTGGGGCTAAAGAGCCTGTAGAGTCACAAAATGGTAAGAGAAGCTCCAGTTACAAAGTTCATTTTCGTGTCATGGGAAGGACCAGATGATAGTCAGGCCAATAGAGGAGGAAACCAGGACCCATAGTACTTTAACAGGGCCACAAAACATGGTTTAGTCAATTTCTGGCGGCGCAGAAACTAATTTGTGCCTCGCAAACATCCAAGGCATAAGCGTCCGCATTCCACCACCAGGCCATGGTCACCATACCGGAGCGGTCGCGGAACTCCAACTCCCCTCGCCGCCAGCCGTCTCAGACGCCAACCAGCAAGCATCTCCACCACTCCAGCACTTCAACGCTGACGCTGCTCCAAGCCGCGATTCGATAATACCGACCATCAATCAGCCAGCACGCTGCTCCTCCAAGCAGCTGGAAGGCTCTGCCAAGCTCCGCCGAGTTGTCCCAGGCTCCGCGAAGCTCCACCAGACCCCGGCAGCACCATAGCAGCGCCGACGCCAAGCTCCACCGGCTTCGCTAGGCTTCACTGGGCTCCCGCGGCTCCCACAGCACCGACAATCAGCTGGTCGGCGCCGCACAGAGCAGGGCTCCACCGGGTTCTTCTGGGTTTTCCCGGGCCCTCCGGCAGACTCCATCGGGCTTCGCTGAGCCCCCGCGGCACCGACAGTCAGCTGGTCGGCGCCACACAGCACGGGGCTCTGCTAAGATCTTCCGGGCCCACCAGGCCCTTCAAAACTCCTCCGGACTCAGCTGAGGGTCCTCCGAAAGTCCAGGGCTCACGGAGCCAACGGCAAGCAGCACAGCCGCTCCAGAGACAGCCACCAGAAGCTTCTCCTCACCCCCCAACCCAAACCCTTCACAGAAAGAAAAACATTCCTGTGGGACTCCCAAGAGTCGCAAAATTGCCGAAGCTCCACACGGAGCTCAACCGAGCACGTCCGCCATCTTGGGCAGCTAGCAACTACCTAATTGTTGTAGCATCTTACAGTCATGTGATTGTGGTTTGTGCGCTTCAACTCTTAAGCAAAGTTAAACAAAGATGGCAGAAGTAAAATTGTAAGTTGCTTTTTTACTTCTTTTTTATCCTTTTGTTTTTAATTTTACTTATAATCTTTTACTTATGTGAAAATCTGTAATATTTATGAAAAGACGACTAATGATGAATTAGAAAACAAAAAAAATAAAACCCTTAAGACAATTAAAATCAGTAACAAAATCACAAAACTGTTCCCAACATCCATATTAAATGGTCACACTAACTTTAGAAGTGCCATTTAATTAAAAATTCTCCAGCAGACCACAACTTTGAATTTCGTCCTGAATGCAGTACGAGCCAAGCACAAACTGAAAAATATCAAGATCTGGTACTCCTCCCCAAATTTCCAGCAGTGGAGAAACTCTCAATATCCTATCTGGGGACAAACATAGTAGAAGGATCAGTTCTGAAAAAAGCAGTTTTGCAAATGTTTAGGCCCGTGGTGGTGAACCTATGGCACACGTGCCACAGGTGGCACGCAGTAGGCATGCGCACCATCACCCCAGTCCTAGTAGGCCTTCAGCTGGGTTTTATAAAACCTTTTCACTTTAGGCCTCTGCCACCATGTGCAAAAAAAAAGAAGGTTCAATCAATCAATCAATTTCAACTTCTCACGGAAAAAAAAAATCTCGCAAAGTTGGAATTGATTGATTGAACTTTTTAGTCCAACCCACTCTGCCGTTACCACCACAGCCACACCCACCCAATGGGCCACAACCACCCAATGGGCCACGCCCACCTGGCACCCGACGATACGTAAGCGGGTTTTGGGTTGCAGTTTGGGCACTCTGTCTCTAAAAGGTCCGCCATCACTGGTTTAGGCAATGAAACAATTTTATAGAGTAAGGTATTCTGAATTATGCTCAGAAGGCTACGGGAAGCTAATGCAGGGGCTCCAAAATGGGTGCTATAGCTTTTATGTTCTTTTATCACCATTACTCAGCTTCTGAGTAGTCTTCAAAGGCAACCCCAAGCATAGGGCACTGTAGAAGTCAATCTTAGAGGTGATAAGTTGGTAGGTAACTGCTATTCAATAGCCCAAATTGGGGAAAAACCCCACAAGCAATTACCTATCTAGCAGTAAGTCTAGAGGTGTCTCAAGTCACAAATCTGCTCTTAGTGGAAAGTTGTTTCCCATCCAGAGTTATAACTGGAGCAGGCAAAGGCCAAATAGTTTCTGAAAAAACATAGCACCTCTGTTTATTGGAATTAAAGTCAGCTCCATCCCATCCAATCCTTGCAGAATCCAGTCCTTGGGTCAATACTTCTATTATATCCTTTACCTGTCCTGGGATAGGTATCATCAACAACCCTCAGTGGCACCTCAAAATAGTCCAACATCCTGATGGATGACCGCCAACACTAATTCAGGAATGAGCAAAGGCTTTATCAAAGAAAAATGCAAAAGTAATAAGCAACTGTCATTAATTTTAGTTGACATAGAATTAGTTTGCCTTGCATTATTGGGTTCTTTTTCAGCAGAAGTCAAGGATGGTCAACTTCAGCCATGATATCTCATTCAAAAAGTGCTCACTAGCTTCAGTTAAAATTTTAATCAATAAGTTAATTACTCTTTTAATCTGCTTGGCTATTTTGCATGCATTGATTTCACTACTCCCTATCCTTTTAGCTCTTTCTCCATCAGAATTCTTATCTGTAGCAAGTGATTAAGAGAAGAAAAAGAAAATTGATCTGGTTTTAATCTAGCCATCAGGCAAAAGCATGAATCAAAAGTTACTAATTGGTTCTTTGGATTTGAAACTTTTGTATCTTAGACGTAATTTAAATTCATGAAGTAGCTAATGGAGCACCAGCCAGAGTACAAATACCTGGATGCCTATTTTAACTGTGGAAAACAGTAATGATTTTTTAGATAGCAAAGGAACATTGATACCCTTTCTGAAACTACTTCTATAGTTCTGAAAGTGAGAAATAGAAAGCCTTGCAGAACTGGATTTTTTATGCCATTTCATTATTTTTGGACAGCAAGAGACAGTTTTAGACACCTGAATCTTTGAGAAAAGGTTTAATATGCTCAATTAAAAGATGCTTGCTCCTGGGGAGGAAAGCTATTGCAAATCTAGACAGCATACTAAAAAGCAGAGATATCACTCTGCCAACAAAAGTGCATATAGTCAAGGCCACGGCTGAGCGCCGAGGAATTGAGGCCTTTGAACTATGGTGCTGGAGAAGACTCCTGCGAGTCCCTTGGACTACAAGGCATTCAAACTGGTCAGTCCTAGAGGAGATCAACCCTGACTGCTCTTTAGAAGGCCAGATCCTGAAGTTGAAACTCAAATACTTTGGCCACCTAGTGAGAAGGAAGGACTCACTGGAGAAGAGCCTAATGCTGGGAAAGATTGAGGGCAAGAGAAGAGGCCGACAGAGAATGAGGTGGCTGGATGGAGTCACTGAAGCAGTAGGCTTGAGCTTAAATGGACTCCGGAAGATGATAGATGACAGGAAGGCCTGGAGCAACATTATCCATGGGGTCACGATGGGTCGGACATGACTTCACAACAACAATAATTCTTTTGAACAATATATTGACTACATGTAAACTGAGGAAACAGATTCTTCTTAATGAAGGAATAAATTTACCATGGTTATTGTATTTGTAAACAACCGGAAAAGTAAAAAGCAATCTTACGAAAGGAGGGACACTGAAAATGATGACAGAATTTAAAATGCCTACAAAGAATTAAAATCATTTATTAAGCCACATAGTTACAAATTGCTAATTAAACATGATATGGAGACAGAGCAAATAATAAACTATATGATTAAATGCATGCAAAATGTTGAAGAAGCAAAAGTCACAGATCAATGGAAGAAGTCAGTAGCATTTATACCAAGCTAGTTTTAGGGAAAATTGGTACAAAAAGAAACGTGGTATATAACTCTGTTAACAATTGCCAGGATGGATAAATCAACCACCCAGTGTCACTTGGTTGAGTTGGTGGCTATAGAAATCAGTGAACCAATCAATCAAATAAATTATTTTTATAAGACTAAGACACTACCTATTGCATGATCTTACACATATTTTCTTTCCAATATACCTGTCATACCACAGTGAATTCAGATATTTTAATAATAAGCAAGAAATATCACACCACAAAGCTCTAAGTGAATAAACCCATTAAATTTTCAATGCCTTCTAAGTACAGTAATATACAGAAGGCTGAATAGTGGATATATTCAATTAATTATAGTTCTCATTCAAACTTCAGATACAATTCATTGGGAGGGAACTAAATTAATTTTATTAATACATTTTAAAGCACAGCCTAAAGTGCATGTGTTTGTAATCTATTTATAATTAAGATGTCTTCTAGTCAAGCTGTTTCAGGGGATTACATAGACACATCCATGCAAGTTTTCTCTGCAACAAAACAAATAACATTGCTTTTTTTCCAACATCCTTTTTTTTAGCAATCCCAAATCATTGATGGTCTTTCATCAAAATATTAATCAGGATTCATAGTAGTTTTTGAACCCAGACAATGCAGCCATCGACTGAATCTATCATATTTGATATAAAAATTATTTTTAAACAGGTCTTTTGCAGGAAGACAGCTAGCAGCAGCAGGATTAGGAAATTTGTTCAATATCAAAAAAGTTCAGTGTCAAAAGGAAACTGAATTCAGTCCAAATCCAGTAATTAAAAATACTGCAATGTGTTCCATTCCCGGTATCTACAGAATGTGTATCTCTTTAATCCTTTTTATTAAGCTACCAGTTCTGAACTGCAGAAATCCGGGTGACACCAGATGGTAGCAAAAAAAGACTCCCACTGGGAGTTGTCACATTTTCGCTCCATTTCCCTTCATCTTGGCTTTGCATATATGCCTTTTGATCTTTTTTTTAAACTGTGAAGATGTCAGCAAAATGTCCTGCACACCGAGTGAGGATCCTATACAAAATCAGACGATCATGGAGGTTTCAAAAGTGTTTAGCAGGCACAGGACTATGCAGTTTAAAATTAATAATTAAAAGATTTTGTCCCGAAAGCCATTTCAAAGGATCTTCCACAAATAATCAAGTTTATCTAGTGCGGACTGTAAGTCTCCTTCACTCACCACAAGAGAGACTAAGAAATCTCCACGATCCATGCGTACTCAGAAAACCATCGAGACACGGCAACTACATTGCAAACTTGCTTCTCATGGGCGCAGCCATATTGGAAGCTTTCCCCGCCTCCCTTAATATCACGTGAGCAGTTGCAGCTTAGCAGCTCTGACATATATTTTTTTTTGTCCCAGTGGCGCATGCGTACTTCAGATAAGTACTTCGCGTGTTTTTTCTCGATTCAGAATTGGATTAGGGGCGTGGTTATTGAGAAAGTGTGGGGAAATGTGTTTACTCAAATCGTGAGAGTGGGGATTTCTAAATATTGTATGCAATATTCAGTTTTGCCTGTGTGCAACAGAAGGCACGTTTTTCAAGTGCTTCTATAGCGAAGAAATGCTTTGTAAGACATGCAGAGAAAGTAAGCAAATTCTCCCGCTCCGTTGTCTAAATCAGTGATTCTCGAGTTCAACAACTTAAGATGTGTGGACTTCAGCTCCCAGAATTCCCCAGCCTTCATTTAAGACTCCAAACATCTCAAAAGTTAACTGAGGTTGAGAAACAGCTGCTCCAAACGACAAAGGAAATGGCAGCAAAGGGATACTGATAATCTGAATAATTGAGCAGGTGTTTGCAGCCCAGATATTGTAGCTGTAAACATCCCACGTTTCCCTTTTAGTGTTTAAAATTGCGAGCAATTATTATTTTTTCCTTCAATAACATTGATGTTTCCAATTGGCTCATTTTCTTTTATTTTGGTTATAAACATTTCCAAAGGTTAAAAAGCCAAACTTTTTCTCTCTGTAAACAAAGATGTATTGACAGCAGTGAAATAGTACATGTGAGATATAACATTTAATTATAACACAGGGGGATTTGTTTTGCTTGCTTGAAGCTGATAAATGATATGTTACTATAATCTAAAGGTGTTAATCTTCAATTAATTCATGGACAATCCTACAAAAGCCTTCCCCCAACCCACAAAGGGTGGAAACAGCTGATAGAGGCTAGTTGCACAACCATCTGTGAGGGGAAAAAACCCATAATTAGTTTTGATTGCAGTACATGTTGGAGAGATGCATTTTCTAGAGCAGCAGCATTTTCAGTACTTAGCACATACACATACACATATGTGGGTACCTGGCTGTGGTAGTGTCAACAAACTAAAATTAATACATATCCATTAACACTTTTTCTGTTCCAGGTAAGATATTATGCAGAGGGCAGAAAAGCAGTAAAAACAAACCACAAAAATTAAAGGCATGTGAGAAGAAAATAAAATTGCCAATCTCATTCTCTATGCTTCTCCATACCTTTATATTCTTGCTTCAACTATATCCATGTGCTGCTTTATACACTGCCTTTTGCTCTCTAAACTTTCTCGCCTGTTGGTTAGCTTCCTCCAACTACAACGTCTTATATTGAAAAGAATACATAGATTCTTTGGAGAAGAATTCAATATTGTGAAAAGATCCCTTATGACAACATAAGGAAGGGAATGGTAACAACCTAAATGCGGTAGAACACAGAACATCAGTATTTCCCTTTGATGATTTGTTTTTTTAAAAATAAAGAGCCTGAAACATTGAAACAAATTTTGCAAGATCCTAATAAATCATAATTGCAACCTTTGATATAGTAAATTAAACATCAGGTGGAGCTGTGCAAATAGTCCCATGGTTACTATGGCAATTAGAACCAGGATTGCTATGATAAGCAAAGCAATCATAAAGTACAGTATCACATGACCTCATCATTTAGTGATTGCAGTCCTGGCTGCCATCATAACCTCAGGATCTCACAGGTTGTTAAATGGGAAGAGGCAAGAGTCCCAGACAAGGAGTGTAGTAGTGCCATGGATAGGCACTACAGAGTTGGGAGGCCATCAGAACCTGCACAGGTTGGGGGAGGCCTGAGAAGGACCGGTGAAGGCTACACAATGGTCAGAGGAGATCATGGGTGGATGGAGAGGTCACAAATGGCAATCACATGACTGTGGCTCACTGCGACATTATCATCACAAGTCAAGTACCCAGGCACCTGAAGTGACTCGCTCAGGGACCACTCGGAGACAGCAGGCTTAAGTCAACTGTTTATTGAGGTACCGGACAATCATCTGCTCCGCTCCTGCCCTTTTATAGCTAGCCACCGGCTGGCTAGACCAATCAGCAGTTCGTTCTCCTCCCGCCTGAACTGCTGCCCCAATCGGCTGCGTCGGGTCTTTGACAGCTCGGACTCCTTGTGGCGGCTGCGCTTGCATATTAGGTGGCTTGAGCTGAGCTGAGAGCTGTCAGCTGTCGCACTTGCACATTCGCCAGCTGTCAAAAGCTGCCACGTGTATTCCTGTCACGGTTATTTACCTCACAAGATTAACATATAGTTTTCAATCTACCATCGCTGGGAGGATCATCTGAGTTGGCTCGGGAGTTCATGGCTTCCATGACGACCATGGACCTGACGCAAGTAATTTCGGGACCGACTCATGAGGGAGGTCACACCCTTGACTTAGTTTTCTTATCTGGACGGTGGTTAGATGATCTTGGTGGGGGCTCTCCAATTGCTATGCCCCTGTCATGGACCGATCATTATCTCCTGCGGCTGGTCTTCCGTTTTGCCACCCCCCGCCGTGGGTGTGTGGAACCAATTAAATGGTACCGCCCCAGACGCTTAATGGATCCCGAGAGGTTCCAGGCGGTGCTGGGGTCCCCACCTGCCTCCTTTGCTCACAGCTCGGCAGATGCCTTAGTGGAAGCCTGGGAAAGGACAGCCACTGAGGCTCTTGACCGAGTTGTACCCTTGCGGCCCCTGACCCGGTGCAGATCCCGTCGAGCTCCATGGTTCTCCGCGGAGCTCCGGGAGATGAAGCGTCGGAGACGGGGCCTAGAGAGCGGTTGGAGATCCAGCCGATCCGAATCCGACCGATTGCGACTAAGAGCCTACATTAGGTCTTATCTCGCTGCGATAAGGGAGGCGAGGTCTAACTACTTCGCCACCCTTATCGCGTCCGCAGATAATTGCCCGGCCGCCCTGTTTAGGGTGACTCGCTCCCTCCTGAATCAAGAGGTGAGGGAGGAACCCTTGCAGGGTCGTGCCGAGGAGTTTAACCAACATCTGTCGGACAAAATCGCTCGGATTCGGACCGGTCTGGACTCTGACTGGGCAGAGTCTGACGATCAGGACACGGGCGGTCTTGTCGATATCACCTGGGAGGAGTTTGATTCTGTGACTCCGGAGGAAGTGGACAGGATTATGGGGAGGCTGAGCTCCACCACATGTTTATTGGACCCGTGCCCTTCCTGGCTGGTTTATGCAGCCCGGGAGAGGACGCGCAGCTGGTTCCAGGCAGTTATATCGGCTTCTTTGAGTGAGGGTAGCTTCCCTGCCGTCTTGAAAGAGGCGGTGGTGAGGCCTCTCCTCAAGAAGCCTGCCTTGGACCCAGCTGTATTGAACAACTTTCGTCCGGTCTCCAACCTTCGCTTTCTTGCGAAGGTTGTTGAGAGTGTGGTGGCGCATCAGCTCCCTCTGGTCCTGGATGAAGCGGATTATCTAGACCCGTACCAATCGGGTTTCAGGCCCGGGTACAGCACGGAGACGGCATTGGTCGTGCTGGTGAATGATCTCTGGAGGGCTCGGGACAGGGGACATTCCTCTGTTCTAGTCCTATTAGACCTCTCAGCGGCTTTCGATACCATCGACCATGGTATCTTGCTGCGGCGTCTCAGGGGATTGGGAGTGGGAGGCACGGTTTTACAGTGGTTCTCCTCCTATCTCCAGGGACGTTCGCAGTCGGTGTTGACAGGAGGGCAGAGGTCGACCGCGAAGTCTCTCGTTTGTGGAGTTCCTCAGGGGTCGGTCCTCTCGCCTCTCCTGTTCAACATCTATATGAAGCCGCTGGGTGAGATCATTCGTGGTTTTGGAGTTGGGTATCATCAGTATGCTGATGATACCCAGCTTTTTCTTTCGACCCCAAACCACCCCAGTGATGCCCTCAACGTGATGTCCCGTTGCCTGGAGGCGGTCCGGGTCTGGATGGGGAGGAACAGACTTCAACTCAACCCCGACAAGACTGAGTGGCTTTGCATACCTTCATCCCGGGTCTATTCGGATATTCCATCTCTTTCTATGGGGGGTGAATTACTACCCCCTGTAGATAGGGCTCGCAACTTGGGAGTCCTCCTAGATTCACGGCTCACCTTGGAAGACCACATAGTGGCTGTGACTAGGGGGGCTTTCGCCCAGGTTCGCCTGGTGCGCCAGTTGCGGCCCTATCTAAGCCGGGATGATTTATGCACGGTCACTCATGCGCTCGTGACCTCTCGTCTAGACTACTGCAACGCTCTCTACATGGGGCTGCCCTTGAGGACCACCCGGAGGCTCCAACTGGTACAGAATGCAGCCACGAGAGTTGTGTTGGGAGTCTCCCGATACTCCCATGTTACACCTCTGCTCTGTGAGCTGCATTGGTTACCAGTTGTCTTCCGGGTGAGATTCAAGGTACTAGTAATGGTGTTTAAAGCCCTACATGGCAGGGGTCTGGAGTACCTCAGGGAACACCTGCTACCGGCATCAGCCTCCCTGCGCCCTGTGCGTTCCCACAGAGAGGGGCTCCTCAGGGTGCCACCGATCAGAGAATGTCGATTGGTGGCCCCCAGGGGGAGATCCTTCTCTGTGGGCGCTCCGGAACTATGGAATCAGTTACCGGTAGAGCTCCAGATGGCGCCCGATCTTCGCTCCTTTCGCCGCGATCTGAAGACGTTTTTGTTTGCACAAGCCGGCCTGGCCTGATGAGGGATTGATGGGGTTTTATTCTTGTATTTTTATTGTAGTATTTTTGGGGTTTTTATAAATGTAGTATATTAATTGTTTTAACGGGCAACTATTTAATCTCCTTTTAATATTTGTAACTTTGTATTTTATTCTTGCCCTGTGAACCCTGAGTCCTTCGGGAGAAGGGCGGTATAGAAATATTAATAAAATAAATAAAATAAATAAAACATGCACTATTAACTTTACACTTTAACGTTGCATTAATACATTACACCCCTTACCCCTCCCCGAACAGGTTCCGGTCCTCTCCCTCTGTTGTAGTTTGTCGCCTGCCCATTCATAGTCGTGAAGATAGGCTGGTGGTCTCCTTGTTCGGTCGGAGCAACGCAGGGGTGTTTCAACGCCTGGCTCCCCTTCCCCCTGTTCTGGTGGTTGCTGAGGGTCGATCGCCGGTAACGCCTTATTGGTTAGGTCTAGGTCCTGTTGGGCCCCTTCCTCCCCTGTTCCACGGCTTGCGGGTTGTGTTGTGTATTGGGGGCTCCGTTTTCTTAGTTGATTGATGTGACGCCGGATGTGCCCGTTTTGGCCAGTCTCAATAAGTTATGACAATGGTCCCATTTGGTCTATGACAACCCCTTGCAACCACTTAGGTCCTCCTGCGTAGTTCCTTGCCCAAACAGTTTGTCCATTCCTAAAGGATCTTTGCGGAAGGGGTTGCTCTACCTCGGTGGTAGACCTGTCAGGGTGCATCCTGTCCAGCCGGGTGATTAGTCGTCGACCCCAATGAAGTTCCGCCGGAGATTTTCCCGTGGTAGTGTAGGGGGTGGTGTGTTGGGCTAATAAGAACTGGGCTAATCGTCGGTGCCAGTTCCCTTTGATGGTTTTTCTTAGGGCATCTTTAGTAGACCTCACCATAATCTCAGCCATACCGTTAGACGAGGGATGGAACGGAGCCGACGTAACATGCCTAATAGAGTTCATCCTGGTGAATATCTGAAATTCACGCGAAGTAAATTGGGGCCCATTATCCGAGACCAAAACATCGGGGAGGCCATGTGTGGTGAAAAGCCCCCTAAGTACCTGTATCGTGGTGGCTGTGGTAATGCTATTGACTGGAGTGACTTCCAGCCACCTGGAATAGCTATCTACTGCTATTAGAAAAGTTTGCCCCTGAAAGGGCCCTGCAAAATCCACGTGTACCCGGGACCACGGGTTCTTGGTTGTCTCCCATTTATGGACTTGGGCCTGAGGTGGGTCTGGCCTTGTTAGTTGGCAGGGATAGCATCCTGCCACATGGGCTTCAATGTTTTTATCTATTCTTGGCCACCACACATAGCTCCTCGCAAGGGCTTTCATCTTTACCATTCCAGGGTGTCCTTCGTGCAGTGTGTGTAATGTTTGTGGTCTGTGTTTTTCCGGAACTACTACTCTGTTGCCCCATAGAATGCACCCCCGGTGGGATGACAGCTCTTGTTTCCTAGCAAAATATGGCTGGAACTCTGGCCCTGGGCAAGTAGCTGGCCACCCGGCAGTAACCCAGTGCAGGACTCTGCTAATGGTTTTCTCTTTGGCTGTGGCCGAGGCAATGTCCCTTGAGGATAAGTGGCATTCCGGCAGTTCCGTGATTGCAAGGATGTGTCCTGCCGGGGCTGGGTTGGGGTCCTTGGTCGGCAAGGGAAGCCTACTGAGTCCGTCAGCGTGGCCCAATTCTTTTCCTGGTTTGTGGACTAGTTTGTATGTGTAAGCTGATAAAAAGGTCGACCATCTTAAAATTCTAGGTGACAGGATTTGGGGCGTTAATTTATCCCATGTGAAAATACCGTTTGGGCAGCTGTCAAAAGCTGCTGCGTGTATTCCTGTCACGGTTGTTTACCTCACAAGATTAACATGCACTATTAACTTTACACTTTAACGTTGCATTAATACATTACAAAGCAATCATAAAGTATAGTATCACATGACCTCATCATTTAGTGATTGCAGTCCTGGCTGCCAACATAACCCCAGGATCTCACAGGTTGTTAAATGGGAAGAGGCAAGAGTCCCAGACAAGGAGTGTAGTAGTGCCATGGATAGGCACTACAGAGTTGGGAGGCCATCAGAACCTGCACAGGTTGGGGGAGGCCTGAGAAGGACCGGTGGAGGCTACACAGTGGTCAGAGGAGATCATGGGTGGATGGAGAGGTCACAAATGGCAATCACATGACTGTGGCTCACTGCGACATTATCATCACAAGTCAAGTACCCAGGCACCTGAACCACAATCATCTGTGGGGTGCTGTGATTGCTAGAACTTTGAGGATGGATCATAACTCTACTTTTTTAGCACCACCATAACTTTGAACAGTCACTAAATGACGGGACAAAAACCTAAGACTATCTGTAGGGATGCATTTATTGCCAAATGTCCAGTGCTTTAGATTGGGATGTTCAACCTTGGTAACTTTAAGACTTGTGGAGTTCAACTTCCAGAATTCCTTAGCCAGTTGGCTGAGGAATTCTGGAAGTTGAAGTCCACATATTAGACATTGTTAAGGTATTGATTTAACAGCTAACCAGCTTATGTAATGTAAGATTTAAGATGTAATGGTGGGAATGACTCAGCAGGGTCTGTCTCTCTTTAAGAGCCTTTTTATAAAGGGAAGGTTCCACTGATGTGTTCTCTCTCTTCCGTTTCCTGCTGTAACTGTGGTTTGTTGGCTCCTGCTATACCAGCACGTGTCTGTATATTGTTCCTAGTTTTTGATATTGCAGCTAGTGTAAGATAAGCCACCATTTAATATAAACCACTGTTTACTATGTTTACTCCTGTGTTTACTCCTCACACAGTAAGACTGTGCACGCTCTAACAGACATTCTGATAAGAAAATGCCCAAAGAAATATAGGGGGGAAAGATAAAACAGGGAAGAAATATCCATGCCAGTTTCATGTAGTTTATAGTAAAGTGCATTGATATAGTTTAAAATAAGATTTAGGGTCAACCAAGTTGGATTAAATAAGAAGAAATAAGTGTTTTGAGAAGGATTTGAAGGAAATGTGCATTTTCTTCTGGTAGGCATTTATTTCCTTTTTATTTTAATTTAGTCAATAAACAATTTTGAATAATGTAGCAATAAAAAATAAAACCACTCACTTTTATATAGTGCATAAACAACAGAGTGACAAGCAGATCTTTCCATAATGAGAAGTTCCTCTGATCAAGTCTTTTTCAATTATCTGAACAGTCTTTTCAGCTGAAGCTGATAGGCAGCTGAAATTGGGCTAAGAGTTATTAACTTTGATAAAGGATTTTCTCATATTTGCTTTGGCTGAATTATAAAAGATTTATTTATAAACAGACGTGTTAAGAGAAATGAAGTCTGCCATCACTGCTGGCAGTGAGTGATTTAGCAGCTAAATGGCGACTTCTATTAAAGAGATGGACTTTTGAAAGAAATTTCATACATGCAAAGAATCCCATTTATTCCTGTGCATTGAACAGAAATAAGCCCTTGTAAAACTTAGTAAATCTATTTACATTACCGCTCTCTTAACACTCTGAAAATGTTAGTATCAGAACATGAAAATCTGTTTTATATACAGACTTCATCTTATTCAGAAAAGAATTTCTCCAGATTTTTCATGTAAAAAAATGTGTCTGATTTCTAAGCCCACTATAGGTTCTTAGAAAGTGAGTTGGAAGGGACCTTGGAAGTCTTCTATTCCAACCCCCTGCTAAAACAGAAGACCCTATGCCACCATTTCAGACAAATGGTTGTCCACTCTCTTTTTAAAAACCTCCAGTGATGAAACACCCACAGCTTCTGGAGGCAAGCTATTCTCCAAAGCACCTGAAGGCAGGACAAGAAGGAATGGATGGAAACTAATCAAAGAGAGAAGCAACCTAGAACTAAGAAGAAATTTCCTGACAGTTAGAACAATTAATCCGTGGGACTACCTGCCTCCAGAAGTTGTAAATGCTCCAACGCTGGAAGTTTTTAAGAAGAGACTGGACAGCCATTTGTCTGAAATGGTGTAGGGTTTCCTGCCTGAGCAGGGGGTTGGACAAGACCTCCAAGGTCCCTTCCAACTTTATTATTAGTATTGTTGTTGTTGTTGTTGTTGTTGTTGTTGTTATTGTTCCATTCTGCTGATTAAGTGTTCTCACTGTCAGGAAATTTCTCCTTAGTTCTGGGTTGCTTCTCTCCTTGATTAGTTTCCACCCATTGCTTCTTGTCCTGCCTTCAGGTGCTTTGGAGAATAGCTTGACTCCCTCTTCTTTGTGGCAGCCCCTGAGATATTGGAACACTGCTATCATGTCACCCCTAGCCCTTCTCTTCATTAAATGAGACATACCCAATTCCTGCAGCTACTCTTCATAGGTTTTAGCCTCCAGTCCCTTAATCAACATTTGTTGCTCTTCTCTGTACTCTTTGTAGAATCCAGAGCCTCAACATCTACAAAATATTTGAAACACGAACATTCAATTTCGCTTATATTATGGTTACTCCCATTGTCAAATCAACACCCCCCCAAAAAAAATCCTAGGTGGCAGGGCGGGAATTTTGTCTGAATTCTTGCGTCCTTTCTATAGGGTTGGGATGAAGAAAGACATGAAGTCAGGCTAATAATATTAGCATTGCATTTACACTACCATGCACACAAGACTGCTCAAAGTTGGCATAAAGAAAGTAGTAGTGGTAGTGACAAGATGAAAACACCATTTTATTTATTTATTTAATTCATATGCCATTAGGGTTCTGATGAAAGCAACATCAGGGTGTCATTTCACACCCTGTGCCCTTTTGTATGTGCCACAAGGCTACTTTTATCAGTCTGACATCCTTTTCTCCTCCTTCCTACTCTCCTAAGGACATCTGTGAAGACCCTTTCCCTTTTCTCTCCCACAATTTGGCCTAGTGTTCAAAAGAGCTTATAGGTATATATATAGAGATAACATAATGTGCAACAGATGTCCTGTGTTCTAATTTACTCTTTTCTAAACTACAGCTGTCCAGGACATTGGAATTACAGCTCCCTGGATTTCTAATTAGTGTAGAAGTTGTCAATCCCACTCTAGGCATCAGTATGGGGAAAGAGTGTAATTACCACTGAACTACCAATCAAATCCTTCTTGAGATTTTGCTATTTCATGGATTAATGAGGCTCAACAGGTAGTTGCAGGGGGGTAGTGAGTTTCTGAATTCTGAACCAACTCTTCTCTTGGACTAACTTGCATGCACTGAGCGCACCATGTTTACAAATTTAAAATAAATATTTTAATTGGTGTTTTTAAAAATGCAAATCTCATTTAAAAAATGTTGAGTACAAGCTTTAAAAATAATATCTTACTGAGAGAGAGAGAGAGAGAGAGAGAGAGAGAGAGAGAGAGAGAGAGAGAGAGAGAGAGAGAGAGAGAGAGAGAGCTTTGCCACTATCCCTCCTTTTATATGTTAATGAACTTTTATGCTGACAGGAGATACAGAAATGTGGATTAAAAATAATAGTGGAAATCCATACTTTACTACCATAGTGCAGTATATACATATAATAATTCTGGTCAAGGGGTACTCCTGGCTGATGATCTGAGAACTGCTTCTGTTTATAAAATCATCTTGCAAAAAAAACTTTTTTGGTTTTGGGCAGGGAGGGGGGATAGCTGGTGAAAAGTAAGATTAGAGTGATTTGGCTAAAGTATTAATTGTGGTAAATATAATCCAAACAGATGGGAGAAAACAGCCAGCCAATCAACTAATGGGTCCCCCAAGTGCTTAACAGTAGAAACACCTGTTTCACAACTCATAAAGAAAAATGATTAATGAATAGGTCATTTTTTCACAATTAGAAAAGAACTGGAGTTCTACAGTTTATTATCTCAGCTTGGCTGAGATTTAAGTTCTTTTCTGGAGGCCTGGTTAACCTGAGACTAATTTCCCAAGTATTAGTTAGGCTTCAGTCCATTGACTTGAGCTCTGAGACAGATAAAAACTGCAAATGAATAACTGACAGCAAAACACATTTCCTGAGACGAAGCCCTCCAAGGGCAGAGATGGAGAGAGGTTTGGTATAATAATAATAATAATAATAATAATAATAATAATAATAATAATAATAATAATAATAATAATAATAATAATAATAATAATAATAATAATAATAATACTGTAATAATAATAATAATAATAATAATAATAATAATAATAATAATAATAATAATAATAATAATAATAATAAAGTTGGAAGGGACCTTGGAGGTCATCTAGTCCAACCTGTTTCTCAGGCAGGAAACCCTATACCAAACGTGATGGATGAGATCCAACTTCAACATCCCTTCTACCTTAACATCTCTAGTTGCTGCTTCTCTAGTGTACCGTTTAGGAGGTGAAAGAATTCCAGAGATGAATTGGGGTTTGTCAAGAAAGGATCAATATTTTTTAAAATTTCCAAATACGCTGCCAACCTAGTAACACAATTATCTCCATTCTGAAGTTGTACAGGTTTTTTTTTCTTTTCTTGCATGAAAACAAGCGAGGATTTTGCTTTATGAAAAAGTTCAAGTTACAACTCTAATGTATTTATTTAGCCTTTCTGCCATGAACTTGCAGGATTAAAAATAGAGATTAATTTTCTTGCACTGGCTTAAACCTTAATGACTTCAGTGATTTTTTTTAAAAAAAAAAATCCTATACATCTAATGAGAAGTCTGCCTTATGCAAAGTCTTGTCCTTAGCATTGAATAGGCTTCTTGAAATTGACACGAAAATGGAATTTTTGATATGACTGAATGAATTAGTTAGGTACTATAGAACTGAGCTTGACTCATGATGATATATGTTTGCTGTATTTACTTGCCTCTAATAATAATAATTTTTAGCTCTTCCAAAGATGTGCCAGTCATTTCTTTGATCACATCCATCATCATCTGTGGTTTTCCACTCTTCCTCTCTTTAAAACCTTGTGAAGCATGATTTTTTTTCCTGGAACTTCTATTCACATCATTTCCTCAAAGTATGTGAGTTTTCTACTTGCTGATCATCAGTACATAGAAGGCAGGCAGTCTTTAGTTGACCTAAGAGTGATTTTTTTTTGGAGGGGAGGGGGCAATATCTGGTATTCTCATTATTTACTTTTAAATTTCATAAGTCATAATTAGAAGTTATCATTTTGTCACTTTTTCAGAATGTCCAACTTTCATAGCCATGTATTATAGAAAGGTCACAACTTCAGCTATTATGATCTTCATTATCATAGAAATGTGTATTGATTTTTTTTTCTAATTTTGTCATTGCCAGCTAAGGTTAATCTTATCTTTGTCTAAAACACTGCATCTCTGTCTATTGTTTTATCTACTACCTTCGCTTCTTTGTTGTCAATTATGCATTCACTGAGCATGCCAGCTGATATTATTCACAGTATTGTATTAATATTTTGCATGCTACCCATTTTCAAAAGCTCTGAGCAGCTAGCAGTTAGGAGTCTCATAAAAAGCAGGAAAAAAACCTCCCTCTGGAAATAACGTGACAAAAATCAGAATATATCACAATAACGTAAATAAAAGCAAAAGAAACATATATCTGCCAGTTTATCTTCTCAATATTTAACAATAGCCCAGATTTTTCACTTTCTATTTTCCATTTTTACTTTCAAATGAGTTCGAAGTCTTTTTCGTTTACTTTTGATTAACAATATGCTATTATATGCATATTCCAAACATGTAGTGTTTTATTTCAGCTATTATTTGCTTAATCCTTTTCTCTGCATACACTGTTTACTGTCATGGATATTAAGGTATGTATGTCCTTTTCCTATCCTTTTCTATTAATCTTATAAAATATTTGGGTCCTTTCCTATTCTGAAACACTCGTTTCCCCAGCTCTTAACAATAATTTCTTGTTTCTTGTAACAGTTTCTTAGAAAAATAATCAGATGGGCCTACCAATTATCCCTAGTATATTGCAGCTTCTGGCATGGTTAGACAGTCAAAGGCCTTGCTGTACTCCATGAAACAAACATAAATCTCTGATATTTTCTTGTTCTTTTCATTATCTATCTTAATACTGTAAACATTAGCTAAATGAACTCATTTTTTTAGTCTGTTTTAAAAGTGTTCTGTTCATTTGCCATTTCTCTTCTAATACATGACTCTATTCTTTTTTTGTAAGTTTGTAAGCAAAATTGGCGAGTCTGAGGAATTAATGCAACTATTTGTTGATTTGTACCTTTTCCCCCTTCTTCAGGTATATTATACATCAATCTTCTCTGTTCTCCAAGCTACACACTCTTATTTCACATTTGTCAACATATCAGCAGGAGCTCTTAAACTGCTTCTTCTGCAGTTTTAAAATTATTCAATGAGTTACAAATAATTTGTGCCTAATGCTTTTCTATTCATCAGCTGGTCTGCTGGTTAATCATGTCTCACTTTCTAGCAAAAACAGTACTTGAATGTTATTATTAGTTACGTGTATATGCTGCCCAGCCCACAATGACTCTGGGTAGTTACACATTCTCTTTCTCTACAATTTTTTTTCATTTCAGACAGCCCGACCCACAGCACCGCAACAGCAAGTAGCAAGAGACTAATTACAAGGCAGATCCCTTGCCTAGATGTCCAGGTTGTGGCGGCCGCCACCAACTCTCGGACTGCAGGTTCCAGATAGCCATGTGCCGGGCCTGCAGGAAAACCGGCCACATCGCAGCAGTTTGCAGAGGTTGCCAGAGGGACCGGCCATCGCATCGCCAGTCGGACGATCCGACCAGGAGAGGTACCGGGGCACCGGGGCTGTTCAGCATGGGTTTTTCCTCAAGCCGCAGAAGCGTATGTCACACCGGGGCCCGACGCCCCCTTAAACCCAAGTATAGACTCCAGGTGGAGCTGCAAGGGGTCCCCTGTTAGATGGAGCTGGACACAGGCTCAGCCGTTTCCATTATTTCTCTGGACACATTTAATTCCATGTGCAGTCACAGTAGGAGATGGGCCAAGCTGAGGCCCTCAGACATACTTTTAACAGATTTCCAGAATGCAAAAGTTGTAGTCAAGGGTGAAGCCACCTTGGCTGTTAAATTTAAAGGGTTTTCAGGGCACCTGGATGTTGTTGTAGTAGGGGGCCAGAGAACAAGCCTAATTGGGCTTGATTGGTTTGATGCACTAGGCATCCAAGTAACCGGTATCAACCAGACACAAGTCGCGAGTCTAGTGTCAGTTTGTGAGGACTTTGCAGATGTATTTGATTCAGCCCTAGGAACTTACACCGGCCTGCCAATAGCAGTTAAATTAGACCCAAACGTGGTCCCCGTCAGGGTCCCCTTTGCCCTCAAGCACAAAATTGACACGGAACTAGACAAGCTTGTGGAACAGGGCGTGTTGTAACCAGTAGATAGTGGAAAAAACTCCTATTGTAACACCACTTAAAGCCAACGGGGAAGTCAGAATATGCGCAGACTACAAATGTACAATTAACCGGGTCTTTAAACAGCATGCATACCCAGTCCCAGTGGTGAGCCACATCCTGGCATCTTTGCAGGGTGGCACCACTTTTGCAAAATTAGATTTGGTGCAGGCCTATCAGCAACTACCTGTTGATAAGGCCATGGCCGCAGCACAGACAATTGTGACCCACAGGGGGGCTTTCAGAGTAAAGCGCTTGCAATTTGGGGTCAGTGTAGCCCCGGGCATTTTTCAGGGAATCATGGAACGCACAGTCAAAGGCATCCCAGGGGTTTGCCCCTATTTTGACGACGTGCTTATTGCTGGAGAATCCACAGAAGTGCTAGCAAGGAGGCTCAGAGCCATCCTGCAGAGGCTGCGTGAAGCAGGCCTCAAACTAAAAAAGAGCAAATGCAGTATTGGGGTTCCTTTGACTGAATTTTTGGGGTTTCGCATTGATGCTAATGGCATCCACCCAGCTGAGTCCAAAGTAAAGGAAATTCAGATGGCACCTAGCCCTAAAAGCATTCTTGGGCCTTCTCAACTTCTACCACGCGTTCCTTCCTAACAAGGCCGCAGTGGCAGAGCCACTTCACAGGCTCTTAGATAAAAAAGCTTCTTGGAAGTGGACCAGCATTCATGAAAAAAGTTTTCAGGACCTGAAGGCACTTCTGTCGGTCAGTTCCACTATCACTCATTTCAGGGAGTCTAAACCAGTCTGTTTAACATGTGACACATCCCCATACGGAGTGGGAGCAGTCTTGAGTCACTTAGAGAAAGATGGAACCCAGGTTCCCATTGCATTTTATTTGAGGACACTGTCCTCTGCTGAGCGTAACTACACTCAAATTGACAAAGAGGCATTGGCCATTGTAGCTGGAGTTAAAAAATTCCATGACTACTTATATGGCAGGAACTTCACGGTCTTCAAAGACCACAAACCTTTATTGGGGTTATTCACCACAGACAGACACCCCACATATTATCCCCTAGAATGCTGAGATGGTCTATTTTTTTATCAGCTTACACGTTTAAACTGATTCACAAACCCAGCAAGGAAATGGGCCATGCAGACGGCCTGAGTAGGTTTCCACTGCCACAGATTGAACCAGATCCAGCCCCAGTGGCCCGCATATTATCCATTCAGGATTTGCCAGAGTTTCCCCTCCATGCTGGGGACATAGCTGCATAAACAACAGTGGATAAGACACTAAGTAGAGTGCTTTCTTGGGTGCACACAGGGTGGCTAGATAAGAGCCCAGGCCCTGAATTTCAGAGTTATTTTACTAGAAGACATGAGCTATCAGCTCACAAGGGTTGTATCCTATGGGGGAACAGGGTCAAAGTCCCCACCTCACTAAGAGACAGGGTCTTGCAATCACTGCATGAAGGTCATCTGGGTATTGTCCGTATGAAAGCTTTAGCTAGAAGCTACTTATGGTGGCCAGGTTTAGACAAGGCCGTTGAAGCCCAGGTGCATGGATGTTACACATGCCAGCAATCAAGGCCTGAAATGGCACACAGTCCAATTCACAGGTGGGAGGAGACTCACACTCCCTGGTCTAGAATTCACATAGACTTCGCTGGGCCCTTTCAGGGACAGCTCTTCCTTATAGTGGTTGACAGCCACTCTAAATGGCTTGAAGTAATTCCAGTTGCTAACATGACTATTGCTTAGGAAACTCTTTGCCACACATGGGCTGCCAGACATCATAGTATCTGACAATGGAGCCCAATTTACAGCGCCAGAATTTCAGGCATTCCTGAGAGAAAACCTCATCAGGCACAGAACGTTTCACCCTTCTTCTAATGGTCAAGCCGAACAGATGGTCCGGACCACAAAAGAGTCACTGAAGCGTATAGTGACTGGGAACCGGCATCACAGATTGGCAGATTTTTTATTTTGCCAGCATTCCACGCCCTGCACTGCTACAGGGAAAAGCCCAGAAGAGCTGCTCTGGGGGAGACGGCTAATCACGAAACTGGATAGGTTACATCCAGATAGGGTGGCAGCAGAAGCTTCGCATCCAAAACCCCCGAGGGGACTGCAAGTGGGCGATGCAGTGTGGACCAGGAACTATGGGCATGGGAATCTGTGGGTACCAGGAAAAATTACTAAAACTTCAGGCCCCCTCTCTTACGAAGTGGGGCTGGAGAGTGGGCGAGTTGTCAGGAGCCACATTGACCAACTCAGGAAGCGTTTTCCAGAACAGCCACAAAGCGAGAACTACTGTATTTTTCGGACCATAAGAAGCACTTTTTTCCCCCAACAGTGGGGCGGTAAACGAGGGTGCGTCTTATGGTCCGAAGGTGATCCGTATGGCCAGCCCCAACCTCTGCAAGTGGAAAGCAAGGGAGATTGCCAGGAGCACAAATCGGCACGTGCTGAGAAACGCCGATCTCGCACTCCTGCAATCTCCCTCACTCGTTTTCAGCTTCCCTTGCTACAAGAGAAAGCAGGCTGAAACGGAGCGAGGGAGATTGCCAGGAATGCAAATCGGCCGATCTCGCGCTCCTGCAATCTCCCTCGCTCCATTTCAGCCTGCTTTCTCTTGTAGCAAGGGAAGCTGAAACCGAGTGAGGGAGATTGCAGGAGCACGAGATCGACCGATTCACATTCCTAGCAATCTCCCTCGCTCCGTTTCAGCTTGCTTTCTGCAAGAGAAAGCCGGACCGCAGGGCCGCCTCCACGGGTACTGCTCTAACGTGGAGAGGGAATGACAAAGAGGGAAGGAAGGAAGAAAGGAAGGAAGGAAAGAAGGAAAGGACAATGGGAGAGGGAGGGAGAGAGAGAAATAGAGAGAGGGGGGAGGGAGAGAAAGAGGGAGAGAGAGAAGGAGAAAGAAATAGGGAGGGAGAGAAAGAGGGAGAGAGAGAGAAGGAGAAAGAAAGGGAGACAAATAGAGGGAGAGAGAGAAAGAGGGAGAGGGAAAGAGAGAGGGAGAAAAAAAGGGAGAGAGAGAGAAAGAGGGAGAGAGAGACAAGGAGAAAGAAAGAGGGAGGGAAATAGAGGGAGAGAGAGAAAGGGAGAAATAGAGGGAAAGAAAAATAGAGAGGGAGAGAAAGGGAGAGAGAGACAAGGAGAAAGAAAGGGAGGGAAAGAGAGGGAAAGAGAAAAATAGGACTACCTGTACTTTATCATTTTTTTCCCTTTTTTTGGGGGGTCAAGTTTTTGACACCTTGCTGGGCGACTGGTGGTACTCGGACATTGCCTTGTCCTAAAAGTGGTACAATGGATGAAAAGGTTGAAAAGCCCTGTTTTAGTATACCGGTACTATTTGGTTCAGAATATTTTTTTTCTTGTTTTCCTGCTCTAAAAACTGGGTGCGTCTTATGGTCAGGTTTGTCTTATGGTCCGAAAAATACGGTACGTCATTAGTCCTTACCAAGGCCCACAAACTGGCAGCCAAGCCAGCCGATGCATAGATGCTGAAGGCTCACATAGCCCGAGCAATGAGGAGTTGGCCAAAGAGGAGGGGAGTCCGAAAGTGCAACATGGGTCCCCTGACGGAGAAAGCCAACCAGACTTTTACAGCCGCTGTGCTAACTCTGCTGAACAAACGGACTCTGGGGTGGGCCAACCTGGAAAGGCCAACCAGAGAAACCGAAGCCAACCTGAATCAATTGAACTGAGAGACACTGGCCTACCGAGCCGGGCGGGCAAGCTGGTAGGCCAGGAAGCGCCTGGGTCCCCCAGGTATTCCACAAGGGCACGCAAACCTCCTGCTTATTTGCAAGGTTATGTGCTGAAATAATAAAGCTATAATGTTGTATGTACTTGTGTTAACTGCTGACCTACAAGATTGTATTGAACAATGGAGCTATAATGTTGTTAAGTATTGTATTATGCTGCTAAGTGGAATCTATTCACACCAGGGTTAAGTCTTTGTAATTGTATTACTGTAATCACTTTCTGTGTTGCTATAATGTTGTTCGTTCTAAGGGGGGAGGGGTGTAATGTATTGGGCTTGCTTGTAACACCACATGGTAACAGCTGATAGGCTGTTTAAGCTGGGAGCTAGCTAACGGCTCCCAGCACCTCAGACAACCTGTCTCCAGCGCTGCTATTGGTTGCCCCTAGGTGGCAATGGGTTGGCTTCAAACCTATTGGCTGCCACCTAGGGGCCAGGGTATAAATTGCTGCATCTGCAGCCCAGCTCTCTAGTTCAGATCCTGCAAGAAATAAACCATGCTCTTTGCTGAACTCACTCCCCTCGTCTTCATTCCATCGCAACGAACTCAGTACACAACAGTAATGGTTTTATCTTTAGTCACATTTGACTCTGACAAATTCCTTCCGTGATTGTTTTTAGGGTTACTATAGCTGTATATTTACTTGTGGTTTCTATTGGCTTTTTAAAAGCACCTCTTTTCTTTTCTGACCCTGCAGTAGTGCTCCATTTGTTGTCATTCTGGACTAAATACAGTATACCTTTCCTTGCCCTTTCTTGCTTTATATTGGTTAAGGTGCTGGCCTAGAAACCAGGAGACCATGAGTTCTAGTGTCTCCTTAGGCATGAAACCCTGCTGAGTGACCTTGGACCAATTATTCTCTCTTAGCCTAACTCAGGGGTCAGCAACCTTAAACACTCAAAGAGCCACTTGGACCCGTTTCCCAGAGAAAAAGAAACACTGGGAGCCGCAGTGAGGGTGGGGCGTGATTGAAGAGTTTAATTAAAAAGAAATAGAGGCTGCTGTGCATGAGTTCTCTCTCTCTCTCCCTCTCTTTCTCTCTCTCCCTCTCTCTCTTACCCCTCCCTCTCTCTGATCTTCTGCTCACCTGGCAAGCTGGCTTCACGCTGTTCTCGGACAAGCTGACACACATTCTTATTGGGCTGGCTCTCCTGCCCTGCTTTCTGCTGCTTCCTGCTTCCTGTGGAGATGCAGCAAAGGCAGGAGCCCCACGAAGAATAGCGTGAGGCCACTTTCTTTTTTACACACACACACACACACACACACACACACTCAGAGAGAGAGAGAGAGAGAGAGAGAGAGAGAGAGAGAGAGAGAGAGAGAGAGAGAGAGAGAGAGAGAGAGAGAGAGAGAAGGGAAGCGCAAATGCATGTCTGTCTCTGTCTCTCTGCAAATGGTGGAATACAACTGGGAGCCACAGGAGAAGGCAGAAAGAGCCACATGGGGCTCCAGAGCTTTGGGTTATTTATTAAGTTTAAAAGGGCAGGATAAAATCTAATCAATAAATAAATCTTCTTTTCTTTTTTTTACTGTTTTTGGTTTTTATTTTTCCTATAGCACTTTTACAGAAGTTCAGCATGCTAAATCAGTCTCTAGGTTCTATCTTGTTTTCACAAATACTCTTTTACACATAGGAGGATAGAATTCTATTTAAATATAATTTAATTGTAATCCATTACAAATTAAATCAAATTTTGTTTTTATCTCAACCCTATGCACTTTAGAGTATATATTCTTGGCATGCTATTAAGAGGCCATCTGTCATCTTCACCATAAAAATGTTATGCACTGACTGTCAATAATTCTGCAGATAGATAGGAATATTTTTGAGGCTTAGCTTAAAGGTGGTGTCTGGACTGTATAAAGTGTGTCACTGAATGACATAGCCTTTCTCCAGAATAATTAGATGGAGTGACTATTACAACAAGAAGATTAAAAAAAAAGTGTTAGCTAATGTAAATACTAAAACTGTAGAAGAGTGTAAAGTAATGAGTGGAAGTAATGAGTACATCAACTGGAAACTAAGAACATGTTGTTCTGGGGTATGTTTGTCCGATCCAGCATCCTTTTTCCAACATTGACTTGATCCAGGATCCCACAGAATTGGGAAAATTGCAAGGTTTTGCAAGGAGCTACCATTTCTGCAGTCAACATTTTGGTTCTTCCTGACTATTCACATTTATCTAAAATAAATAATTAGCAAAATTTATCATAATCTCATTTGCTGCTGATGGATATGAAAAGGAATCATACCCTAAAAAGATCTAGGGATATGTCTCATGCATAGTATACTGATTGGTGACCATTCCTATGGCTGTATGGACCTCTCAGGGAAAGAATATTGCCTTCATATTGCCCTATGCTAAGGGGTTTTCTAGAAATTCTGATGACTGGATGTTGATCTTTGTGACCAATTTCTAATTCAGCAAGAGCCCTTTTGTATTCTTATCCCTCTCCCCAATGGTGGGACTCAGCCAGTTTGCACCACTTCAGCAGAACCAGTAGCTAATTTTTTGTTGCCCAGGCCCAGAATGGACTTCCGGAAGCGGCATCCACACAGAGAACCGGCTGTTCACATATTTGAATCCCACCACTGCCTCTCCCTATCCTCTGTTGTCCACATATTGTTCATTATCTATGAGAAATGTTTCTACATATGTAGTGAGAGCATCTGTCTTATTTTCCTAAAGCCTGTACTCAAATATCCTGATCAGGCCACAGTCCATTCATACATAGAAGATGTGCATATAATGATCCAGGTTTAGTTCAACTCTTGGAGACTATATAGGAGACTATATGTATATATGGTAAGACGTGTGTGTTTGTGTATGCATATATACATGCGTGTGTGTGTGTGTTATATGTTGGGTGGGTGATAATAATACAAAAATGATTTGTCATTAATTTGATTTTTTTCAAAAGTTTCCAGACTAAACTACAACCCTGGAAGAACTAATCAGGTCTGATCCTACTTAATTTGCATGCGATCAGTCAGCGTTAAAAGGGACACCATCTTTCCCTGTGGTTCCTGAATGAAATGGCCTAATGAATCCCTTTTCACAATACTTTCACATTCTTAAAAGTATATTACTATTATTTTTGTCATGTAAGATATATTTTTATTTATTTATTTATTTATTTATTTATTTATTTATTTATTTATTTATTTATTTATTTATTTTTATTAGATTTATATACCGCCCTTTCCCGAAGGACTCAGGGCGGTTTACAGGGTATTTTAAAATCAAACCAATACAAAATACAAAAGTTAAAAAACAATTAAAAAGATTAAATTATCCCTAAAAATAAAAACCCCAGTTAAAAATTCTCAGCCTGGGCCGGAGAGCTCTTCAGGTCCCGGCGGAATGAACGAAGGTCAGGGGCAGTCCTAAGCTCCACGGGCAGCTGGTTCCAGAGGGCAGGCGCACCCACAGAGAAGGCCCTCTCCCTGGGTGTTATCCGCCGGCAATCTTTTACCGGCGGCACCCTGAGAAGACCCTCCCTGTGTGAGCGCACTGGACGAAGGGAACTTGATGCTGGCAGCAGGTGTTCCCTCAAATAACCCAGACCCAAGCCATTCAGGGCTTTATAGGTCATCACCAGCACCTTGAATCTCACCCGGAGGGCAACCGGAAGCCAATGCAGCTCACGGAGTAGAGGTGTTACATGGGAGTATCGGGAAACCCCCATCACAACTCGCACGGCCGCATTCTGCACCAGTTGAAGCCTCCGACTGGTCCTCAAGGGCAGCCCCATGTAGAGAGCATTGCAGTAGTCTAAACGGGAGGTCATGAGCGCATGAGTGACTGTGCGTAGGGCATCTCAGTCCAGGTAGGGTCACAACTGGCGAACCAGGCGAACCTGAGCAAAAGCCCCCCTGGTCACGGCTCCTATATGTTCTTCAAAATTGAGCCGTGAATCCAGGAGGACGCCCAAGTTGCGAGCCCTATCAACGGGGGGGGGTAACACCTCACCCCCCATCGTTAAAGGTGGAATAATTTGGTTAACCCAAGATGCCGATATGCACAGCCACTCAGTCTTGGCAGGATTGAGACGAAGCCTGTTTCTCCCCATCCAGACCTGGACTGCCTCCAGGCAACGGGACATCACGGCGAGGGCATCGCTGGGTTGGTTCGGGGTGGAGAAAAAAAGTTGGGTATCATCAGCGTACTGATGATACCCCACCCCAAAACCACAAATGACCTCGCCCAGCGGCTTCATGTAGATGTTGAACAGGAGGGGCGAGAGAACTGACCCCTGAGGGACTCCGCAAACTAGAGGCCTCGGGGTGGATCTCTGCCCTCCCGTCAACACTGACTGCGAGCGGCCCAGGAGATAGGAGGAGAACCACCGTAAAACGGTGCCTCCCACTCCCAGCCCCCTGAGACGCCACAGTAGGATACTTTTGATAAAGCTTCTTTAATTGTCTGTTCAGGTACAGTTCCCATCTTGCAAGAAATACTTGAAAAATAATGCAAACATCAGCTGATAGGTTAGAATTATAGAACACATTATTACCTCTATGATCCCTTCTCAATCTGTCCCCCTACCCTTCTGAATCCTGTGCAATCTATGTCTTCCCATTTGTTGCTGATTTCCTACTTTCAGCAAATCCTGCCAACATGGAAAGAATGGACATATAAAGGATATGTTAGGTAAGATTGGAATGAATCATATCTGCACTTGTCTGTACTGGCCATTTTCACGGTACTTTGAAAGTTATGTTTGTCCAATAAGGAAGTATTCTTTCAAAGAATGGGGAAATGTAGCATTTTAATTTGCACATCGAAAGGTTTCAGCAAAAAAAGCAGTTCCTGATCTATAAATTCTGAGAGAGAGAGGAAGAGACACAGAGAGACATGCATAACCAGGCTAATTCTAAAGCACCCAAGTGTTTAATATGAGTTAATTTGTTTTGATTTGATCTGTAAGGCTCCCTAATTAGCAAATCACTCAAAGCAAGATAAGTTAAAAACACAATGTAACAGAACTAGAATAATAGAAATAACAAATTCCTCAGGGGACAGAAAAATGATTAACTATTAAAATTAATAGTTATATTAATTGTTATTAATAATTAACTTTTAAAAATTATACTAGTGAGTTCACAATCCCCTTCTCCACAGCCTAGGGCCTGTTGGATCCCTGATGCAAACTGGGGAAATTGAGGAAAGTGTGGTTTACAACAATCCTGCAATTCAGGGTCGATATGAACTTCTAAGATTAAAGTTTACCACACAATACAAAGTGCTCTTCAAGTTTAGTTTACAGCAAAATCCAGCCCATCTGTGATCCCCCATGTAAATGTGTGAGAGCTAGTGTGGGCTAATAGTTTAAGGAGTGGGCTATAAATAGGGAGACTCAGGGTCAAGTTCACGTGCAGTCACAAAAAATGTGGTGCATTTTGGGGGGCATTCTTCTTAATTTAGCCTCCTACACAGGGTTGTTGCCATGAGGAAAAATAGGAGTCGGGAGTGCTTTGTCCTCCCTCTTGAGCTTCTAAATCCCATCTTTTTAGCCAGGTTGATTTTACAGCATTGTATTTATATTATGATAACTTATACAGTTTAATTTGTTTTAATATTGTAAGCTGTTCAGAGTGACCTTGTGGCAAGATGAGTGGCTAATAAATTTTATAAATAATAAATAAATAAGTCAGAAGAAAATGCTCTTGAAGGAAAGACAAAAATATAACTCTAAAAATAAATAACACATGTGTCAAATATTTTCTCCAGATTTTTATTAAAATAATTTATAAAGCTGTGGTGCTCATCTGGCTCAGAAACCCTCTTCTTTCATAAATTCAGACCACCAGCAAATATCCTGCCTGACCCCCACATAGAAAATTAGCCAAGTGAAGACAGGTACAGTGTTTACAATGATTTAGATGTAATCTATAAGATACATCTTTCCTCTTTATCTAATTAATTCCTCTAATAGAATTAATCAGCACCCTAAATACAAGGCTTGCTAGCAATTTAAAAAAATTAAAAATGCTATCTATCCTAAAATACAATTATCCCGACAAACTCAATTACACGCCTCAGTTCCTTCTTAAATTGTGTTGCTGACTTGTTTCTTCAAACCAACCTATGACTTATTCAAGTTTTGATTGTTAAGAGAAATCACCACTCTCTAAATCAGATAGTGTTTACGAAAATATACAGCTACAGCACTTTATTACCCCCGTGAGTGAAATTAAATTGATACATGGAAACCAAATGAGTAAAGCCGGGCAGAAAGCAGCTTCTTGGTTGTTTTTTCCCCCCTCATTCAGTTAATGCCTTTTCTATTAGAAGAACATTTCACCTTCTTCAGGAGTTCACAAAGACAAATCACCATTTCAGACTGGAGATCAAAAATAATTTAGATGTAATCAACAAACATCAGTTACAGAATTTTGGATGACGGATGTGACAGTGGAGACTTTGGATATTTGCAAATCCAGCTTTGAAAGAGGCAATGTCTTTGTAAGCTGCTGAGTTTTTCCCTGTTACACACACACACACACACACAGACACACACACAAAATAGTATAAAGTTCTCAAACTCCGGGATGAGTATAAAACAGCTGTCTATTGCTAAAATAGTAGAAAACAATAAAAACAACATAGAGCTATCACCAGCCTATCAAGCATTGAAAGCGTATGAAGAGCAATCCAAAACGCTGACTACGCTCAGAAGGAGAGGAGCCAAGGAGGATGGCAACCATGCTACTCAGGTGGGGGAAAGGAGACTGGACACACGACAACCTGTAGAGGCCAGGAGAAGGGAACAGGTGAGGAGCGAGTCTGTAACAACTCCCAATATCTGGACATGGAGGGGGTGGGGAAAGAGTAGACTGTATCCAGTGCATTCACATATGGACAGAGATCAATTGGAAAGAGCGGAATCGACCAGAAGAGAAGAGGAGAAGCAGGAACAACAGGGAGGCAAAATAGACACACAGGTATGCCCAACCCGAAGGCCGGAGAGGATCCGATAGATCGGTGGGGGCAGAGCGATGCAGGAACCCTTGGGGGAAGAATGAATGGAGGAGGAAGGCGCAGGAAGGAGGGGCAAGGCAAGGCAAACAACAGCCAGCTAAATGCAGACGGTGGAACAAGACCAGGAATGATCCTACAAACACTCCAGCTGACTGAATACAGACGAGACAGGGAGGAAGGATGCCACAACATGTGCTCATGCCTACACGCGGGGAACAACCTGCGAAACACAGATAGCACAGCAAGACAGAGAATGATCCAGCAACTACTCTGACCGACCGTGTGCTGACGAGGCAGGGGGGAAGGGCACTACAATGTACCTGCACACATATGCACGATGTATGCACGATGAACTCTTCTTGTCTCAGAAGAGACGAGATCAGCAGGGATGAGCAGCAGAAGGCATGAATGACAAGTAGATACACTAGAGAAGGAAGGGGGGAATGTCAATGGAGGGGTACACGCAATGCCACCTCGGGACATTGCAGTTGTGGCTAGGAGAACCTTTGCACAATTTTGTGTTGTGCTCCAGTTCTGGCCTTTCCTGGATCAGGATTCCCCATGCCCCATTGTTCAGTCCCTGTTCATCTCATGGTTGGACTATTGTAATGCACTCTATATGGGGCTACCCTTGAAGAGTGTTTGGAGGTTACAGCTGGCACAGAGTGTGACAATGTACATGCAGTTTTGGGGTTTCCAAGAATGGCCCCTGTAACACTATTGCTCTGCAAGCTGCATTGGTTGCTGCTCTGCTTGTGGATGGTGTTGGTGATCACCTTTAAAATCCTTCACAGCATAGGTTCAGGTTTCCTGAGGGACCATTTCATCCCACTGGGATTGGCCCATACAACCTGTGTGGCCAGAGGAGGCATGCTGTGGGTCCCTTCAGTCTGATTATTCTGGCTGGTGGTGTCCAGGAGGAGGGCCTTCTCTGCTGTTGCTTCTGTGCTCTGGAACATCTTGCCTCTGATGTGAGGTTGGCCCCAAACCTTCCATCCTTTCATAAGAGCCTGAAGGCCTGGCTCTGCCAGTTGGCCTGGTACTCCAATGGGGGAACAACACAGTAGAGGTGGTTGATCGAGTGACAATAGATCCCACTTCCCCTCATTCCACTACCGCACTCCCCATGTGTCCTTAGATTTTAATCTTTGGTTTTAATTTATGTTTTAATGTAGATATATATTTTAATAACTGTAAGCTGCCCAGAGTTACCTTATGATAAGATGGGCGGCCAATAAATAGATACAGAAGCTCAAATACTTCAGTCACCAAATGAGAAGAGAGGATTCATTGGAAAAGACCCTGGTGTTGTGAAAGATTGAAGGCAAAAGGAGAGGGGGATGGCAGAGGATGAGATGGTTAGATATTGTCATTGATGCAGTGGGCATAGGTTTGGGTGTACTCCAGTAGGAGTACACTGTGGTTCATGGGGTTGCAGGGTGTCAGGCAGGACTTAGCGACAGAACAATAACAGTGCCAATCAACTGCTATTGAGGAAGCAAAGTAGTGCCATGGAATTGCATACCACTCTGTTTCCTCTCCTGCAGTTTGATTCAAGTTCTTCTAGAAGATCTGGGTTGGGTTATGAACTCAAAACTTCAGGAACTATATTGGAGCAAGGAATGGTTTTCGGTGCCTGTGAAAAGCCAAGATTCAATCCTTATTATGCCTAATTAAAAAGACCATTGGGTACAATAGCAGCTGATATGAAAGCTGTCTGAGTTAGTCCAGGGGGAGCTACTGCCAGGATGAGTGAGCAAGATGGATTAATAGTCTAACCTACAGCTGCCTCACATGAGATTCTCCAACTAGATCAAAGGACCTGTTTAGGGAAAGGTACTGTCATTCATGATAGAGTTTAATCAGAGAGCAAACTCCTGCATCAAGTGGATACTTTCAGCAGCTCAGGTATGAAATCACTCTTTGTTCATTCCATGCATGTTTCTCCACAACAATGATACATGAGCTGATACTCTAAAAGGCTACCGAGCTCATACAATATTAGATAAAAATTACAAGTGAGAAGCTATTTTACTGCTATTTATTTTCATCAGCTAAGCATCACTCTCCTAAATGTCATTGCTGGCTGGTCGATATTGGTTTTTCAGTCTCCTGAAAAGTTTGGTAATTCTTTTTTCGCACCTTATGTATAAAAATCAATAATAGTTTGCAATTTGTTGAAACTGTGAAATGGCCCACGTTGCTACTAATGTATTTCTGATTTCTCCTTGTATTATATTCCCATTTGCCCCACAGAATGTAAATGATTTGTTCTCAAATTGAAGTCCTGTTTATCTGCTTGCTTAAAGTGGTTCCTTAGATCTTAATACTCTCCGCACATCCCTCAGCCTTACTTTTAAAGTTGCATCAAAGAAAAATAAAGATGCCACTGTGCAGATGGAGATGATAAAGAGTGTATGCGAGTGAATTTTATGCTGTCATGGGCCCAGTGAGCTGAGACTTCCCAGAATTCCCCAGTACCATGATCAAAAGGATGCATGACTTGAATTCCTACATTTGCCTGTTCCTGGATGGCAATTATATTGCTTTCAAATTACATCATGTAAATATCAACCTGTCCCACTGGGCCCATTGTTTCTTCCTAAAACCCAACCCCAAAGTTAACTGAATTCAAGTGTCATACAAATCTGTTTTATGACCAGGGCTTTTTTTCTCATAGAACGCTCAGAACGGAGTTCCGGCACCTTTTTTGGATGATACATTGTAGGGTAGGCAAGGCGGGTTGTATGACATGTGTGAGTTCCGGCACCTTTTTCTTTTACAAAAAAGCACTGTTTATGACTCTGTAAGGGACAGGGAAATCTGAACCTGCCTTAGATCATTCGCACAGGGAAGGAAAGATGAATTCTGTACGATAGTTTCACACAAAAATCCCCAACCTTTCCAAAGTAGCTATTTTCAGTTCATGGAAAGCCCTGCTATCTTTGTCGAAAGGAGGAAGGAAAAAGATGAGTTCCTCCTTCATTCATTCCCCACAATCCAGTGGGTGGCTACAATTTCCCTTTTACGGTTCTTTGCATAATAAAAGTTCTTGCCCGAGCAGTTGAATTTCTGCAGCTGATTTTTATTTTGGTTGTAAGTTATTTCTCAAATCCCAATACGTAATATAGCCTGATGTCTTCAGGTGTATGCAGGTGTATGCATGTGTAACTCCTAGAATTCCAAAGCAGAATTTCAAGCAATTTAATACCAGTTGGAGCTAAAAAACGGCAGACTAATGTCAGTGCCTCACTAGTAACCAATAGTCTCTTCTAGAGCCATCCAACCATCCTTGTGCCCGAATAATAGGAATAAGCCATTTTAACCATGGCATTTAGGAAACCATGGCTGTAGATTAATAATTTTAGTACAGATTCAGAAAATGGTCATCTGAACAGCGGTATCATAAATTTAAAGGCAGGAGTTTTTATGGATTATGTGCCCTTGAGTTGACTGCTACTGACATCACATGGAGATTTTCTCCATGATGATTGGTCCCTAACCTAAAGCAGGGTGTTTTAGGTCTCCCAGTGGTGCATTCATTACCATATAACTGAGTCCATCCGTCTTGTTGCTGGTCATACCCTTTTCCAGCACTAGATCCTTTTCCAGCGAGCTGGCTGAAAAAGACAGGATGGGACTCTTGAGATCATCAGAACCATGTCTCATTGAATCACAGGTAGGATTCATTCTACTCTAAGCCATGGTTTGTGGCATCCATTTTCCATGCAAGGTACTCGTGTTATCATTTCATGCATACGGCTGTAATTATCTGGATATAATTTCAGGATAGAAAACTGAGCTACTGGATCTTCTACCTAATTCTTGAGATGTTATTACCCTTTTGGGGAAGAGCAGGGTGCTTGAGAGAATGGCAGGCCCTGTGCTTTTTTTCTCTCCCTTCCATCTCAGTGTCAGCACAGCAGAGTTGGCAATAAAGCAGCAACTGTATTGTATGTAATTATCAACACTGTTGAAAATAAGAAACGCGTGTCAGCTCCCTTTGACAGCTGACAGCCGCACACACGGTTTCCGTTGACAGCTCCACACGCGGCTATAGTTGACAGCTGAGTTTGACAGCTGCACACATGGTCCGTGCGGATTGGAAGGAGCCGAAATGGCGGGAAGTGTTCTAAGACAGGGATTGGCTAGCCACCCGCTGGCATCCCTATATAAGGGGAGATTGTCCCCTACTTGTTCGTTCCTGTGAGGCAAATAAAACAACTGTTGTGTTAAGCCAGCTGTCCTGCTTTCTTACCGGGAACCCGCTGCGAACACGACAGCAACCTTGACACAGTTGTAGGAAGAGAAAGGAAGAGATGTGTGTATTTTTGGATTCTTCAGTCACCAGAGAACTGCAGCAGCCAAAAGAAAGAAGGCATCTTTAAAGGGAATGGATGGTCCCGATGATAAAAAGTGCAGAGACCCAGCAAGGAAAACCACAGCCTGGAAGGTGTAAGAGTTTACACGCTGTCCATTTAAAAAGAACAACAGAGAAGAAAAAAGTAGAAGAAATCCCAGAGAGACTAAATTGGACAGAATAGACCCCATAAGGGGAAAAAAACCCAACCCCTGATGTTCAGGTAGTCCTCATATGATCATAACTGAGTCCAAAATTTCTGTTCATAAGCAAGACAGTTAAGTAAAATTTTCACAACCTCTCTTGCCACTGCGATAAGTGAATCACTGCAGTTATGAAGTTAGTAACATAGTTGTTAAGTAAATCTGGCTTCCCATAGACTTTGCTTGTCAGGAGGTTGCAAAAGGTGATCACAGGACACTGCAACTGTCATAAATATGAGTCAGTTGCCAAGCGTCTGAATTTTGACAGTGGGAATGCTGCAACAGTTGCAAGTGTGAAAAACAGTGGCAAGTCACTTTTTTCAGCATTTGAACAGTTACTAAATAAACTTGTAAATTGAGGACTACCTGTATAATTGTAATAGTATATACTGTAGTATGGAAGTTTAGTATAGAGGCAGTTGTTATAGTAATAATACTGTATAGAAGTAGTAGCAATAGAATTAGAATATAGGAGGGTAGTAATAGGAAGTACTTACAAATATATTTGTAAGTTTACTTTTATATACTATATATATATATATATATATATATATATATATATATATATATATATATATATATATATATATATATATATTCCTTAATTAAATTAAAAACACGAATCCCAGGCATATTGAAATCGAAGCAAAAAATTCAAACACTGGGACAAGGTAAAAAACTAAAGCAGTTTTTTAATAAAATCGAGCTTTCATTGGCCTAACTGCCAATGTCGTCAGGATAAAATCGTTGGAGCGGTGAAACTACATTTATATCATTGGCGTTTTTGCGCTCCACTCATGGAATGCATCACCAGTCTGTTCGTTTCTGTCGGCCGTATTTTCTCGAGCCACCTCGCACTCATTTTTGTAGGCGGCTCGGGAAAATACAGCCAACAGAAACGAACAGACTGGTGACGCGTTTGTAGCCTAGTATCTTAACCACTAGACCAAACACGTTTTCTTAATACTATCTGGCAAGATTCACATAGTATACTAAGGCCAAAGCTATTGCACAGATCACAGCTGCAGGGATCCATATAACACTTTATGCATAATCAATGGTTCACAACACACAATATTTTAACTAAGCCAAAAATTGAGCATTCCATTTTATGGCGTGAACCCAACTGTTTTGTGTTATCATAAGAAAGGGACAAAATGAAGAGGATGAAGCTGTTCCCTCCCTCCTGTATACATATGTATGCATATAAATAAAATCCAAGGCTAGAATTCATCCATATATATGTGTGAGGTGTAGCTGACATGCTTTCCTTTTTGTGTGTGTCATTTTCAGTGAACTATGCAGCCAGTAATTTGTCTGGTCTCAGGTTGCCATCTAGTGTTTGACAATACAGTACAACTTTTCTTTGAAATGACTATATTAGAGACATTAACATGCCTTCATGTTAATATCTCCAGAAGACAGATTAAAAAAATAGTAATACATGTAGAAACAGATAATAGCCTTTTTAGGATCTTGGGTTTACCTTAAGGATACTTGTATTTCCTGAGCCATGATGTAAACTTCTCAGGATATGAGATTCCAAGTGGTGCCCTCCTATATGTCCCTATCAAGCAACTAAATAATTTTTCTGCTAAACCAGTATTCATTCATTCATTCATTCATTCATCATTCATTCATTCATTCTGCATTGCTGCTCATCATATAGCAGTGACTCTTGGTAATATACAAGAAGTTGAAACAATACAGTAATTAATAATAATAATAATAATAATAATAATAATAATAATAATAATAATAATAATATGTTGGAAGGGACCTTGGAGGTCATCTAGTCCAACCCCCTGCTAAGGCACGAAACCCTATACCATTTCAGACAAATGGCTGTCCAGTCTCTTCTTAAAAACTTCCAGTGTTGGAGCATTCACCACTTCTGGAGGCAGGTTGTTCCACTGGTTAGTTGTTCTAACTATCAGGAAGTTTCTCCTTAGTTCTAGGTGGCTTCTCTCCTTGACTAGTTTCCATCCATTGCTTCTTGTCCTGCTTTCAGGTGCTTTGGAGAATAGCTTGGCTCCCTCTTCTTTGTGGCAGCCCCTGAGATATTGTAACACTGCTATCATGTCACCCCTCACCCTTCTCGTCATTAAACTACACATACCCAATTCCAGCAACCGTTCCATATATGTTTTAGCCTCCAGTCCCCCAATCATCTTTGTTGCTCTTCTCTGTACTCTTTCTAGAGTCTCGACATCTTTTTTACATCGTGGTGACCAAAACTGGATGCAGTATTCCAGTTGTGGCCTTACCAAGGCATTGTAAAATGGTATTAGTACTTCACGTGATCTTGATTCTATCCCTCTGTTAATACAGCCTAGCACTGTGTTGGCTTTTTTGGCAGCTGCAGCACACTGCTGGCTCATATTTAAGTGATTGTCCACTAGGACTCTGAGATCTCTCTCACAGTTACTACTATCGAGCAAGGTACCACCTATACTATACCTGTGCATTTCATTTTTCCTGCCTAAATGTAGAACCTTATTTGTTTCACCATTGAATTTCATTTTGTTAGATAGTGTACAGTGTTCGAGTCTGTCCAGATCCTCCTGTATCTTAAGCCTATCTTCTGGAGTATTGGCTATTCCTGCCAGCTTGGTGTCATCTGCAAATTTGATGAGTTCCCCATCTATCCCCTCATCCAAATCGTTGATGAAGATGTTGAAGAGCACTGGGCCCAGAACAGAGCCCTGGGGCACCCCACTACACACTTCCATGTAGATGCAGTTCCATTGAGGACCACACGCTGAGTACGGCCTGTCAGCCAGCTACGAATCCATCTGGTGGTGATGCTATCTAACCCACATTTTTCTATCTTATCAAGTAGTAGGTTGCGATCTACTTTATCAAATGCCTTACTGAAGTAAATTATATCTACAGCATTCCTCTGGTCCACTAGTTTTGTCACTTGGTCAAAGAATGCAATAAGGTTTGTCTGGCATGATCTCTTCCACTCCTCTGGTAGTTCCCCAGTGCTCCAGGATCTTTGAAAAATATAGTTCAGTGGTTCTGAGATCACGTCTGCCAGTTCCTTGAGAACCTTGGGGTGTAATCCATCTGGTCCTGGTGATTTGAACTCATCTAGGCTGGACAGGCGCTCACTTACCATTTTCTTGCCTATCGTAACTTGCGTTTCTATTCTGTTTTTTATGGTACTGGTTTTGGTAGGTTGGACTGTTTTTCCCTTTGTGTAAAGACAGATGCAAAAAACGAGTTAAATAGTTCTGCTTTCTCCCTGTTGCTTGTCACCTTCTTGCCACTTTCCCCCACTAATGGACCAATCATTTCCAGGCATGATTGGTCCAGTAAAATTGAACAACCAATAATATAAGTCTAGGGTCAAGAAAACTCATTCTCAATTTACCATGCAAAAAGCAGCAATAAAAAAACATTAACTCAACCAACCAACAGAGTTCATTTTCACCTGATGCCAGAGGAAACACTCACTTATTTATGGCTAACCACGAGGGAAGCCATTTGACTCTCTAGGGGGATAAACTTCTACAGGGCAGGTGCTGTAACTGAAAATGCCTGGATCTAAAGAGATGATATTGCTAGACCTAAGAGAATCTAAGAGATCTGGTGGCATGAGCAGAAACAATTGGAAACAGTTTATAAGTCATACGTAGTCACAAAGCAGCTGTGTTAAATAAGCATATTGTGAAATGTCATAAACTGTCCACATTGCTACATTCTGGACCAGGTGCAGCCTTTAAATGCTCTTCAGGAGAAACCCCATGGAGAACACATTAAAGTAATCCAAATGGAAGGTAGCCATAAATAAGGCCACGATCTACACTTTTTTCTTTGACTAGGACTCATGACTCCAAGAGACCTCCCAAACTGCACATCAGCTCTTAGGGACTGCCATCCCATTCAAAGTTAAAAGACAGAAAATCTCTGGATCTGGTGGCCTCAAAACATACAACTGTTCAGTCCTACCAAAGTGGGCTAGCAACTTTTCTCCTCCACCCAAAACCCACAAAGACTGGAAAGAATCTCAATGGCATTGCTTGGTTAGGCCAAGGTAGAGATGTACAGTTGAATAGCATCAACAAACTGATGAAGTTTACCCCATGCCAGCTGATGTCCTTACCTAGGAAATTGGTGATGAGTCCTGTTGTCTTCTTCCTGTGTTTGATTTTGACCTAATCACACTGAAGGACAATTCTTACTTCCAAGAAATCTTCTGGGTATTACTAGAAAACATAAGTACTATCCAGTGAACCATACTTTGGAAGCATGGTTCATTGGAAAGTAGTATCAGTGTCAGGTCCCCAAATCCTTATTGTCTCCCTTCCATATATATATATATATACACACATACAGTGCTTTTTTTGTAAAAGAAAAAGGTGCCGGAATTCACACATGTCATACAACCCGCCTTGTCTACCCTACAAGGTTCCATCCAAAAAAGGTGCCGGAACTCCATTCTGAGCTTTCTATGAGAAAAAAGCCGTGTGTGTGTGTGTGTGTGTGTGTGTGTGTGTGTGTGTGTTTTGCTTTGGGGCCTGCCATTTAGCTGGGGGGAGGGGGGATATTTGCTTTTGCTTGGGATAACTTTCGCTTTCTGCTTTCCTTCTTCTACCTCTAACCACTTGAGAAAGGAATGTGTCTCCCTTATCAGGAAGACGGTTACAGAGAAATGAAAGCTGGAGAAGACATTGAGATGCATGCCAACTGTGCCAGTTACCCACTCATTGTGCCACCTGTGGATTGGCTGGATTTCAAATGGACATTATGACTTTGGTGGGAGGAGGAATATTGCTGGTTTAATTATACCGCTCAAGCGGGATTTTCCCCAGATCTCACCTTGACTTCCTTACTGTCACTAACCCCTGATAAAAGTTTCCTTTTGAGACAATGCCTGTTTCAAGAGTTCTGCTTTCTTGGGCGGTTAGCTGAGGTGGGTCCTTACAATCAGCCCTTTAGGGTAGACTAGACAAGCAAACCAAAATCATGTAGGCCAATATTACTTTTATTGTAAACTTGCAGTATGTGCTGCCCCCACTCACCCACACCAACATGTAACTGTGCTTTAGTGAGTTTATTAATATTTCCCAGCAATTCACCAAAAAAAAAAAACAATTGTCCCAATTAAGTCCAGCCACGAGCAGACCAATGTTATGGCCAAAGAGTCCACAAAGCACTTGAAAGTGTCTCAAACAAAATAAATCCACCAGGCAAACTTAAATCTACAACACAAAAGAGCTCATGAGTCAAGCAAAGTCCAGAGTTTCCAAAGCACAATTCCAGCCAAGGCACGGTGTCAATCCAAAGTGAGAAAGGAATCACCACGACCAGAAGACACACAGTTAGAATACAAACATGTTGTTCCCAGCAATGCTTCCCTCTGTCTGCTGTACTAAAGTCCAAAAGTTTTATGCATATTAGATTCCTGTCTCAGACTCAGATTCCTTTTATCTGATTGTTGTATTAGCAGTGTTTCTTTCTCTACTATGAAAGTACCTTGTTGGAAAAAAATACCAATACATTATCTCTCTGGCTTTGCAATTTTACAGTGGACTATAAATTGAAACAGAAGGAATGCATAAATTCTATTTACAGCAGTAGAAATTATCGGCTCAGAATATGATGATAATGGTGATAACGATGATCACTCAGACAAATGTACATACAGTAGTGTGTGCTTACAATTCTATCCATATTTCAAAACTAATTTGGAAGAATTGCTTTAGACCAAGCATGTCAAACTTGCGACGTTACATGACGTCGCACGATGTATCGGGACTTTTTCCCCATTGCCAGCAATGGGGTGGGTGCGGTTTTGGCATGATGCATCCGGCCCATGGGCCAAAGTTTGACAGGCCTGCTTTAGACCTTATGACAGCACAGTAATGCTCTGCTATTCATTAAGCTGACACATCTTTTTTTTTCTGGATCCCCAATTATTAGTCTTTTAAGAGTAGCTTATTAATGCAGCTGCCTCTTTCTTCAGACTAATGTGGAACCATATCCACCCTTACTGAAGGGTTGGTAACAATTTATTTCCTTTCCATTTTCAGCGTTCCTGGATTTGTACACTCCTTTCTGTTCAGCATGGAGCATTGAACAGCTCATGGTGTTCTCTGTTGTTGCCCATGTTTGGTGATAATAGGAGGACTATGAGTTTTGAACTGCTTTTGAGGAACTGGAAAGCAAAAACATAATGTGAAATGCTCTTAGCTGACTGATAGCTGCTGTTGTCAGAATGATGTACAATCATACTGGTTTCAAAAACACAGTAAAACATGATAGAAATTAAACAGTCAACTGATAGCTGATAAACAGCAGAAATTAAAACAGAAAAAAATGATTAACAGACCACACAATAATACTAAGATTAAAAATAACTAAGTTAAAAATAAAGCCATTATTGCTGATATATAAGGTAAAGGTTCCCCAGCATATGTGTGCTAGTCGTTTCCGACTCTAGGGGCCGGTGCTCATCTCCGTTTCAAAGCCGAAGAGCCAGCGTTTGTCCGAGGACGTCTCCGTGGTCATGTGGCCGGCATGACTAGACGCCAAAGGCGCACGGAACACTGTTACCTTCCCACCGTAGTGGTCCCTATTTTTCTACTTGCATTTTTTACGTGCTTTCGAACTGCTAGGTTGGCAGAAGCTGGGACGAGTAACAGGCGCTCACTCTGCTACGCGGCACTCGGGATTCGACCCGCCAAACTGCCGACCTTCTGATCGACAAGCTCAGCGTCCTAACCCACTGAGCCAACGCGTCCCTATTGCTGATATACCATAACACAAAGCATTATTTTCCTTGTTTTGCACACTGAGGCATCTGAAAGAAGTATTAAACTCAAAGATTATTTTCCTCTACCACTAGATGCTGCTCCTGCTGCATTATGAATTACCTTACACAATTTTTTTCCACTCAGTTTATTATATAATTCAGTTGCATAAGTTTTCTCACACAAAATGCATAACCTGGAGAAGATGGATCTTTGTTATGCCTCACCTCCTTCCAAATCTCTAAGCTTTGCTTTCCAAGCCTAACAATCTACTCAACTTATTTTCACATACAAATATTTACATACTTATCTTTTTTTTTCAAGGGCCAAAACAGTTCAGTCATACCTTGCTACAAAATATACAGAATAGCGTTTTATTTTGAACCCAGTGCAGTAAAAAATGGAGGAGACTGATTTGGCTACAATATCTATTGCAAATATGATTTAGTTTTTAAGTACAGGTAGTCTTCGACTTACGACCACAACTGAGCCCAAATTTCTTTGTTAAGTGAGTTTTGCTCCATTTTACGACCTTTCCTGCCTCAACTGTTAAGTAAATCTCTGCAGTTGACAAGTTAGTAACCCGGTTATTAAGTGAATCTGGCTTCCCCATTGACTTTGCTCGCAAAAGGGGATCACCTGACCTTGGTACACAGCAATGGTCATAAATATGGACCAGTTGACAAGCATCTGAATTTTGATGGCATGCTGCAAATGTCATAACTGTGAAAAATGGTCATAAAAGTCATTTTTTTTCAGCGCTGCTTTAACTTTGAACAGTCACTAAAAGAACTGTTATAAGTTGAAGACTACCTGTAATTGGCTTTCATAATCCTAAAAAGCAGCTGGGAGGATGGTTTGAAAGGAGATCTAAGACTTGATAACAAGAAATTTAATCACGTTTAAATTTGTATCCCTGTTGCATTAGCCACTTCCATTTAAATTTGTGGTTTCTTATATTGATTGAATTTTTCTGTCTCTTTCTCAGGGTCTGCACCTTCTTCCACCTCCATCCACCTTTATATATATATATTTAAAAATACATATATTTAAGCATTTAATTTATAATAGTAAAATCTGATAGAAGCTAAACTTATGAAAAAGAAAAAAATAAGAAGCAAAAAGTGCAAGAAGACAAAGAAAAAGCAGAAAAGAATATAATAAAAAAAGAAAAGAAATATAAACAGAAATAATTTCTTTAATGTTTTCATTGCTTGAGTTTTACAGTTTTGATGATTTTATATGTCTTTTAATTTTTTTATTGGGGGCTGCCAGAGTTGGTTAAAAAATGGGTTGCTATACAAATGTTTTCAATAAATAATACTTTAGAACTAGTTAATGAGCAATTTCCAAAAGCAATTAGAAAGTGAAGCTTGTGAACTTACAATTGTCTGCTGTGGTTGCAAACAAAATGGCTAATCCCATCATGTCCCAGCATTCAAACCCATGGTCCTGTGGTCTGCTTGCAAGCAGCTGTTGTCCGGAGCTCATATGGGCAATCTTCCATCCTCTCTTTATCCAGAGAGTTTCCAAAGAATTAGTTTACGTGCAAGTTCCTTGATCTTCACCAAGATCATTAGCTCTGCTTTTATCTAGCTGTCTTCAGGTCATCATACCTCCTCTGGAAGTCTCCCATCTGTCACACTCTGAATACAGCCTGCCCTTTTGGCTCATTCCACTCTACAAGCTGAAAAATTCCCTTCATGGGTGGAAATTGCCAGCAGATCCCCCTTCCTTGCATCAAAGCTTTCACAAGGCAATATTACCTCCAAATCAAGATGGCAGCTTGGCAGTGTACTTTTGAAGCCCCACATCTTTGTATATGCATGCCACAGTCACACATGTGCAAAGGGAGCCTATTCATTTACCCTTTACCTCTTACTTCTGAGTAATCTTTCTATCCCCCCTTTTCAAATCTGGAATACTATCTTTTATCTCCACTTGTCTTAAGTTGCTTTCAATATCTTTCATTGGATTTAAGGAGCATGTGTTGACTATGTTTGTTCAACCAGCTATAAATCTATTTTCAAAGGGCTTGCTTGTTTGGTAAATTTTTCTAGGATTTCCCACATATTAATGTCATGCTGACCAGTCTGTGGCTTCCTGGGTCCACTTCCCCTTCCTCTTTTATAACATTTTTCCAGCCGCCTGGCATTTCCCGTGTACTCCAGGAATTCTCAAAGATTACAATCAGTGGTTAGTAAATCCATATCTGCTACTTTCTTTAACATTTGGAGATATAATCCATTCAGTTCCAGCAATGTGATTTCATTCCAAGGTTATGATCGGTTCCTTGCCTATTTCTGGGAACCTCTTAGTTCTTATCACTTCCTTCTTTATGTGCTTTAAAGACTTTGGATCACAATTCCCATCATCCTGTTGTCAGGATGGCCATTGTTGATTGTGATTCTGGGCGTTGTCAGTTGTGAAGAGTGAAGAGTGAAGAGAAGACTGTCACTCCAGCTTAACTTTGAAAGGAAGAAATTGGAGGAAGCAGATAAGGCATAAACTTCATTTTTAAGTGGCAACTTTATGACCTGAACTCCCGCTGTCAACTCTACAACCAACATGGTGGCAACCATCTTGGTCATTCTAGGTTGCCACACAAAAGGGAGGGGGAACAGAGTATCTCTAAACAATGTTGTGTACCATGGGAACCAAGGTTATTCTCTTGCTTGGGAGAAGAGGGCTGGGTGTTTTGTTCGAAAATCAGCCAAACTGCTCTATTAGGTAGTGTAGCTATTGCACAGCACTGGGGTGGGAACTTTTACTTTGTAATAGTGTAATGCTTTGGAGGTAATTTTAGATTTGGTTTCACTTTTTTCCGTGCTGATAATTTGTATCCAATAAACATGTTCTTTGAGGAACTTTCAAGCCTCGGAGTTCCGATTTATTTGGTTCTATCTGTCAGAACCTTGACAGCTACATCTAAATGATAGAGAAAGGGGGGAAAAGCAAGCTGCTCCCAGAAAAAGTGAAATTTGGAAAGATTCAGGGGACTCCTTTAAGTGAAAATAATTTGTAGATGGTGAGCTTTGTTACATAAATTATAGAAGATGTAGGCAAGTCATTGCTGCCAAAGCTTGCTCTTCTGCGTTATCATCGTTTTGCAATTAATCAGTAACAAGAATAATTTCAAATTTCTTTCTAGTGTAAAAAAGAAAGAGTGCCTCAATAGGATTAGACTCTTCTGCTCCTGTGAAAGGAGAAATGTGATCACAAGAGAATAAACACAGAGGAGAGAAGCAAAGATGTTTCCAGCCTATGTCTTTCTCGGCAACATACACCATCACAACATATTAAGATAATATATAGGACAGCTAGCATCCTTCTTCCAGCCCTTTCCTTTAAGATTAACATTACTGTGATGCACATGGATAATCATCCTGTCCTGACAAGAGTGATTCTAAACATTAGAAAACCCTGGAGGGATTTATGTTTCTAATCTGAGATTTATGTCTACCTTTTCTCATCATTTCTGATTGCTGAAACTCCTCAGCCGTGAACATCTATTCTTGTGTTATCCATCACTTAAGGTATCCTAGTTTAAAACAAAAATGGTCCTTTCAGGATTCCTCATTCTACAATCTGTAGTGAATTAAGTGCTGTACCAGAACAACAACAACAACAACAAAATCAGAATTCCCTGGGGGAGGGAGGGAGCATAAGGCATGTTCCTGACCTTGTTGTTTTGACTTCCCAGGTTTACAGAAGCCTCTCCTTCCCCCCCTCCACTCCCAAGCCTTGAGTGTAGTTCCCAGAACTTCTCCATTGGAATTCTTAATGTGATAGATGGTTAAATATTCTAGGATGATTATATTCCCTTCTTTGTCCTGGTCCTATTTTCTGGAATTCAGCCCCTGGGTTCCAAAGACCAAGTGGCATCTCTAATTTGGAATAATATTCTGGGAATGGAGGTGGTCCTGGATGACTTCTGCCAAATCAGTTGGGCAGTGAAACTAGAAACAAAGAGAAATTGCTGGCTGATTGATGTTGAGCTGAAGATTTAGTGACTTCGGTTGCTTACTTGTCTAAAGCTGTGACTTTAAGGTCAGGAAGCTTTGTACAAGGTTCAGCTCTGGACCTGGAAGTTCTCAAAGACACACACCCCACTTCGCTATTCCCTGTCATCTAGTAGACCAAGTGGCCACATTTATACCTCCTGGCTCCCAGAAAGAACATCAAGGCAAGGGAAGAGTAATCTGGCCCTTTCCATTGTTCAGGTAATAAGCAGCTGCAAAGGGTTATTTTCCAATTCCCTATCTCCCTTGTGACAATCTTATTTGAATAGAAATTTTTCTCTGATAGATGGATGGGACTGGTATAAAGGTAAAGGTAAAGGTTTCCCCGCACATACGTGCTAGTCATTTCCAACTCTAGGGGCTGGTGCTCAACTCCGTTTCAAAGCTGAAGAGCCAGCGTTTGTCTGAGGACGTCTCCGTGGTCACGTGACCGGCATGACTAGACGCCAAAGGCGCACGGAACACTGTTATCTTCCCACCATAGTGGTCCCTATTTTTCTACTTGCATTTTTACGTGCTTTCGAACTGCTAGGTTGGCAGAAGCTGGGACAAGTAACAGGCGCTCACTCTGCTACGCGGCACTCGGGATTTGACCTGCCAAACTGCCGACCTTCTGATCGACAAGCTCAGCATCCTAACCCACTGAGCCACCGCGTCCCTTGGGGCTGGTATATTCCACCCTTATGGTTCCCTTGGCAGTCTTAGAATCACACCCAACTGTTGTTATTCAACCAAGAACACTAGCAAGGAGAGCTTAACGTGGACCAAACTATGTATAAATCCTGGATTGTAGCTTACTACTTCATTTTGGTCTTGAGAAACTGAAACATTTCCTGTCCTTCCATTTTTCCCCCTTGCTTCTCTTGATTTTTTTAAATTAATATTCAAGCATAACAACAGAGGCCACTTTACAATTTATACATGATTTGCTCACTGGATATTTTTTTTATTTCAGAAAAGTAATGTCAAAATAAAATAAATCAGTTTGAGTTAGAGCTGGCATTTGGAAGTTCTTCCCACTATGTGATTCCACCCAAAAAAAAGAGATGAAATTAATATGTCAGTGGTTAACAGCTTTTTCATTTTTAAGATGGAGCAATGTGGCACATGATAGTAGCTGTATTGGCTGTTAAATTAAAAAAAAACCTTCAACAGACGTCAATATGTCATACGCATTTCTTAAATCTTCTGGTGGTATCTCCAGCTAGATTAGGGGAAGGAGCGAAGAGACTAGCAAGTTTAAAGTCCTTGTACAGAAGGATGCAACACAGATCTAACACACACACACACACACACACACACACACACACACACAGAGAGAGAGAATCCCTAAAGGCCTTTTCTGGCTGTTTCCAAGAGAATGCAGTCAGTTTGCCTTGTAAATAAAAGGTAAAGGTAAAGGTAAAGCTAGATTAGGGGAAGGAGCGAAGAGACTAGCAAGTTTAAAGTCCTTGTACAGAAGGATGCAACACAGATCTAACACACACACACACACACACACACGCATATACACACACAGAATCCCTAAAGGCCTTTTCTGGCTGTTTCCAAGAGAATGCAGTCAGTTTGCCTTGTAAATAAAAGATAAAGGTAAAGGTTCCCCCGCACATGCGTGCTAGTCGTTTCCAACTCTAGGGGCCGGTGCTCATCTCCGTTTCAAAGCCGAAGAGCCAGCGCTTGTCCGAGGACGTCTCCGTGGTCATGTGGCTGGCATGACTAGACGCCAAAGGCGCACGGAATGCTGTTACCTTCCCACCGTAGTGGTCCCTATTTTTCTACTTGCATTTTACATGCTTTTGAACTGCTAGGTTGGCAGAAGCTGGGACGAGTAACAGGCGCTCACTCTGTTATGCGGCACTCGGGATTCAACCCGCCAAACTGCCGACCTTCTGATCGACAAGCTCAGCATCCTAACCCACTGAGCCACCACGTCCCTTTCGCCTTGTAAATAGGCAAGCAATAATAAAGAATCTGATCAGTTCAAGGCGTTGTTCTGGTTCTAGCATTTATATACAGTTTGTTGGATCCATGAAGAAACTGTCCCTAAAATAGACATGCCAGGAAAAATATTTTCATTGTTTGATTTACTTTTTAACATATGAAGGCTTTAAAGAGGCAGTAGTAGAATACTGACTCATAGTTATTTAGTAGAAGCAATAGTGTCAACACTGCTCACATCAGATGTTCTTGCTTTGACAACATATGCAGATACAGCCATTTTCCTTCTTATGTTTTACTCTGAGAATTAGAGTTAGAATTAGATGATACGGGGGGGGGAGAAAGAATGTGCATGGGAGTTATTTAGACATAACAATAGTATAACAGTGTGTGATCCAAGATTTTTTTTTTTTGAAATAAGAGATAATAAGACATGGCGGATTGGAGAACTGAAGGGAAAGCCTGCATTTCAAACTAATTGGGGAATGTGATTTATGATTGTTAATTAGAGGAGAGAATTGTGCTTGATACTATGTGCTCAGGGGAGGGGAATTCAGATTTTGGCTTCACTTATGTACGTGCGGATGCTATGCTACTCAAATAGGCTTTTGCACAGGTTCGCCTGGTGCGCCAGTTGCGTCCCTATCTGGACCGAGACGCCCTACGCACAGTTACTCATGCGCTTGTGACCTCCCGTTTGGACTACTGTAACGCTCTCTACATGGGGCTGCCCTTGAAGACCACTCGGAGGCTTCAACTGGTGCAGAATGCGGCCGCGCGAGTTGTAATGGGGGTCTCCCGATACTCCCATGTAACACCTCTACTCCGCGAGCTGCATTGGCTTCCGGTTGCCCTCCGGGTGAAATTCAAGGTGCTGGTTATCACCTATAAAGCCCTACATGGCCTGGGTCCGGGGTATTTGAGGGAACACCTGCTGCCGGCATCAAATGCCCTTCGCCCAGTGCGCTCCCACAGGGAGGGTCTGCTCAGGGTCCCACCGGTAAGAGATTGCTGGCGGGTGACACCCAGGGATAGGGCCTTCTCAGTGGGGGCGCCTGCCCTCTGGAACCAGCTGCCAGTGGAGCTGAGGACTGCCCCCGACCTCCGATCATTCCGCCGGGGCCTGAAGACCTGGCTCTTTGAGCTCTCGGGCCCAGGCTGAGGAGAAATTTATTTTAATTGGGGTTTTTAATTGTACAGGGTTGGTTTAATCTTTTTTAAATTGGTTTTTTAACTTTTGTATGGTTGATTTTTAACTCCCTGTAAACCGCCCTGAGTCCTCAGGGAAAGGGCGGTATATAAATGCAATAAATAAATAAATAAATAAATAAATAAATAAATAAATAAATAAATAAATATTCCTTAAGGTAAACAATGCCTTGAAGTTCTTTGAAGAGTTCCATCTGTAGGAACCATGATAAATAGAGGATTCACTCAAGACCACTGGGAACAGTTCTTTATATTGTTTTGCATAACCAAGTGAGCTTAAAAGTTAAGCAAGGCCAGTCATGGGTGAAAGGCCACAAGAAATAAACATTTATTTATTGCATTTGTATCCTATTGTAATTACCAAGTTTCTCTGAAAATAAGCCCCACCCCCCAAAAAGACCTACCCTGATTTTTGGGGGTTGGCCTAATATAAGCCCTACTCCAAAAATAAGCCCTAATTAGGACCCCACACACACTTTGTCTCACCTGGCTGCCGTAATGGGGCAGGAGTTGCTCGGCGATCTTGCCGCTAACCTGCTTTCCAGTTCTGGCATGTTTCTCTCCTGCTGAAAGAGAGTTCGTGGGACTAAAAAAAGTTCAGTCAGACCTTCCAACTTCTCATGAAAAAAAAGATCTTGTGCCAGAGCTTGAAAGCAGGTTAGTATTGAAATTTTTTGCTTTCTGGAGGAGAAGCAGCAGGAAATGGGGCTGCCATTTTGAGAACGAAGAAGGGAGACGTGGTGTGATGCAGGGCGGCAAGTGCTCTTCTCTGCTCTGCATCGCAGAGGATTCGCAAATTATCACTAGGGTTAGGAGTCCATAACATGGCAGCTTAGGATCTTGCTGCACAGGGAACTGTAACAAAGATTGCATTTAACTGCTTTTCTTTGAGATTCTGCAACAGTTAGAAATTTAGAAGTTAACCAACTTAAATGTCATTTCTGCTGTTTCTTTTTAAAAAATGTGAGTATATATCTAATCACCATGACAACCACAGGCTGCCTGGTCTGCTTCCGCCTAAGAACCAGGAACTGTGCATGCAAGATGCTTAAAGTATATACATAAGATTAATAATAATCTTCTTAACTAGAACATACTCTTCAACTGCTGTTGCCTATTGGAGAAATGCCAGCAAAATATATAGAGTATATTTCAGAAGTCTGAACTGAAAGGTGTCAGTGTCTAGTTCTTAAATATATATTTTAGAGCACTTGCCAGAATTTAAACACACTTTGTGTCCTGGCATATTACATTGCAATTTTCCTTTAATGATGGGGTGCTCTATAAAACAATGTGATCCACAAACAATTTGTAAGAAATTTAGTTCTACCCAGAATCATTGAGTTTAATGGGACTTGGTTCTAAGTAGATATGCGTCATACTGAGCTGTGATTATTTTTCAATGGGTTTCTTTCCTAATTGCATAAAAGGAAGTAAGTCAGAACATATTATGAATTCAGGAGTTGATGAAGATAATCTGATAGGATCTCTTTCATGAGTCCAATGTCCTTAATCTGAAATATCAGTACAGTCTAGGACTGCTAACAGCCTGGAGATTAGGTTTGTAGGACTGTTTACCCATGGTTAATTGTGAAGCATTACATTGGTTCACCTAATGTATAGTAGCGCACACTAATCCCATGGGTTCAGTTCACACAATACGCGTTGATAAAATATAGTTGGCTAGTTCATGGTTTTGGAAGGACTTGATAATGTGTGAAGATGATTCTTTCTCTGCTTTCAATACACAAGAAGTCTATGGAGATTCTCAGTCATCCAGGTCATGGATGAAAGCACCCAAAGGTGCTTTTCAAAAGGCAACTGGACTTCCTTTGTTTTTTTTCTTGAAGACATCTCACTTCTCATCAAAGAACTGAAGAAGCATCTTGGATGAGAAGTGAAATATCTTCAAGGTAAACACAAAAAATCCATTGCCTTTTAAAAAGCACTTTTGGAACACAAAAGGAGAAGGGAGAGAAGAGAGATGTGCATAGCAAGAAATTGTTAGGTTGTAAAACTGGGTTTGGAAAGATGGTATAGAACAAATCTTCTGACATAATAAAAAATATAAAACTTAAAAACTCCAAAAGAACAGAAATTTGCAGGAATATTCACAATGGTCTGCTCTGACAAGCAAAGGCTCTTGAATAAGAAATATCTCTCTCATTTTCAGTCTCCTAAGGAACCATACACAAGTTTAATATTTGGTTCCAAATTTTATTCTTGGTGTTGCAACTTAAGGGAATCTCTAATTTGTAATACTAAGGATAAAATTTGGAACTTGAGATTAACCTTATTATGGATCCAGCCTAAAAAGATCAGACACGTCAAACTTGTGACGTCACGTGATGTCGCGCAATGTATTGGGATGATTTTGCCATTGCCGGCAATAGGGTGGGCGCAGCTTCCGCATGACGCATCCAGCCTGCAGGCCGACAGTTTGACACCTCTGACTTAGATGGTTGTTTTGCTGCCATCTGACTGGAGACATAATTACTTGTTACTTCTTATTACTTTTTAGATTTTGAGAGAAGGAAGTGTGAGGCTATAAGAAACCAATTTGCCTAAACTACTTGGCAAAAATTGGGTTTTCATTAAACTGAAGGCTTCAGGTATCTTACAAGTTATTATATGATAAACATCTAGATTTTATATCAGTATTTTTATTTTAACCAAATGATTATTATAGAAAATCCATAGCCTATAACTAATATACACACATTTTAAAGGCTGTTTTCTTATCCATTACTCCTGATTTATACTAATTCCTCTTTGAAGTCCTTTCCTCCCAAATTGTTGTCTCTTTAGGTTAACAAGAAATATATAGATTTTTACAGTGGTGTGATTGTCTAAATTCCAAGCCATGATCTGGAAGGAATGCTTCAGAATATTCATAAAGTGATTATTACACCTTTTAAAGCAACTGCCTCTTTATTCTCTACAATAGTGAAAACAGATGCAACTGTTCTAAGAAATTGCATGCAGAAGGAGGAGGAGGAAGAGGGGGGGAGGAGGGGGAGAGAGAGAAGGAGCAGTGTTTTTTTTCTGAAAAAAAGGTGCCGGAACTCAGAGGTGCTGTCACTGGGAATGATGCCAGTGTCTTGCTACAGGGTTGCTGCCCGTCCTTTGAACCCCTGCCCCTGTGGCTCGGAGCTGCATGCCGTGGGGATTCCCCTCCCCACAGCCGCCGTGGGGATTCCCCTCCCCACAGTTGCCATGCCGCGGCCCGTGCTGAGCCCCCACCTGGAGCTGCTCCGAACCCCAACCCAGAACTGTGTTCCCCATGGCAGTGGTCTCCGGTGCCAAACAGCTGATGGCCTGCAGCACTGGCACTCATTCATTTACTGCCTCGTTGCCTCCAAATGCAGTAAGTGAGTGAGCAAGCAAGTGGTGTTTGGAAGCGTTTGGAACCGATGGGGCAGTAAGTGAGTGAGTGAATGAGCAAATGGCGTCGGGAAGTGTCGGGGCAGTAAGTGAGTGTGTGAACGAGCAAATGGTGTTTGGAAGCGGTGGGGCAGTAAGTGAGCGAGCGAGCAAGAGGCCTTTGAAAGAGACGGAGTGAGTGGGGGAGAGACTGAACGAGGTGCCTTTGAAAGAGATGGAGGAGTGAGTGAGAGTGACTGGAGGCTTTTGTGAGCAAAGTGTGAGTGAGTGGGGGGGCTTTTGCGAACGAAGGGTGAGAGAAAAAGGGAAAGGTGAGGGGGAGAAGGGAAAAAGAAAAGGCACTGACTTCTGACTCCCTCTGTTGCAGGAGTAGAAGGAAGCATTAACATTGAACCTCAACTTTTTACTTTTCCATAATATTATAAACTAGCCATTTCTATACCAATAAATGAATCTAAGCAATGAAACCCAAAATACCCCCCCCTTTTTTTTAGTCATCAAGTTTTTGACACCTTGTTAAGCACTGGTGGTGCTTGAATATTGTCATGTCCTAAAAGTGGTACAATTTCTGAAAAGGTTGAAAAGCCCTGATGTAAATGTAGCCTAAATTGTTTATTGCCATCCTATTTGCAAATAATATCTTGCTTACCTAGTTGAGATGGTGTAGTTGGGTAGCAGGGAGGGGTGCAAAGTTCCTGCTTTCACTGCAGACAACTTGCCTGTGCAACGTTTGCCGGCCGGGTCTTTTGGCGCACTCAGCAGTAATTACTATTGGCTTTTGAAAGCCAATGGCCAGGCATAGGCAACCTTGGCTCTTTTATGACTCATGGACTTCAACTCCCAGAAGATGTTACATAACATAACATCAACTGGAAGATGTTAAACTGTCCTTCTGTTTCTTTCCTTCCCAAAAATTGTGTTAATGAGTCCTCTCTAAGCTCTGCTGATCAGCTTGTCCTGGATTGTTCTGCCACAAAACGGAACGGTTTGCAAGTTGCAGTTGAGACAGCCAATCTCCTTTTAGATATATCACATATAATTGAAGATTGTAATTAGTTGCGTGTGCACATTCAGCAAGTGTGATGTATTTGTGCTGGCATTTCTAGGCCTCTTTCCAACCACATCCAGAAAAATTTGTAACAAACATTGGAATTCTCAAGGCCATGTTTGGTATTTCCCAGCAATCTGTTACTGGAAGGAAAAAGCAATCCCTGCTGTGTTACTGATCCCAGAGATCAGGGATCCTTAGGGTGCCATAGTTATGGATGAGAAATATTGGTTGCAAAGTTGGCATTTCTGGATGTAATACCGATATTTTGGATTTATTTTTGTTTCTTAACATGTTTGATATTTTTAAAAAGGCATATGCTACTGACTACGCTTATGCACATATGTAACATCTTTTGCTAGGATACATGACCACTGCTTGCCCAGAATTGCAAAAGCCCGTTTGAATTTATTGCTCAAACTAAAGAACCATAGTTACCCAGGGTCCCTAGCCCCATTAATCAAGGTTTATAAGGCTAAGTTTACCACAATGCTCTTGTATGGAGCAGAAATTTGGGGTCTTTACTCAACCACAGTCCTAGAACAAACACAGTCCCAGCATTTGAGATGTATTTTGGGTGTAGATCCAAGAACATCTGATGCAGCAGTTAGAGCTGAATTAGGAATTCATACAATTCAGGCATTATCTAAAATTAGAGCCTATAACTACTGGTGCAAAGTTAATGAAATGGAGACTGATAGACTCCCCAAATTATGCCTACTAGAGCAAATAAAACTACAATCACAAATCTCCTGGATCACCAAACTAACAAATTTTGTAAGAAGCTGTGGCTTGTGTCTCTTGTGTAATAGGAGAACAATCTAAAAAAAGAGTTGCCCAAAGAATTAAGGATATAGAAGCACAAACTGATATAGCTATCCTTAGTAAGGTGGGTAACTTGAAATGGCTGAGTAAATACAAACGTACTTTTCAAGTAGACAGTTATTTGAAGTTACAACTCCCAAAACATCTTAGGGAGATATTTACGAGAGCGAGATTCGAATAGCTTGACACAATGGTCAGATATGGGAGATTTCATGCTATACCGTACAATGAGTGTCTCTGCATTTGCGGAGCGGCAGAGGTAGAGGACCTGGCTCACATCCTATTTGACTGTTGCCTGTATAAAAGGGTGAGAGACAGGTATCTTGGTCTATATACCAAACAAATGACCCATTGGGATCCCCATATCAAAATAACTTACCTTATGTCTGGCCAGAACTTGAAAATAACATTTAACGTAGCACAGTACTTAAACAAAATGATCCGGTTGAGATCTGCATTTGTGGGACTGATTGGGGTAGATTGCAAGGGCAACTCTGAAATATAATGTTATCATATTTTATCTATATCTTAAATTATTGTACATTATTATAATTTCATTTTAGATTGTATTTTATTACTGTTTCATCTTAAATTGCATTTTATTTTAATTCCATTTTAAATTGTATTTTATCAAATTCCATTTTAAATTGTATTTTATCAAATTCCATTTTAAATTGCCTTTATCAAATTTTAGTAACAATTTGTTGCTGGAACTTTGCACTTTGATATGGCCCAAGGGCTAATCAATAAAGACTTACATAGTACATAGTATAATGCTTGCCCAGAATGTGAAAAGTGAAAGATTGTGACTAAACAAAATTTTAATGTACAGATAATACCACCAGAAATTATTTTAGCCTTTTTAATAAATGTTGTTATTGATGTTAAGCTCCCCAGGGAAAACATCATATATTCTGATGAATCTGTAGAAATAAGAGAGTAACAGGTAGTGTTGTCCAGGTAGTGTTGATAACTTGGGTGATATATGATAATCCAGACAGTTTTTGTAGGGTGAATTAAAGTTAACAGCGAGAGAGAGAGAGAGAGAGAGAGAGAGAGAGAGAGAGAGAGAGAGAGAGAGAGAGAGAGAGAGAGAGAGAGAGAGAGAGAGAGAGAGAGAGAGAGAGAGACTTTGTTGACTGCTGGTGGTCTAATGTTTATAACATTTGCAAGAGCTATTCTAAGACAGGTGCTATATTCAGGTGATTACACCTGAAGTCTAATGTGATTAATTTCCTGCTGGATCCAATGAAAAGCCTTTATTAATATATTATCCTGTTTCATGGACTTATTGCCATGAGATGCAGGTCTCTTCCCCTTTCATATCAGTCAATAGAACAATGGTAATGGGCAGGAAGTGAAGGTACAGAGAACACTTACAGTCATCTAGGCAGCAGAATAGAGGGAGCCAGGGAAAGGGCATAGGGGAGCCCAAAAAGAGGCTTGCCAAAGTTACACTCAAAGCCTAGGGCCAGCCTCCTGAAGATGATTGGGAGAACAACAAGTTTCTCTTGTAACAAGCTCTTGTAATGGCTTGGGTCCGGGATATCTGAGGGAACACCTGCTGCTGACATCAAGCTCCCTTCGTCCTGTGCGCTCCCACAGGGAGGGTCTTCTCAGGGTACTGCCGATAAAAGATTGCCGGCGGACAATACCCAGGGGGAGGGCCTTCTCTGTGGGTGCGCCGGCCCTTTGGAACCAGCTGCCTGAGGCAATGACCAAAAACCATGAGGAGATGAAGAGAGAAATAAGAAATGACACTGGTGAATTAAAGGGGAAAATCCAAGCGATAGATGATAAATTTGAAGGGATTCAACAACAATTAGTCAAAAATGAACAAAGACTTCAAGATATGGAAGCTAGAATGGAAAAAGAGGAAAAGAGAGTAGACGATTTAAATGAAACACTCCTTCAGGCTAATAAGGAGTTAGAGACAACAGTCATTTTTCTGGAAGCAGAAAAGGCTGCTCATTATCTACGCTTCCAAAACGTTCAAGAAAAAAGAGGGGAAGATCTGTTGGTCATGATGGCAGAACTGATGGCAAAGGCACTCGGTGTAGGGAAGGAGGAAATGCTGGCGGAAATTGATGAAACATACAGGGTTCAAACGAATTATGCGAGAAGGCACAACCTCCCAAAAGAAGTACATGTAAGGCTAGTTAAAAAATCAATTCGGGATGAGCTTCTGCATAGATCTAGAGAGGAACCATTAGAATTTCTGGGCCAACCAATTACCATCCTTAAACAGATACCTAAAAGGATGAGGGATCTGAGACGCGGCTATCAATTCTTAACATCTAAATTAATAAGGGAAAATGTAAATTTTAGATGGCTAACTCCAGAGGGTATCCTAGTTACGTGGCAGGATAGAAGGCATAGACTGGACACGATAGAGAAGGCAGAAGATTTTTACAAACGCCACTTCCATAGCCAAGAGGAAGTAGATTTAGAAGATCAAGATGGAAGGGAGGTAAGAGAAAGAGATACAATACGTGTGGCAATGGATGGGAAGATCTTAGCTACAGAGGATAGAAGGAACAAATCTGGAGAGTTAACAGAGAAACATGGAGCCAGAGACAAGGAAGAGAGAGAGCCCCGAATCACGAGATCCACAAAAACCAGAAATAAGTAAGATGAAGGGAGGTGAGTGTAGTATTATGTCTGTGAATATTAATGGACTGAATTCGCCAGTGAAAAGGCGGAAATTTTTTAATAGGCTTATTCACCAACAATTGGATATCGTGGCAATACAAGAAGTCCATATAAAGGAACAACAAAAATATTTGTTAGTACAACCAAGAATAGGGAACCTATTCGTTTCCTTAGACCGACACAAGAAAAAGAGAGGAGTGGCACTATATGTAAACCCAAAATTGATTGCAAAACAAATTTATAACGATAAAGAGGGTAGAATACTGATAGTCGAGGTTGTAATAAATCACAGGAAGGTCTTGATGGTAGAGATATATGCCCCAAACCATAACCAAGAACAATTTTTCAAAACACTTCACAATAAGATATGTAGCATTGATTATGAGGAGATTTGTTTAATAGGAGATTTTAATGCTATCCTAGATATAAATTTGGATTATATGGGAAAGACGCTTAGGAAAAAGAAGAGAAGAACTCTACCGAGATCTTTTCTCAACTTGGCTAATGAACTAAATATCCAAGATGTCTGGAGGGAAAGAAATCGTAAGGCTAGACAATATACACATTACTCCAACCGACATAACTCATGGTCTAGAATAGACATGGTATGGATGACGAAAGAAATTAGTTCAGAAATAGACGAGGTACATATAGCGACAGGTACTTGGGCAGATCACAATCCTATTAAACTTAACTGGAAAGGTTCCAAAAAAATACCCAGATGGACACTACAAAGAGCAATTTTAAAAGAAGACGAATTCAAATCTAAGATGGAGAGAGAACTAAGTTTTTTCTTTAAGGAAAATAAAGCTATAGACACCTCAGTACAAAACAATTGGGATACAGCTAAGGCAATGATGAGAGGGGTAGCGAGGGCATACATAGTATACAAAACTAAGGGGAAAAGACAACAACGGGAAAGATTAGAAGGGGAATATAAGAGTTTAGAAGTTATACTTCAACAAGATCCACAAAAAGAGAATATTAAGCAATCTATGGATCTGATAAACACAAGCTTAACATTCTAGACAAAGAGAAATTAGCACAACAATTGAGAAACACGAAACAAAATTTTTTTGAAAATGCAAATAAACCGGGCCGTTGGCTCGCATATAAATTGGGAAAACAAAAGGGGAAAAACTGGATTCACGAACTACGAGATGAGGAAGGGAGAATATTCCACCAGGAGGAAAAAAAAAATCATAGCCCAGGAATTTTATGAGCGTTTATACAAAGAAGATAGCCAGGCAAGTGTGGAGAAAATGGAGGAATATTTTCAAAAAGCCAAACTACCCAAGGTCACAGAAGATACCAGAAATATGTTAAACGAGGAAATTCGGCTATCTGAGGTGATAAAAGCTATTAATGCACAAAAGAATAATAAAGCATCGGGCCCCGACGGTCTCCCATCAGAAATTTATAAAGAACTACAAAATATCTTAGCACAACCCCTAGTGGAGGTATTTAACGCAGTATTAGAAGGCGCAAGAACGCCTAAATCCTGGTCAGAGGCAAACATAACCCTTATCCCGAAAGATAACACGGACCATACATTAATCCAAAATTATAGACCCATAAAGGTAAAGGTAAAGGTTCCCCCGCACATGTGTGCTAGTTGTTTCCGACTCTAGGGGCCGGTGCTCATCTCCGTTTCAAAGCCGAAGAGCCAGCGCTTGTCCGAGGACGTCTCCGTGGTCATGTGGCCGGCATGACTAGACGCCAAAGGCGCACGGAACGCTGTTACCTTCCCACCGGAGTGGTCCCTATTTTTCTACTTGCATTTTTACGTGCTTTCGAACTGCTAGGTTGGCAGAAGCTGGGACGAGTAACAGGCGCTCACTCTGTTATGCGGCACTCGGGATTCGACCCGCCAAACTGCCGACCTTCCGATCGACAAGCTCAGCGTCCTAACCCACTGAGCCACCGCGTCCCTTTGATATAGACCCATATCACTTCTTAATTCGGACTACAAGATATTTACATCAATTATAGCGGAACGATTGAAACGATTTCTGAATGATTTCATACACGCAGACCAGAATGGTTTTCTCGCTAAGAGACACACTAAGCACAACATTAGAATAATATTAGATACGTTGGAGTACTATGAATTACATAGTGGACAACAGATGGCATTACTTTTTTTAGACGCCCAAAAGGCATTTGATAATGTTAAATGGTCTTTTTTGCGCCAACAGCTTAGCTTTATGAATATGGGTGAAAAATTTATAAATATAATTAGGGCAATTTATGACAACCAGGAAGCAAAAATAATTATTAATGGGGAAGCATCTAGCAAGTTTCAAATTCAAAAGGGAACACGGCAAGGCTGCCCCTTATCACCATTGCTGTTTATATTGACTCTTGAAGTATTAACGAGAACTATAAGAAACGACCCAAAGATAAAAGGATTAACCATTAAATGGAACCAGCTGCCTGTAGAGCTTAGGACTGCCCCTGACCTTCGCTCATTCCGCCGGGACCTGAAGACCTGGCTCTTTGAGCTTTCTGGCCCGGACTGAGGGTATTAATTGGGGTTTTAATTGTATTTTAATTGTTATTTAATTGTTATTTGTATTTAATTGTATTTTAATTTTTATTGGGGGTTTTAGTTTCAAGGTTAGTTTAATCATTTTAATTGTTTTTAATCTATGTAATTTGTTGTGTTGTTTTAAAAAACCTTGTGAACCGCCCTGAGTCCTACGGGAGAAGGGCGGTATATAAGTTTAATAAAATAAATAAAAATAAATAAATAAGCTTCTGAATGCAGCCATCAAGAATAGTAACCCTTCATAGGGTTAATCTCAACAGAATGCTATCTTGTAAAACTATCTCCACCTGTAATCACTGGATGAAGCTTATTCTGCAGGAAAAAAAATCATTTATCCATCCCATCACCCTTCACTATTCTGAAACACAGGATCCTATAAGCCAACTGTGTGTTGCATAAATATATATATGAGTGTGTGTGTATATGGTATTTATTTGTGGTAGTTGACAAGGAGCAGAAGACAGGAGTAGTGATAGCACCATTGTTTCTCATCCTTCCCTCTGGCCTTTGGTGAATAATGTGACCCCCCCCTTCTTTGTGGCAGTCCCTCAAATACTAGAATACTGCTATCATGTTCCCCCTATTCTTTTCTTTAGACTAGCCAAACCCAAGTCCTGCAGCCATTCTTCGTACGGTTTGGTCTCCAGGCCTTTGATTATCTTAGATGCTCTTCTCTGAATTTTTTTCCAAACTCTTAACATCTTTTTTTGTGATATGGTGACCAAAATTGGTTGCAGTATTCCAGGGTTTTTTCCAAGGTTGCAGTAAACTAGGGTTTTATAAAGTGGTACTAATACTTTGCGTGATCTTGATTCTATGCCTCTGTGTTAGGGATAGCTGGGATACTGCACAGAACCCTCAAAACTCCCAGGCCTCTGGTAGATGATCTAAGATTGAGGAAGACTCAGAGTATCCATAAGCATGAGAAAGGAATATGCAGGGTGGACTTTTTCATCTATTGGCTGTGATAGAAATTGGCTGACCAGCTTGTTGCTAGAGTTGGATGTCCTGTTGGATGTCCTGTGTGCATATGTATAGATAGATATACAGTATACCTGGACCGAGATGCCCTGCGCACAGTCACTCATGCGCTCGTTACCTCCCGATTGGACTACTGCAACGCTCTCTACATGGGGCTGCCCTTGAGGACCACTCGGAGGCTTCAACTGGTGCAGAATGCAGCCACGCGGGTTGTGATGGGGGTTTCCCGATACTCCCATGTAACACCTCTAGTCCGCGAGCTGCATTGGCTTCCGGTTGCCCTCCGGGTGAGATTCAAGGTGCTGGTGATGACCTATAAAGCCCTAAATGGCTTGGGTCCGGGATATTTGAGGGAACACCTGCTGCCGGCATCAAGCTCCCTTCGTCCTGTGCACTCCCACAGGGAGGGTCTCCTCAGGGTACCACCGGTCAAGGATTGCCGGCGGACAATACCCAGGGGGAGGGCCTTCTCTGTGGGTGCACCTGCCCTTTGGAACCAGCTGCCTGTAGAGCTTAGGACTGCCCCTGACCTTCGTTCATTCCGCCGGGACCTGAAGACCTGGCTCTTCGAGCTTTCTGGCCTAGACTGAGAGTATTAACTGGGGTTTTAATTGTATTTTTAATTGTAATCGGGTTATATTTCAAGGTTAGTGTAATTATTTTAATTGTTTTTAATTTTTGTAACTTGTTGCATTGTTTTAAAAAACCTTGTGAACCGCCCTGAGTCCTACGGGAGAAGGGCGGTATATAAGTTTAATAAAATAAAAATAAATAAAAAATATATAATATGCCTATCCCCTCTTCCAGCATTAATCTAGAAACCAAATTAAACAGTTGCCCAGCACATTTGCAAAAACTGCAGAGATTTCAGTACCTTGATAATGGTGCAAATTCTATTACAAGCCAGCAGGTGCCGCTCAAGTCAAAAGCAGGATTTATTTAAAAGAGTCCTTTCATATACAGTATATTGCAGGTTGTTGAGTCATGCTAAAAATGTTGCACTCAAAAGCATGTTTTACCTATAGTGAGTCAGCCAAAAGGTCTTTTTTCCTCTGTTTTTTTTTAAAAAAAACATCTTGTGGGACTAGATTAGAGGTGGATTGCACAATGCACAACTGCGATAATGTCCCTCTGCTCTAATCTACTTACAATATAAAAATAAAAGTGCATCAGCTACAGAGACAGAATGTTGGGATTACTATCTGAAGTGACTATAATACAAAAGTGCAAAGCTTTATTTGGGATTAAACTATTAGCTTCAAGTGAAAGAAAATTTAAAGTAAAAAGTGGTACTACAGGGAATCATTCCCTGTCACCGGTAACACAATATCAAAAAGCTTATTTATTCAGAAACAGGACTGTAGCCATCATTAGTGGCCAGCCCAATTAATAAAATAAATAAATAAACCTTTATTGTCAAAGTACAACATGTGTACATTGAGATTAGCTGAGCCTTCCCCCGCGCTCTCTCACCCCAACTCACAGTGACAACAAACCCTCCGTCCTACCACACCATGTGAACCAACTACACCACACACCGGCCTCCCAAGTCAATTCTGCATAAGTTCACAGAGATTATGTCCCATTTAAAAGCCTAACAGCCCACGGATAAAAGCTATTTTTCAGCCTGTTGATACGTCTGGCTATATTCCTATATCTCCTACCGGATGGTAGGAGAGTAAAAAGATACCATCCAGGGTGTGAGTCATCCCTGAGAATCTTCCTCACTCTTCCAAGGCAACGAGCCCTGGCGATGTCATCCAGTGGTGTCAGGGAACAGCCCACAATGTCTTGTGCTGTGCTCACTACCCTCTGTAATACTAGCCAATAGCCAATCGGGTACATTGCAAGAGAGCAATTTGTGGACTGCCAGGTGTTCCTTTGATCCTGACACATTGGCCTTCCTAGCTGAGACTGACAACAGTTGCTGGATAAAATCTGAGTATAAGAAAGCAATGAGTGTAGCCTTGTAGTTTATAAGCAAAACTAGAAAGAATTACAAGGCCTTCTGTTAGGATGTCTGACACCTTGAATGGCCTTCCTAGCTGAGACTGACAACAGTTGCTGGATAAAATCTGAGTATAAGAAAGCAATGAGTGTAGCCTTGTAGTTTATAAGCAAAACTAGAAAGAATTACAAGGCCTTCTGTTAGGATGTCTGACACCTTGAATGACTACGTAAACTTGACGTAGGCTAAATGTAACAAACATTTAACTCAAAGTTTGCTCCTTATTATTAAGTTATTCTTAACTTAGTACATTATTTTGCCATTCTGAATTGCTTTCACTTGTTCCATCTTCACTGCTTACGGACCAAAGTTTTACACCCATTCTTAATTTAGCATTCTGTGATATAGACAAACTTAAGAATTTGTATAGAAAATTGCAGGGAAGCTGAACAGTATCACCCGAAGTGCTAGCAAGTAGTTTTCAGAACTCCACATTAGTAACAATCAGTGTTTGATAAATGAAGCATCACATTGTTTAGAAAATGTTGCCTTCCAATACATGGAGCTGTTTATTTCACAGATGTTTTAGAAATGACATGGAATAAGTTACATTTACCACACTTCACTAGTTCAGTATGTGTGAAAACCTAGGTTGTAGATAGAAGGGGAGAGAAGAATAAAACATTTCAATAATATCTTTAACCCTGCTTCCAGGTCACTTATTACTACCCCAGTTCAGCACAGGAGAGTGAACTGTCCTTTCCAAGATGTCTAGGGATGACAGAAAATGTTTTCAAAGGTCTTTCTCTTACAATAAAGCAAGTCTCTGCAGCATGCATAGGCTTTCATAAGAAGGAAATGCTGCACTATTAGCATTTGTGGACATTATATCTCAGAGTAAATATATGATAAATGTGTTGAAGCTGTGACTGATCAATTTTTCTATTGACACTGCTGGGGCAATTTGGTGAGGGGAAAGACCTGCTCAACATTCTTTGTATCACTCTTGTAGCCCAACAGGTTGTAAATCAGTGTTTCTCAAACTTGGCAACTTGAAGATGTGTGAGCCACAACTGCCAGAACTCTGGAATTCATGTCACCTGAGGAATTCTGGGAGCCGAAGTCCACACATCTTTTGGTTGCCAAGGCTGAGAAACACTGCTGTAGATTAGACAATCTAGACCAGGGCTGCCAAACTACCAGCCTGCAGGCTGGATGCATCATGCTGAAACCGTGCCCACTTCATTGCTGGCAATGGAAAAAAAGTTGCGATATGTCATGACACGTCACGTGATATTGTGAGTTGGACACCCCTGATTTAGATGGAGATCAGGCTACCACAATTGTTGCTGGTTTTCAGGCAGTGGTTAAAATGGTATATGGTTTCCTGCCTGAGCAGGGGGTTGGACTAGATGACCTCCAAGGTCCCTTCCAACTTACTTATCATTATTATTATTAATAATTACTACAGTAGTAACTTTTTAAAGCTAAACCTTTGGATTCTTGTGTATTTTCAGTTCAGTTCTTTCCAGTTCTAAAACAAATTATAAATCCAATACAGAATAAAACTAGATCACATTTCCTCATGCATCCTCATACTTTATTAGATACTATATGAACTACAGACTATCAGAACCAGACATTATATTTAATACTCAAACACATATCTAAGAACAGCTCTGCTGGATTAGGCCAAGACTCATTTTAGCTCTGGGTTTGTTTTCACAGTTGTTGGTCAGAGCACTCATAAGCAGCAGATGGAAACTCTCTCCTTCTGCCCTCACACTAGCCTGCAGACCCTTAAATCAGGAATCCCTCAAGACTTTTGTTTTTATTTAACAATTTTATTTTTATTCAAAAAATTAAAATTCAAAACAAGAAAATTGAACAGAAGCAAACAAAGCAAAAACATTAAAATGTGAATTAAAATTAAATAAAGAAATGAAAATAGCTCAACTATCTCAGTGAAATATTTTTGTCCCAGAAAGGACATATTCATTAAACAAGCAAAACTCTTAAAAAAAGGAACCACTGAAAATTGTAGATGGATGGATGTTGTAGTAACACGGACGCAGGAAGGCAGGGCTCTGCTTTCCACACCTGATTTCACCCTGCTAAAAGGGCCTAAAATTGCCCCAGAGAGGTGAAGAATTGATTAAGAAAAAGGGGTGCCTCATCCATCATGGAGAGATGGAGGTTGGTCTGTTTGATCTGAGGAAAGCCCTCTGAAATGGCAGAGGAAAGATTGGCTGTATTCCTGCGGCCAGCCTCCAGCTACTGACAACTGAATAAAGAAGCACTAATTAACGGATCGTAAACAGTGTGTTTGGAACTGGGTGAGAATACTGATCCTTTCTGTACTATTTTACAACTGGATTTCCTGGAAAAGGCTCCCAAGAAGCTAAAAACCTCCAAACCTGAGAAGGAAGGGAAATGCAGCCCCATCCTTCCAGAAGAATGGAAGCAGTGTTTTAATTTTTTTATGGGGGAAAGAAATACTTAACACTAAAGTGGAAGTAATATAAAGTTTAGTTTTGACAAATTTGAGAACTGAAAAAATTGTTAAGATTTTCTCTTTGAAAGAATACTGGGGTAAAATATGAGAAATCAACGTTCTGTTTTAAGAGTCAGAAAATGGATATTGAATGACATCTAGTGGTGGATGAGAGTATAGCATCATAGCTGTAATGACTAATGCAGACCTGGCAAGAAGCCTAGAAACGGATAACAACCTAGCTTCTTTGTTTTTTGGTAACTTTTAACTCAACAGAGAACAGCTGGCAACAGAGAAAAATATTTTGGCATACTTACTACAGTTTGAGAACTTAATTGTTTTGAAACCTGGTGACCTTCTTGGATTATAAACATATATTGAGCTCTGACTTTTAATCTTAAGAAATATTTGGAGAGAAAGAAAAATTTGATTGTTGGCTACATTTGTCTGGGGAAGGTTTTTGGATTGTTCTTAGGATGGTTGAAAATTTTGAACACTTTGAACTTTTTGGATTGTAAATTTCAGCTGATTGACAATTTTTTTCTGAGCAGAAGAACTATTATAAAATATTGCTTCCAGTGGTGGACTTATATCCTCGAACCTACTGGATTATTTATTTATTTATTTATTTATTTTAATTCCATTTATATCCCGCCCTTCTCCAAAGACTCAGGGCGGCTTACAAGCTTAGCATAGGCTACATATAAAGACGAAAAGAACCAGATAAGACTTTGTTCTATGGATGTTAAGGTTGGTGGTATTAGACAAGACTAGTATTTGGGAATCACAACACTTCTGATAGAATATCTGTACAGGGAAAATAAATTGGATCCTTTATATCTGTCAAAAGTGGTAGGAAAACATACTTAATACTTCCATCTGAAGCCCCCAGCCAGGTTTACCAGAGATCTTCAGGAGTGACTCCTCAAGAAGAAGTAAACATTTACCAGAAGGAAATACATTCTATGCTACAATTAATTCAGGAGACAATTATTTCACACAAAGAAGATGCAAGAAGAAACCATGATGAGATTAAAAACAATTCTGACAATACAAATGAGCAAATATCTAACCTAAACTTACAACTAGAAAACTCCCAGAAAACAACTACAAAGAATGAACAAACAAGTCAGAAAACAGAAGATGAATAAGAGGAAACTGATCCAAAGACACAAAATATAAAAGAAGGGAAACAAATCAGCACAAATAAAAATCTGGAAGACTTAGTTACAATAATGGAAATGGAAAAGGCACTCTATTCTTTAGGCTTTCAAAATATAGCTGAGGATAAGGAAGAAGATTTTTAAAAATGGATTATAAAGCTGTTAGGGAAAATGCAAGAAATGGGCAGACAAAAAATGAAAAGAGAAGCTGAGGGAGAAAGTAGGTGGGAGTTGTTTAATGAATACAACTGGGCAGAACTCCCTCTCAAAAATATCCTACTTAAATTGTTTTTCCCATTTCAAGTAATATTCATAAAAACAGAGGAAGAATTGTTTGGCGATTTAATTACTTTGGCCTGGAAAGCTAATTGACAAAGGAAGAAATCTAGAGTTGGACTCAAAAAACAGAAGATCTGACATACCAGATGGGGTATTATATGATCCAATATTTGTTTGAATATGGTCAAAAGAATAGATAGCACATAGATATAAAAAGATTTTTATAATAAGAAAGATATTTATAATTAGAATAGCATCTTTTCTTTTGATATGGGAAGTATAAAAAACAGTAGCGTGGCTTGTATAAATGAAATTTCTAGCTACATAAATGCAGCTAATTTTGAGAAAATCATAACTTACAAAGACATTTTGATGGGAAATTAAACTTAAATAAGAGCTTGAAAAATAGGACATTGATTTAATAAGGAGACTTTAATTTCAAATATAAATTAAATATAAAGTGTTAGAAAAGAGGTCATAAATTGATACTATTGGTATTTATATAACACTAGAAAAATATGAAGAGGATGTGTATACCTAATTTTGTATGTATTAATAGTAGTAAGAACCGTATTTGTTCAATGTTGAGAAAATGAAAATGAAAAATTATAGGAAGAAGAAAGGACCAGGGGGGAAAAACACTGCTGTGTAGCATTGAACAGATTTATATTGAAGAAGTTAATATGCAACATTGAGTAACAAATGTACCCGAACAACAGGTTGTCTACTAAGCACGTATAATTTGTAATGATAGAAAATGAATAAAATATTTATAAAAAATAATAATTCTGAAAACTAGTGGATACAACAGATGCAAAAGCAAACTTATTATTTTAAAATAACATGCTAAGCCCTCCTAGTTGACCAAAAGTTTTGAATTTATTAAAAAAAGATAAAAGTTCTTGTTTCTTGAGATTGTTTTAATTTTAAAGCATCATACTGTTCTTTAGAAGGCCAGATCCTGAAGCTAAAACTCAAATACTTTGGCCATCTAATGAGAAGGAAGGACTCACTGGAGAAGAGCCTAATGCTGGGAAAGATTGAGGGCAATAGAAGAAGGGGACGACAGAGAATGAGGTGGCTGGATGGAGTCACTGAAGCAGTAGGCGTGAGCTTAAATGGACTCCAGAAGATGGTAGAGGACAGGAAGGCCTGGAGGAACATTGTCCATAGGGTTGCGATGGGTCGGACACGACTTCGCAACTAACAACAACAACTGTTATGTCAGAATTAAAAGTTACTTAAACAGTTAAAAAAACCTGTAGATGGTTAAATTGCTGAGGATTTTCTTAAGGCCACAGTAAAACAATCTGGCTGCCTAATGTTGAGTCTCGAATGTGGGTGAGACCCCATTTCTTGTTATTGTCTCCTACTCTGATTCTGCCACTGTGCCCCTGCAGTAGTCTTTATTCCCAAAGCAGTGGTAATATTTGTTCTGAGGACCAGTCCTGAATGACTTTATTCAATTCTCCCTTTAAAGTTATCCATGCTAGTGATTGTCACCAAGTATTATGGTAGTGAATTCTACTTTTTTAATATATGTCATGTGAATGCTGTAAAGTATTTGTTCTAAATCCCTCTCCAGTCAGCTTAATAGGATGGCCCTGATCATAGTGTTTTGAAAGAAGGAAAAAAACAACAACCTCTCGCTGTTCATTTTCCATGCCATGCAAGAAGTTACAAGATATACCTTAATCAGATCACCTCTGAATCATTTCCCCCCAAACTATTTTATAATCATAATCATAATAGTAAAGTTGGAGGGGACCTTGGAGTTCATCTAGTTCAACCCCCTGCTCAGGCAGGAAACCCTAGACTATTTCAGACAAATGGCTGTCCAGTCTCTTCTTAAAAACTTCCAGTGTTGGAGCATTCACAGCTTCTTGAGGCAGGTTGTTCCACTGGTTAATTGTTCTAACTGTCAGGAAGCTTCTCCTTAGTTCTAGGTTGCTTCTCTCCTTGATTAGTTTCCATCCATTGCTTCTTGTCATGCCTTCGGGCACTTTAGAGAATAGCTTGACTCCCTCTTCTTTGTGGCAGCCCCTGAGATATTGGAACACTGCTATCATGTCACCCCTCACCCTTCTCTTCATTAAACTACACATACCCAATTCCAGCAGCTGTTCCTTATATGTTTTAGCCTCCAGTCCCCCAATCATCTTTGTTATTATTATTATTATTATTATTATTATTATTATTATTATTATTATTATTATTATTATTATTATTATTATTATTATTATTATTTATTGCATTTATATACCGCCCTTTCCCTGAGGACTCAGGGCGGTATATAAATGTTGCTCTTCTCTGTACTCTTTCCAGAGTCTCAACATCTTTTTTACATTGTGGTGACCAAAACTGGATGCAGTATTCCAAGTGTGGTCTTACCAAGACATTGTAAAGTGGTATTAATTCTTCACATGATCTTGATTCTATCCCTCTGTTAATGCAGCCTAGCACTGTGTTGGCTTTTTTGGCAGCTGCAGCACACTGCTGGCTCATATTTAAGTGATTGTCCACTAGAACTCTGAGATCCCTCTCACAGTTACTACTATTGAGCAAAGTACCCCCTATACTATACCTGTACATTTGGTTTTTCTTGCCTAAATGTAGAACCTTACTTTTTTCACCATTGAATTTCATTTTATTAGATAGCGCCCAGTGTTCGAGTCTGTCCAGATCCTCCTGTATCTTAGGCCTGTCTTCTGGAGTGTTGGCTCTTCCTGCCAGCTTGGTGTCATCTGCAAATTTGATGAGTTCCCCATCTATCCCTTCGTCCAAATCATTGATGAAGATGTTGAAGAGCACTGGGCCCAGAACAGAGCCCTGGGGCACCCCACTACACACTTCCCTCCATGTAGATGTGGTTTCATTGAGGACCATACTCTGAGTACGGCCGGTCAGCCAGCTACGAATCCATCTGGTGGTGATACTGTCTAACCCATGTTTTTCTATCTTATCAAGTAGTAGTTTGTGATCTACTTTATCAAATGCCTTACTGAAGTCCAAGTAAATTATATCCACAACATTCCTCTGATCCACTAATTTTGTCACTTGGTCAAAGAATGCAATAAGATTTCTCTGGCATGATCTGTTTTTGACAAACCCATGTTGGCTTTTAGTAATGACTTTGTTTACCTCTAGGTGCTCGCTGATTGGTTGTTTGATTATCGTTTCCAGAACCTTCCCAGGTATTGAGGTCAGGCTGATAGGTTTGTAATTTCCTGGATCCATTTTTTTCCCTTTTTTGAAGATGGGAACTACATCAGCTCTTTTCCAGTCCTCTGGTAGTTCCCCAGTGCTCCAGGATCTTTGAAAAATATAGTTCAGTGGTTCTGAGGTCACGTCTGCCAGTTCCTTGAGAACCTTGGGGTGTAATCCATCTGGTCCTGGTGACTTGAACTCGTCTAGGCTGGACAGGTGCTCACTTACCATTTTCTTGCCTATCTTAACTTGTGTTTCTGTTCTGTTTTTTATGGCACTATTTTTGATAGGTTGGTCTGTTTTTTCCCTTTGTGTAAAGACAGATGCAAAAAATGAGTTAAATAGTTCTGCTTTCTCCCTGTTGCTTGTCACCTTCTTGCCACTTTCACCCACTAATGGACCAATCATTTCCTTCACTTCTTTTTGTTTTTTACATGTTGAAAGAAGCTTTTTTGTTATTTTTTACTTTGGTCTCAAGCCTTAGTTCATTTTGAGCCTTAGCTTTCCTCACTTTGTCTTTGCAGGCATGGGCTATTTGCTGATATTCTGACTTAGTTATGTGCCCCTCTTTCCACTTCTTATACTTGTCCTTTTTATCTTTCAGTTTATCAGAGAGTTCTTTATGCAGCCATGCTGGTTTCTTTTGAGAGCTGTTATTTTTCCTCTTTGTTGGTATTTTATTTTATGGGCTTTTATTATCTCACTTTTCAAAATTTCCCAAGCTTCTTGAGTTGTTTTCCCCTTGAGGATTCTCATCCATGGAATCCTTCCCAAGCTCTCTCTAAGTTTATTGAAATTAGCTCTCTTAAATTAGCTCTCTTAAATTAGCTCTCTTAAAGTCCAAGACTCTAGTTTGACTGTATTCTATTGCTTGTGCTTCCATAATGTCCATTTCGGCTTCCTGAAAACCCTACACTTGGTACGGCGCCAATTCTGGTGGCCGTGCATGAAGACAGACGTGGAACAAGACGTCCGGAGCTGTCACGTGTGTGCCACAGCAAAACCCCATGTTGGGAAGCCGTTAGGGCTGTTACAGACGGTATCGGACCCCGAACGGCCATGGCAAGACGTTGCCATGGACTTTATCGTCGGGTTGCCAGAAAGCAGGGGCCACACGGAGATCTGGACGGTCATCGACCTCTTCTCTAGGCAAGCACACTTCATCCCCTGTAAAGGACTACTGTCTGCCAAACGGTTGGCATGGATGTTTCTGACACATGTCTATTGGCTACACGGGGTTCCCCGAAGGATAATCTCGGATCGTGGGGTCCAATTCACGGCACGGTTCTGGCGGGAGTTTCTGCAACACATCGGGTCCACCCAGGGCTTGAGCTCTGGCTATCACCCGAGCACCAACAGAGCCGCTGAGAGGGCCAATGCCACGGTGGAAAGGCTCCTCAGAAGTTATGTGTCATACCAACAAACAGACTGGGTAGACTTCCTTGTGTTTGCTGAGGTCACCCACAACAATGCCGTGCACTGCAGCACGGGCTTGACACCGTATCGGGTGGTGGTGGAGTATGACCTCGTCCCTGTCCCTGAGTACGGTCAAGGACTGGTAGCACCCACCGGGCCCGGGGAGTGGATGCGCCAACTAGAGGGTGTTTGGAAGGTCACCAAGGAGGCGATGGCAAAGGCCCAAGCAAGGGCAAAGGAGCAGGCAGACAGGAAGCGGGAACCTTATGAGACCCCCAAGCCCGGGGCGTGGGTATACCTGTCGACTAATTACCTACAGTTGCGAGTACCAAGCAAGAAGTTAGGCCCCAAGTTCCTTGGCCCTTTCCAATTGGTCCGAGTGATCAACCCCGTGACAGTACAACTACGGTTGCCAAAGTTCCTAGGGAAGGTCCACCCGGTCTTCCACAGCAGCCTGCTGAGACCCGCCAGGGGGGCGTATGGAGGCGGAAGGACAGGACTTACCTGAGGAAGGGCCCAGCAGGCCGCAGCAACGCACGCAGTGGGTGGTGGGTGTGCAGGGTGATGGGTGGGGCCTTTATGGGGAAGTGGGCGGATGCCGATTTGCTCTGAAGGGGTGGGGTTAGGGTGTAACTTCATGATAAAAGAGTGTTGAGGCTGGATGCCTCAACGCTGACTTACTGTCACGACGTCCTCAGCGATGAAACACGAACACAACCAACCACCCGGGCCCCGATACCGCTTCCGCCGCTCTCCACGCCGACACAGGGGAGCGATTCCACCCCCCTCCAGCCACCAGCCGTCTCCAGTGCTCACCTACTTACCTGGGCCACAGCAGCCTGCTACTGGCCAGCAGACGCCCATGCTGGCCATGCCGAGGCTCGGCGACCACGCAGTGCTGGAGCAGTCGGCATTGGGGCCGCCAGCCACACCCACCCCCAGCCAGAAGAAGCGGCACCGAGCTCCCGCCAATCAGCTGATGGGTGCGGCCCCAACCAACCAACGGGAGCAGCGCCGGGTCCCCACCAAGCAGCTGACGGGCGCGGCCCCACCCACTCAATGAGAGCAGCGCCACGTCCTCGCTGCACAGCTGACGGGCACGCCCACAACCGAGCAGCCGACGGGCGCGCCCACAACCTACCGGCAAGAGCGGCTCCAGGCGCCCGCCGGTCAGCTGGTGGGCGCGCCTGCACTGGCCGGACTCCCGGTGCCCAGGCAGCCGGAGCCGGAGCCGTGGGCTGCGCCTGCACCCAGCCTCTGGAAACAGCGCCAGCCGTCCACCTACTGGCCGGCGGGCACATCACCGACGGAGCACCCTGTGAGCACTCAAACGCAGCCAGAGCCGGGACGAGTGAAGAACAATAGAGAAGCGGCCAGAAGGACTGATCTGCCACAGGCAGCCACAGACGGGGGGGTGGCCATGCCTGCGCTGCCTCTCTCTCTGGCCGGGCGTTCGGGTGGGCTCAGGGGGGGATAACGCGGGTGCAGTACCGGGACGGCCAGGGGGGCGTATGGAGGCAGAAGGACACGACTTACCTGAGGAAGGGCCCGGCGGGCCACAGCAACGCACGCAGTGGGTGGTGGGTGTGCAGGGTGATGGGTGATGGGTGGGGCCTTTATGGGGAAGTGGGCGGATGCCGGTTTGCTCTGAAGAGGTGGGGTTAGGGTGTAACTGCATGATAAAAGAGCGTTGAGGCTGGATGCCTCAACGCTGACTTTTCCACGGTTTGTTTTGTGTGTTGGAGAAATAAACCTTGTCACCCGTATCTTCGTTGTGTTCGTGTTTCATCGCTGAGGACGTCGTGACAGTTGAATTTTAATATTGCATGATCAATTCCTCCCAAGGTTCCTGTGGCTGCAACACCTTCTATCAGTTCATCTTTGTTAGTGAGAATTAGATCCAAAATGGCTAATCCCCTAGTTCCCTTCTCTACTTTTTGGATGACAAAGTTGTCTGCTAGGTTTGTCAGGAATCTGTTTAATCTTCCACTTGGTGCAGAGTTTGTCTCCCAGTTGATGTCAGGGTAGTTAAAGTCCCCCATTACTATTGTGATGTGCTTCCTACATACCTTAGTTAGCTGACTAGCACAAAGTTAATCTATTTCCTCTGTTTGGTTGGGTGGCCTACAGTATACACCTACGGCAATGTCATTTTTTCTCCCTTTTATATTGACCCAAATGCATTCAAGTTTACAGTTTTCGTCATTGTTGTGCTCTATTTCTGTAGAGATGTAGTTATTTCTTATATAGAGAGCAACTCCACCTCCTCTTTTATTTGGTCTGTTTCTTTTGAATAATTTACATCCCTCTAGCTGTGTGTTCCATTTGTGGGTTTCATCCCACCATGTTTCCGTAATGGCGACAATATCATATCTGCCCTCATTAACCTGAATTTCTAGTTCACCCTATTTATTGCTCATACTCTGTGCATTGGTGTATATTTTCTTGTAGGGAAAGTGTTTGAGTCCACTTCTTATCATTCTGTATTTTTTTCCAGTTGCATACTATCCTTTTTCAAATGTAATGACGTAAAATCAGTGGTGGGATTCCACCAGTTTGCATGACTTTTGCAGAACCGGTAGCTAATTTTTTGTTGCCCAAGCCCAGAATGGACCTCTGGAAGTGGCATCCACACAGCAAACTGGTTGTTCACATATTTGAATCCCACCACTGCCTAAAATAGTTATGAGAGCCACTTTGGCATGATGGTTAAAGCATTAGGCTAGAAATCAGGAGAGTGGGACTTTTAGTTCTGCCTTAGGCACAAAGCCAATACTTTTTCTCAACCCTAGGAAGGAGCAAATAGACTCTGAAAAAGCTTGCCAAGAAAACTGCAGGGACTTGTCCAGGCAAGCTCTGAGTATTGGACACACTTGAGGAACCGTTCGATCTTTGAATGTAAGATTCTTAGAAACTGGGCTTCTGTTTTTTCCCCAAGCCTTGTTAAAATGCTCATCTCATACAAACAGGCCTGATGAGAATCTGTGTATGCTTTCTCCTTAGGAGTGGATAAGAAACAGACAGCCAGGAAAGAAATTGCTTCCAGTAGCAATTTATGTAGTTATTTCTTATTCTCCCATTTTCCCAGTGTAGAACATAAAACACTTGAACTAAAAAAAAAACATATGAACCACTTTCTTTTAAAACCTATGGGTATTGTTTATAAAACTTTCCCTTAAATATTATAGTCTGGGAAATTTATAAACTGAGCACGGCTTGATAGAAGAAAACAAAATCCCCCCTTCGTTAGAGTCTCCAACCAATTCATCATTTGAGCATGAAGCCTGAAACAAAGATTTATTTTTTCTTTTATTTTGCCCTCCGTATTCAATTCATACATCACACTAATTCATGAAGCCATGATTTGTTTTAACTGTAATTTATTGGAAAAAAACTATAGCAGACTGCTTGATAGCCACGCTCCCAAATAAATGTTACAGTGATGTTATTGCTGAAGAAAACAAGAATCCATAGCTGGATTTTAAAATTGGTCTAGTTCATGGGTGTCAAATTCTATCATGTCACGTGACATATTGTGACTTTTTTTCCTTTGCGGAGCTGGGGTGGGCGTGGCCTGTGGTCTAGTTAAATGTTTTTCAGAATGGTTCTTCAGGCTAGCAACAGTGCCTGAAGAAAGCTTTCAACAGTTGCTATCCTAGGAACAACCTGGCTGAAATCTTGAATTAATTTCAACTCCACAACTTTCATATACAACAAGAAAATAATTCAAAGAGGGGCAAACTCAGTTCTCAGAAGAAGGCAGAGCAGTTAGGTCATCTATACTATCCACTACACCTTGTTTATTTTAAGGGCCCCATCCATGCCTTTTTCAGGGACCTAGCCCTTTAAACAAGGTTCACCTGAAAAGAAGGAAGGAACATGGGATGGAATGGGATGGGATGGGAAGAAGATGAATCCACAGGAAGAGAGAAAACAAAGAAGAGGAGAAAGTAAAAATGGAGAATGAAGGCATGTGCATTGGGGAACAGAGAAGCGAAGGAGTTCAGAGAAGAGCAGCTAAATGATATGACATGGTACACTGACAGCAATTGCCACATTTCATGACAGCTTGGCAGGTATTTATTTATTAACTCAATTGATATGGCTGTCATTCTCAACAAATTACTTTGGGCAGCTAATGGTATTAAGTAAAAAAAAAAAACCAGCTGCTGAGAAAACTACAGCAATCATTGCTTCACATATCTGGGCCCAAGGTAGAACCAGGTGTTTCTGACCTTATGAAAAGCCATCAGGGTTGGAACCACTCTGATCTCTGGAGGGAGAATGTTCCAGAAGGCAGGTGCTACAGCAGAAAAAAACCATTTTATAGGTGACAAGATCCAGAGTATATGGAGCATCTTGCTGGATTGGATAAGGCAAGCAGATACAATATTAGTGATGTGAAAGAAAAAAATTTCATCAGGGTCCAGTCCAAGCCAGGAATAAACAAAATGGAGACTGCTTTAGAAAGAAGGTTCTTGTTTATTGAGTTGCCAGAAACTTCAGTGATAGCAGCATGTTTCGGGGGTGCTGGGAGTGGTGGGATTTTATACATTCTTGGGCTTTTGTGTTTGGAGTTGTTCTTGTGGCATGAACTTTGACCTGAGGTTCAGTGTGCTCTTTTAGTATTCTGATGGTGGTGGGTTAATCCTATTATGTCCTAAAGGTCATGTAATGCTTCCCTGGGGCTGGGGCTGATGGCTATGTCCTGTGTTGGATGGGTGAGAGGTTGTTGGTTCTAGGGATCTTTGTCTTTTTAATCCCATCAGCTCCAAGCTTCCTGGCGCCAGTCTTTCTGAAAGGATTATCAAATCTGCATTTCTACAGACCTGGCTTCTGCTTGGGGCAGAGAGACTTGGGCTTGCTTTTCTTTGGGGGAAATACAATATTCTTCCTGTTTAATATCCACCAAAATATTTCATTCTCTGGGGGGGGGGTAACTTCCCACAGTGGAAACAACAAAAAGAAATACCAGCTCAGAAGCGAGTCAGAGAATGCAATCAAAAGAATGCTGCAGGAGTCTTCAGAAGGTCCAAGCAAGGCAGAGTTTAGCAGCAGTCAGCAACTGTCCTCCACTGTAAGTGGCAGCAGAAGCCAACACCAACCTGTACTAGTTGTTCAGATGGTGGCCTGAAATTGTGGAAAGAGTTGTAAAGTCAAAGATGAGGTTAAAAAAAGGTCTGTGTCAGTGGTGCCAACCCAGTCAACTGAGGCTATATGACTGATTGTGGGAAAGTGTGAATTGAGAGGAACTGGCCTAAGTCTATGGGTTCAGGAAAAATAGGAGAGGAGAGGGAAATTAAAACTATAAAGGATATAGTCATAGATACCAGAATTGTAGACGATGTAGGACTGAAGGTAAGAAGAAAGCCTCTAGAAAGCCTCTGATTATTTTTTTATCCAAATTTTTTATAGGGCTAGGGAGCGGGGTGGGTGATAGCGGTTGTTTGGCTATGGGGGGTGGCCGATCTACCATGGTTCAGACCAGCCTTGGGTCTGATAGCACGAGGGGAGAAAGGGGTGGCGTTGTCGCCGGGGCTCATGAGCGGGTCGTGGGATTATCAATTCCCACGACGGGGAATGGCAGCAGGCGGATAGACAGGGGGCCGTATCGCTACCGGGAGGGCCGTCCCTGCTATTTGCAAGCGGTGAGGCGCTCTGACCCTCTGCTTCTTCCCCGAGATCCTGGGAGCGAGGATGTGCAGCCTCCTGAGCTCCGGCTGGTGTACCTGAATGCCAGGTCCGTGGTTAATAAAGCTCCCCTCGTTAGGGATTTAGTTGAGGGTGAGCATGCGGACCTGGCTTGCATCACGGAGACTTGGTTGGGCCCAGAGGGTGGGGTCCCTTTGGTTGACCTCTGCCCACCAGGCTTCCGGGTGCTACACTGGCCACGAGCTCAAGGTAGGGGTGGGGGAGTGGCGGTTACCATTAGGGAGACCTTATGCCCGCGGGAGACCACCGTTTCTCAGATAGTCGGGTGTGAGTCTCTCTTTATGAGATTTGGTCCTGGGGCGCAGTTGGGCTTGCTGCTGGTGTACATTTCGCCTAGTCGCACAGTGGCAGCCCTGCCCGAGCTGCTCGATATCCTCTCGGGCTTGGTGGTTGAGTTTCCCAAACTTATAGTTTTGGGAGACTTCAATCTACCATCCCTGGGAGGTTCATCTGAGCTAGCTCGGGAGTTCATGGCTTCCATGGCGGCCATGGACCTGACGCAAGTAATTTCAGAGCCAACTCATGAGGGAGGCCACACCCTTGACCTGATTTTTTTATCTAGACGGTGGTTGGATGATCTAGGTGGGGGCTCTCCATTTATTATGCCCCTGTCATGGACCGATCATCATCTCCTGCGGCTGGTCTTCCGTTTTGCCACCCCCCGCCGTGGGGGCACGGAGCCAATTAGATGGTACCGCCCCAGACGCTTAATGGATCCTGATAGATTCCAAGCGGCGCTGGGGTCCCCACCTGCCTCCACTGCTCACAGCTCGGCGGATGCCTTAGTGGAAGCCTGGGAAAGGGCAGCCACTGAGGCACTTGACCGGGTTGTACCCTTGCGGCCCCTGACCCGGCGCAGATCCCAGCGAGCTCCATGGTTTTCTGCGGAGCTCCGGGAGATGAAGCGTCGGAAACGGGGCCTAGAGAGCTGCTGGAGGTCTAGCCGATCCGAACCCGACCGGTTGCGGTTAAGAACCTATATTAGGTCTTATCTCGCAGCGATGAGGGTGGCGAGGTGCAATTACTTCTCCACCCTCATCGCGTCCGCAGATAATCGCCCGGCCGCCTTGTTTAGGGTGACTCGCTCACTTCTTAATCAGGAGGTGAGGGAGGATCCCTTGCAGGGTCATGCCGAGGAATTTAGTCAACATCTGTCAGATAAAATCGCTCGGATTCGGACCGGTTTGGACTCCAGCTGGGCAGAGTCAGGCGATCAGGACACGGGCGGTCTTGTCAATGTTACCTGGGAAGAGTTTGATTCTGTGACCCCTGATGAAGTGGACAGGATTATGGGGAGGCTGAGCTCCTCCACATGTTTGTTGGACCCGTGCCCTTCCTGGCTGGTTTATGCAGCTAGGGAGAGGACACGAGGCTGGCTCCAGGCGGTTATATCTGCTTCTTTGAGTGAGGGTTATTTCCCCACCGTCTTGAAGGAGGCGGTGGTGAGACCTCTCCTCAAGAAGCCTGCCTTGGACCCAGCTGTTTTGAACAACTTTCGTCCAGTCTCCAACCTTTGCTTTCTTGCGAAGGTTGTCGAGAGTGTGGTGGCGCATCAGCTCCCTCTGGTCCTGGATGAAGCGGATTATCTGGACCCCTACCAATCGGGTTTCAGGCCCGGGTACAGCACGGAGACGGCATTGGTCGCTCTGGTGAATGATCTCTGGAGGGCTCGGGATAGGGGATATTCCTCTGTCCTAGTCCTATTAGACCTCTCGGCGGCTTTCGATACCATCGACCATGGTATCCTGCTGCGGCGTCTCAGGGGATTGGGAGTGGGAGGCACAGTTCTTCAGTGGTTCTCCTCCTATCTCCTGGGACGCTCGCAGTCGGTGTTGGCAGGGGGGCAGAGATCGGCCCCTAGGTCTCTCATTTGTGGAGTTCCTCAGGGGTCGGTTCTCTCGCCTCTCCTGTTCAACATCTACATGAAACCGCTGGGTGAGATCATTCGTGGTTTTGGAGTTGGGTATCATCAATATGCTGATGATACCCAACTTTTCTTTTCGACCCCAAACCACCCCAGTGATGCCCTCGCTGTGATGTCCCGTTGCCTGGAGGCGGTTCGGGTCTGGATGGGGAGGAACAGACTTCAACTCAACCCTGACAAGACTGAGTGGCTGTACATTCCGGCATCCCAGGACATTCAAAATGTTCCATCTCTTTCTATGGGGGGTGAGCTCTTACCCCCCGTGGATAGGGCTCGCAACTTGGGAGTCCTCCTAGATTCACGGCTTACCCTGGAAGATCATATAGTGGCTGTGACTAGGGGGGCTTTCGCCCAGGTTCGCCTGGTGCGCCAGTTGCGGCCCTATCTGAACCGGGATGCCCTGTGTACGGTCACTCATGCGCTCGTGACCTCTCGCCTTGACTACTGTAATGCTCTCTACATGGGGCTTCCCTTGAAGACCACTCGGAGGCTCCAACTGGTACAGAATGCGGCCGCGAGAGTTGTCTTGGGAGTTTCCCGGTACTCCCATGTTACACCTTTACTCCGCGAGCTGCATTGGTTACCAGTTGTCTTTCGGGTGAGGTTCAAGGTTTTGGTTACGATCTTTAAGTCCCTACATGGCATGGGTCCGGGATACCTCAGGGACCACCTGCTGCCGGCATCAACTCCCCTCCGCCCTGTGCGTTCCCACAGAGAGGGCCTCCTCAGGGTGCCGCCAGTCAAGGAATGCCGACTGGTGGCCCCCAGGGGGAGGGCCTTCTCTGTGGGCGCTCCGGTATTATGGAACCAACTGCCGGTGGAGCTCCGGACGGCATCAGACCTCCGAACTTTCCGTCGTGGCCTGAAGACCCACCTATTTGAAATGGCTGGTCTGGCCTGACGGGGGATTATGGGTTTTAATTTGTCGTTTTAGATTTGTATTACTGTTTTTAACTGGGCATGGGTTTAATCTTTTTTAATTTTTGTATTGTCTTTTTTATATATGCCCTGTGAACCGCCCTGAGTCCCTACCAAGGAGAAGGGCGGTATACAAATTAAATAAAACTTGAAACTTGAAACTTGAAGACATATGTTCGAGAAATGGAAGTAAGGTGTGGGGGAAAAGCAGCAGAACACATACTGTGGATAAATCCTTATTTTAATATATTTTTCTGTTAGAAATCCCATTTGAAAAGAATGGCTCTTCCTCTTGACTCATCCTATCTCCATCTCCTAAATGTGACCCTTTTCTAACAGGTGAGCACATGTAGTGGCTTAACATAACTTTATGGCTTGTTCTATCATTGCTACCCTTTGGGCTTCACAAAAACCAGGACTTGCAGTACAAGGTACATCTAAGTCTTGGCTTTAGAAACCCAAACAACACCCAATTTGAATTCGAGTGATACAATCAGTCACAAATTACATAAATTTAAAATGTATTTAAAGATAGGGAAAAAATAGTATGCTTGTTAATTGACCTTTATAGCCTAGTGTTTAGCACAAACACAGCCAACCTGCTACTGTGACAGTCCAAGTCTAATGAAAGGACAAGAAATGTCCTTCTATGGCAGGCAGCTTCCTTCCATTGTGATATTGGATTAGGCTAATTTACCTTTTCTTTGTATTAATGGCTTCAACCAGGAAAGATAAAGGGCATTCTGTTCACTTGTTTTTTGTCTTATCCGCTTCTTGTCAAGAATGAACAGCTAGAGTACTAAATAGCTATAAAATATTTGGTTGCTGACTGCTATAGCTTCTTCAAATTAAAAAAAAGAGAACCCCTTTTGCTCTCAGGCAATTACAGATCAGAGAAAATTATCACATATCCAGCATGTTTGTGAGAAACTGCTCATCAACGTGGCAAGAGCTACTTATAATGAAATATGCATTGTATCAATGAATTGATCAAATGCTACTTGCAGTTTTTTCAAATTCTGAAAAGGCCTATTTAGATGGAGGCATATCTAAATAATGAGATCAGACACTCTGGGGGGAAAAAAGGATGCAAACAATGAACACAGTTGACCTGTGGGAGAAACCAGCCAGATTTACTACCTGAGCTGCAGGAGGTGTATTTCTGGGGAGGGGGGAGGGGGGAGTGGGATTATTCCAGAAGAATAATAGGTAGCTTAACTCAGATACTGTATGTGAGAGAAAGAGAGTGAAAATAGCCCTGCTCTAGTAGTTCACTAAATACATTGCAGATGCTTATAGAAGTTTGGCAAGGTTTTGTCCATAGGTGTGAGACAATAAGGAACCCAGCATGGAAGAAACACCACATGCCATTCTTATTTTGAGGGGTGACAATGTAGCAGGATCAGTCTTTGCATAGAAATGATTTTCAGTTAGAGCAGTCCCTTTATTCACATATAGCCTCTGAGTCTCCAGTCATCTACCCACATAGGGTAGGTTTCTTTTTTTAAAAACAACTATTTTTCACATAAAGGTAAAAGTAAAGGTAAAGGTAAAGGTTCCCCTGCACATGCGTGCTAGTCGTTTCTGACTCTAGGGGCCGGTGCTCATCTCCGTTTCAAAACTGAAGAGCCAGCGCTTGTCCGAGGACGTCTCCGTGGTCATGTGGCCGGCATGACTAGACGCCAAAGGCGCACGGAACGCTGTTACCTTCCCACCATAGTGGTCCCTATTTTTCTACTTGCATTTTTACGTGCTTTTGAACTGCTAGGTTGGCAGAAGCTGGGACAAGTAACAGACACTCACTCTGTTACGTGGCACTCGGGATTCGACCCGCCAAACTGCCAACCTTCTGATCGAGAAGCTCAGCATCTTAACCCATACCAAATGATTTTTTTAAACTTCTACAGCTTTCAAATGAAAAATTGTATGAGGTTAATAAACAGGTGACTGAGCTAATGAATGAGAAATGCTATCAATATTTTGCATATACATATCATATCTACTTTCTGTACAATATAAAAGCTTTATATTTAATATATCCTTATTTAATGTATTAGTTGCTGGATGCAAAGTTGTATCTTGGCTCTCCTCAAGCAAAAAGATCCTCAATCCATTCCCTAAATCGTAAAGGGTGCTACTGTTACTCTGCAATGAGCTAGGCTAGCTTCATCCAGAAAACCCTTAGAAATCTTGCAGATCAACCCCCATTGCAACACCTGTTTTCTAAATCCATAAAGTTGTTTCCAAGATGAATTGGACTCCTGTTAATTTATCTAGATACATCCATGAAATTTTATTGACAAAAGTAGTTTAACCTTGTCTTTTTTCTTGGTTTTTTCCCCTGAATTTCCCATAGCCTTAGATTTCCCAGTTTGTCCTTCATCTAAATACTAAACAGGGATGATCCCATTTAGCTTTCTAGCATTGCTATCTACTGAGGCACTCAGCTCCCCCTTGAAGTCCAAGCATCTGTAGAAGACTAGGCCTGGGGTGGGAAACCTTGGCTCTTTGATGACTTATGGACTTGTGGACTTCAGCTCCCAGAATTCCTGAGCCAGGAGTTGAAGTCGACAAGTCATAAAAGAGCCAAGGTTCCCCACCCCTGGACTAGGCCACACATCTACTCAAAGAATTCTGTAGGCTAGACCATAACATTCCGTCTGTGGATCTTGATTAGTGCTGGTTGGGCCTTGGTTTGCCTTAACATTTGAGAAGAAGAGAAGTTACCATCTGTGGCTGAGAAAGTGCTCTTACTCTCAAACCTGAATTTCATATTTTTTTTACTTGATACGTGTAATGGCTTTCTTGCTCTTTCTGTCAAACCTGATCCCGTGAGATACCTTGCAACAAATTCTGAGTCATCATTGACTGAGAGGGTAGGAAATTAACAGGAACTGACAACAAGCTTGTCATTGGAATTCTCAGAAGACTTGATATTAGAACTTGGAAGACTGTCTTTTTAGTTTGTACATTGGAGTGCAAAGTTCACAGTGACAGGGCTTGTACAATGTGCTAAAACAGGACGTGTTTTGTCTTGCCTTTGGGGACAGAGGGATCACTGTGATATATAAAGTCCTTATGGTTCCTGTATGCTGATTTGTGCCTTAATATTATAGGTGAATCCATCCATAAGAGTTCATTTTACAGACTAGGGTAAAAAGATACAATGAGTGCATCTAATCAATGGAGAACATCAAGAGAACAATTAACTGCAGAGGGATTTAGGTTTTGATGGTTTTCATATGCACAACTAAGAGAGAGAGTTTTTATCTGTAAAAGCTCCAGGAACAGAATATCACAAAATGGAATTTGAAAATGAATTATGCATACATGATGAACATTTAATTGCCAAAATGTACAAACTTTTGCTGAGATTTGAAACTGAAGAAGAGCCAGTTAAGGGGTGCATGATAAACGAGCTAAGATGTTCGGTTATAATATTCAAATGGACCAATGAGGAAGAATGTGGTTAAAGGTTTAAAATTCACATTGTCTTGTAATTTAAAAGAAAACTTTTATACAAATAAAAGACCATTGCTCTAGGGAAGAGTTCTGCTTTTTTTCTGGAAGGAAATGGCTTTTATTTATAGGTACTGACTGAGAACCACGACTTGCCATTGATTTTCATTCTTAATGGAAAAAAAGCTTAACCTTAGCAGTAATTTAACATTTGCCTTTTGAGAGCTGGATAGTTGAATGCAATTATCCCAGTGAGAATCTATCAATTACTTTACCAATCTGTCAGGTAGAACTAGTCATCACTGGTAGATGGATACAGCTTTCCAAAACTTTCATAGCCAAAGTGTCCAAACATTCCCTTCACCTTTGTAATGGTACGTGAGAAAAACCTTGGGAGACTGGAGAAAGAACTGCAAAGCAGTCAACAATCAGATAAGAGGCAAAGTAGCCCACTGAAACAATGGGAGTGGGTCAAATATATCAGAAGGGACCCTCCCTAGTTTCTTAGATTATAAAGCTTAGGGGGAAAGATTTGCTTTCAGACATGCAAGCAGTGATGGGATTGAACCAGTTCCCACCACTTTGGCAGAACAGGTAGCTAAAGCTTTGTTGCCCAAGCCCAGAATGGACTTCCGGAAGCGGCATCCACACAGAGAACTGGTTGTTCACATATTTGAATCCCACCACAAGATTGTGGGCAAGATTCTATTATGGTAACCTTACAATCAAAAGAGAGCTAGTGTCTTTGGTAGTGGTTCTTTTCTACACTACCTCACAAGGTTGACAAGTCTTCCCTTAAATATTCACTACTGTTTTATCCACCTATCTGTGACTAGAATCCATTAGGTTTTTTTGCATCGGGGCATGGATTTTTGCATTGGGGCATGAATACCCTGCAGGGTGTCTGCAATTCACATTTCCTCTGTAAATTACAGCAGAATTCAACTGCACTTTCCAGATGATTTAATTTATTGATCCGTTTTATAGGTTTCTTTACCTTGAGATTGGAGGCTGGGCTTATAAATGCAAGAAAACTTCCACAAAAATTAACTGAGGCATTGTAGTCTACTTTTGGCACCAAGAACAGAAAAATTGCTCTTCCAGCTAAGACAGCCATTTTACAAAACCCTTTTCTTGGACATTTCTTTATCATTCATTCTCCTCCCCCCCCCAATTCAACAGACTTAGTAGTAGCTGCTTTGAAACTAAATGGGCAGCAAAGGACAACCCAAGCCAAATAAAGGTGCATGGCTTCCAAAGCTAATAAGCTTTGGTGGCACTGATTTCATGAGCCAATTTCCCTTCCCTGGAAGTAAAAATGCAAAGGTAATATAGATTATGACATTTGGAAGGGACCTTGGAGATCATCTAATCCAACCCCCTGCTCAGGCAGGAAACCCTATACCAGGGTTGTCAAACTCAATTTCATGGAGGGCCGCATCAGCATTGCGGTTGCCCTCAGGGGGCCGGGTGGGTATGGCCAGGGTGGGCGTGGCCTACTGGGTGGGCATGGCTAGAGTGCTTATGGCCTACTGGGTGGGCGTGGCCAGCTCTACATCGTTCACATCAAGGGTGCCTATGGGGGCCTGGGCAGGAGTGGGACAGATCTGAGGGTCTTTGGTGGAAGGAGGGTCTCTGGGCCAGGGCCAAGGCAGTGGGGGCCGTTCCCTCACTGTTTCCAGGATGGCTTCGCGGGCCAGATGAAACCACTTCGTGGGCCGGATCCGGCCCCCGGGCCTTGTGTTTGACATGTCTGCCCTATACCATTTCAAACAAATAGCTATGCAATCTCTTCTTAAAAACTTCCAGTATTGGAGCATTCACAACTTCTGGAGGCTGGTTGTTCCACTGATTAATTGTTCTAACTGTCAGGAAATTTCTCCATTGGATAGTTATATAAATTAATAATAAATCCCTTATAAAGAGTAAAATTATAATTATTATAATACCTAAATTGTGCAAACCTGATTACGCCTTATGTCCCTTCCTTCTGGTATTTCAGTGAATCAGGGTGAAGCTGGCTGAGTCTCTTCCATATGCTATCTTGCTTTTTTAGGACTAAAAGAATGTTTCAGCCCTCTTTGCTTATGTAACAGTTCTTGTATGTGTGTGTCTATTAAGGTCATTTACATTTCCCTCTAGAAATTTGTATGGCTCACATAATGTTGCTTTTATGTTCCCTCCACCATAACATGCTAAACATTCATTGCTGTCCATTCCGGAACTTTTACCACATTGAGTAACATTTTAATAACTTTATTTTTTTAAATTAAAAGTGCAGTCCTTCTCAGCTGTGCATTTTAATAATAGCATCTTTCCCACAGGAGCTTCATGTGTGCAGTAGCACTCAGTAACATAAAACTGTTAATTATAAACTCTTTTGCAAAGGATTTAATTGGAAAGCAATTCCATATAATTATGAACGTATTTGTTGTTTGCCTTAATTAGAAAAAGCCATAATAAATAAAGCTAGGATTTAAGTGAATTATTTTCTTTTGGTAGGTTAATTTGTTAAACTCCTCACAAGGTTTATTTTACAGGATCTAAGTTTAACTTTGAGCCAAAATATATCACTAATCAACAGGTATTAACCTGAAAGAGCCAGCCTCCAGTCAGGACAATCTTCCTTACAACCAGCATTTTATTCTAGGAAAATCGTTTTTGTTATTGTTCTTGATGTTGTTGTTTAATTCCCTTTATCTTGATGTCAGTTCTCTGGAGTGGTGAAGAAGTTTCATACAGTATATATCTAAGGGTGTATATGTGTAAGAAAGGGTAACAAACTATAAAAAACAGAAATATCATTTTGGAAAAACAATATTTCCTTTTTTATATATAAATTGCTTTCAAACTTTTCAGAAAAAGATAAAAACTGACAAAGACTAATACAGTGTCAAGAAAACAGAGAGAAAAAAAGACAAAAGTGCAGACAAGAAAAGAAAAAAAGCTTCCAATTCCTATGCAGCAAATAGAAGTTTAATTACAAAGCTCACTTTTTCTATTTTTCTGCTAATTATTAAAACTACTTAACGTAAGTGGATTTTTTTCTGTTCCATGCCAAAAAAAAATGTTACACAGAGTTTTTAGTAAGCCACAAATGTTGATACAGTCTTTTCTTTAATCAAGGAAGTCAATTCAATCATTACCTTCATCAACCATTCCTCCATTGTGGGTAGTATTGAACCTTTTTACTTTTAAGGATAAAGTTTCATGACTTTTTTCTACCAGTAGCTGTTGTCCTTTAATCCAAAAATAAAAGCCTTTGGTCTAACTGCATTTTTTGAATGTATGTATGTATGTATGTATGTATGTATGTATGTATGTATGTATGAAGTGTAAATTCAAAGTGCCTTTATACATTCTAGACCATTTCTCTGGTGACAAATACCAATGGCATTCAATTTTCTCTTTAAGATTTGAACATAAAGTAAAATTCAATCCATTCAACTATATATTTTCCCACTGATACATTTGTGTATCGCAAACAACAAAAATAGCCCTTTTGTTTATCTATTCTTTCACTTGTTCTGTTCCTGTCTCCGAATTCAAGACAATTTGTAAATTTTAGCAATAACATGGTTCTCAGATTTATAAAGTTCTATTTCAAATTCATTCCTACATTGTTCAAAACCATAAAATCGTTTGCTCATTTTAAACCTGTCTAATAATTGTAGAAGCCTATATCTCTCTGTTATTGAAACTTTTTTCGATTTTATTTCCTTGAGAAAATCCTAGTGTATCATGATAAGTTAACCATCAATGTTTACTTATCATTTCTCATATATAAAATGTGCTGAGATCCTCAAAGGTGTATTCTGGTACCACTTAAATTTGTATTTATTCCATACTCTCCAAATAGCCCATGTGCCTTTCTATGCCTCTTATCAATCTATCTGTAATATGCTTTGTGATTCTTAGGACCCATATCCATGGTGAATGTAAGTGCAATTACATATCCTATTAGTTGAGTGGATCTTTTCCCATGAAATTAACATGGCAGCTTCAATGACTAGTTCAAAGGTTTATTGTATATCCTGTTATGTTTTGTTATTTGTCTTAGGATAAAGGATAAAAAGAAATATTTGTGATTTGACTCTAAAAACTCATTTGCACCTAATTTTAGTAGGAAAGTTTGAGGAAAGAACCCTTAACTAATTTGTTGCTGATCTCAAAAAGATGAACAAGCCCAGAATTGGGTAGTATTTAGATGACAGATAACCAGGAAAGAACTAAGAGCAAACATTTCAGAAGGCAATGGCCAACTACTTTTCCAATGTCGCCAAAAGAAAGCACAACTCAAGAAAATCTTTACTCTTCTGTTGAATTAGCAATATGGTATTCATGACACCAGGTCTTACACCTTCTTTCTTAAAACTTGAAAACTTTGGAATCTTGTTCTGAAAATGTTCTTCTTGTTTTTAAAAGGTAGCCCACTGCTGTGAATCCTATAGTTCATGCTCTAATTAATGCTTGTTGCTCAGGGATAGGCTTGATTTTTAGACAGTAGCTAGTCCTGAGTTCATGAACCTGATTCCCCCAAGAAACTTCCCAAAATAGGGTTTCTTTCACTTTCTTCAGTTCTGAAGAAGATGAATCTTTCAGTTCTGAGAGGCTGGCTCAGAGCTAGAAAGTTTCTCTAAAGGGGTAGTAAAGTTCAAAAGCACAGTACACATTCAAACAATTCACCTCTTCCTCACCTGCTTTACAAACCATACTCACCTCTCAACAGCTTCATGAAACAGTTTCATAGTTACCTTCTCTTGGCTACTTGATCTTTGCTGAACCCCCTCCTTTTAACCTACCTGAATCCCATCTGTTCCTCTTGGCTCCACCAGCCCCAGTCCACTCTTTGGCTGTGAACTTTCTTAGTTTCAAGTAATATTTTCTGCTTCTCTTACTTTTAAAGATTTGACTCCCGTTAAGTCCTTTCTTTGCCTCTTACTTTAGGCCAACTGATTCTTCTACTCATCCTGCCCATTGGCTGTGAACTTTCTTAGTTTCAAGTAATATTTTCTGCTTCTCTTACTTTTAAAGATTTGACTCCCCGTTAAGTCCTTTCTTTGCCTCTTACTTTAGGCCAACTGATTCTTCTACTCATCCTGCCCATTGCTCCAGGCTAAGTTTTGATTTTCTCCTTTTCTTCCCCAAGCATTTGTTAGTATCCATAGCCAGTTTGGGGTAGTGATTAAGACCCCAGGCTAAAAACCAGAAGACCATGAGTTTCATCTTATGCATAAAGCCAACTGGGTGCCCTTGGGCCAGTTCCTCTGTTTCAACCTTAGAAAACAAGCAATAGCAAACCACTCCTAAGATCTTGCCAAGAAAACTGCAGGGACTTGTCCAGATGGTTGCCAGCAGTTCAGACTGACTCAAAGACCCCAAATTAAAAATTGACGGTGCCTTGCACTCACAGTTTCACTGGTTTTACACTATCCTTCAGACTTTAAGTTTTGTTTCTTTCCTGTCAACTTTTTGGGAAAAAAACTACCTTTTCTTTTTAAAAGATCCCCTATTTTGATTTCCTTGTGCGCTGTGCACTGTCAGCAAATAAATCCCTTATCTCTTCTATGCTCAGTTTACCTTTATTGCTTCCTTTGTACCTTAACATCTGAGGATCTTTTTTTTCTACTTCTGATTCCTTTTGCATATGCAACCTATGTAGCCAGATTCCCAACATCCACGTTACTGTAATTTCCCTATTTCTCATGTTAAATCTGTATTTGCACCAGATTTATCAATCCTTTTCTTTCTATTTTGTATGAGAAGCAAAATAAATAAATAAAAAATAGGAAGACAGTTCATAATACAAATGAACTACTTTTTTGCATTAAAGCAGCAACTTCGGGAAGGGACTAGACCTGGGCTTTTCAACCTTTTCACACATTGTACCACTTTTAGGATATGGCAACATCTGAGTACCACCAGTCGCCTAGCAAGGTGTCAAAAACTTGATGACCAAAAAAAAAAGAAAGGAAAAAAGTGATGAAGTACAGGTAGTCCTTGACTTACAACAGTTTGCTTAGTGACTGTTCAAAGTTACAATGGCACTGAAAAAAGTGCCCCCCAAGCCACAGCCGAGCAAGACACCTGCTTGCCTGGCCGGCAGTGCTCTTCCTCCTGTCCAAGGTTTTCATTGTTGTGAGCATTTCTGTTGAGTATTGGCAGCAGGGGGTGGGGTGGAGGGGTGTTTGGTTTTTATTCCCCCCCTCTGCTGGGTGGTTGCAGCAGGTTTTGGTCACTTCACATGACCCTGGGACACTGTGACCGTCAGAAATATGAATCAGTTGCCAAGCATCTGAATGTAAATCACAAGACTCTGGAGCTGCTGCAACATTCCAACTGATTGGTGCTTCTTCTGGGCTCAAAAGTAGCACCAGGATCAGCGTTGAGCTCCAGATGGAGCCTGGCACTGATTCTGGTGCTTCCACTGAGCCCTGACAGCCCTGCAGCTCCAACCATCTCTCACTCAGGCTTGTGCAGTGCTACCACTGGTTCAGCTCATTCCCCTCCCCCGCTACCACTTTTCTAGGATGGTTGTGTACCACCTGCCAGGTGCCAATGTACCACAGGTGGTACCCGTACCACTGGTTGAAAAGCCCTGGACTAGACAACCATTTGTCTGAGATGATTTCCTGCATATGCAGAGGGTTGGACTAGAAGACCTCAAAGTCCTTTCCAACTCTGTTATTTTGTTACTCTATTAAGAAGCTATTTTAAGATTTACAGGTAGGAAAAAACACAATGTGCTTCATTAACATGGGAACACATAAAAGCTAATATCTGCTGTTTTATTAGATAACACAGTGAAAAATAGCTTTAAAAATTCCTTTTGTTGATTAAGTTTTTCCTTGAGAGGGAATGACCAAACCAACAATGATATATATCATTATAACCTTTTGGGTCTGAAATTTATGGAAATATTTTTTTCTAGAATGTCCTAGTTAAAGTTTTAAGCTTCTTGGTTTATTGCTGAATTCTTATGGAACAGGGGAGAAAGTGCAAAGGGGATGAAGTCATCATAAAAATAGTCTCTGAAAAATAGTCTCTGATTTACCTGCATCGGACAGTTTAATCGAATTGTAAATATATGGAGAATAAAACTAGAACTAGATCTAGGTCTGGTTTGTCTCTCTTTTTTAAAAACAAGGTAGTTTAGAAACTAATGGGAAATTAATCAAGCCTTTATAATCCACAGAGGAATTACCAAGGCTGCCTTTTGCTTGGTAGGCAAATTTAGATTCAAGGTTACAGTGCTTGATTTAAACGTGTTCAGAGAAGATCATTATGAATCTTTTCCCCCTTCCTTCTTAGAAAATGATCTAAATATGCAAGTGCACTTAAATAAGTAAGCTCAGAGCTTGGCAAAATGCTTTCATTCTAAGACAGGAGGCAATTTAATTCAAGAATCAGTGTGCTAGGACCAAACTCAGCAAAATAAGAGATAGGACAGTGTCTTACACTGATCAGTGCTGCATGCTCCAGCCTTCTATGGTTTTAATCAAACTTACTTTCCAATTCTACCTATAAATGCCACAGATCTATCACATTCTGCACCCAGAACAAGTGTGCAGTTGCAGAATTAGCACCCTTCCCATTTCCTTAGTGCTGAATTTAGAAATAACTGGGGAAAAAATAGAGGGAAATGTTTGCAGACATTTCAAAGTGGTGTGAATATTAATTGAATCTGTTTGGGTGATTTAGGTGAGAAATGAATTAATTGGGTTGTCTTGGAAAAAAATTAAAATTAGTTGTCTAAATCGCACCTTTACATATAAATCTTTCATATCTCACATTTGGTTTAGAGCTCTATCAATGAGCAAACAATGAGTTCCGCTGTTCACACAAGGTCCAATCAACCTTTAAGGATTGATTAAAATATGATAATTGCCATGACTCTTCCACAATCTCCCCCAAAGTATATGGAAAGGATGACGGATTCAGAAAAACAAAAAATTATGGAATTGGAAGGGACTGTCTGGATCAGTCCAACCTTCTCCAGTATCCAGGAGAAAAAAATTAAGCCACTTTTGAGAGGTAGCTGTCCAGCCTTTTCTTTAAAATCTTCAGAATAAAATCTTTTGTCTGAGTAGAGTTAAATGAGCAGACTATTCAACTTTTGTACATATTTTACAACCAGGAAGTTTTCCCTTATATCTGAACACATTCTAGATAGCTGCTACTTTCTGCTGTAGTATTTGAGGCACGGGAAATGGGATGGGATGGAGACCAGAGTTGCAGAAAGGAAGGTCTCTTTCCCAGGGAGCAAAGAGACAACTAGCTTGGAATCTTTGGCATGCAGATAAAAGAGCAAAGGCAGACACTGCCCTCCCCCCCAGCAGTTTACTATCTCTAATTGTTATGCAAATAAGTACTCTGTCTATAGCAGAGGTTCCCAACTTTTTGGGCACTGGGGACCAGTTCTGTGGGGAGAGGTTTTTCCACAGACCGGAAGGTGCATGTTTTTGTGTGCTGCCTGCATCTCGTGGATGGGGCTTTGCTTGTTTGTGCAGACCAGTTGCTGGCATGCCCTGGCCTGGTACTAGTCCACAGACTGGAGGTTGGGGACCCCTGGTGTATAGGCAAGCAGCAATAAAGAAACTTCTATGAAGTAACTCCTCATGTTCTTGGTTCCTTGCATCTGACAGGAAAATAGTTCTTGACCATTTCTCTGTAGTTTCCCTTAATGTAATGGAACAGCTATCACTTCCACTCAGTTGCCTTTTCTTCAGAGTGAACACCACAGCTTCCTTTGGCCCGTCTTCGCAGGGTGTGCCTTAAATCTCTGTATCATCTTCGTCACTTTCCCATGAAAGATTCTAATCTGTCATTGTCTTTCTAGAAATAAGATGTCCAGATCCTGTACGTACATTATTTATTTATTGCTCAAATTAAGGGACCACCCATTTCACTCTCATCTTACTTCAAGAGTGGTTCACCAGTGCAGAGTAGAGGGGAATGAGGACTTCATATATCTCTGAAACAATATTTCCTGTAAGCTAGAATTGGGTTCGTCTTTTGGGGGTTTGTCTTTTTAGCTGTTGACTCATACTGTTGGTTGAGGTTCAGTATGTTGTTTGCAAGCTCTGAATCCCCATCCCCCTCTTTTATACTGTATGTGTCCTCCTCCCTAAATGTTATTTCAGCTTTTGTTGAAGGACAATTTGTTCCTCTCAACCCAATCTTCCATTCTGCCCAGATTTGATTGCAGTCCTGTGCTAACAGCTGGGTATTGGCCAGAACACCTACCTCTATGTCATCCACTAGTCTGATGAATTAATTAAAGTTTATCCATGGTTTTTGCTTAACTTTCTTAATTTACAAGCTTTTTGTTAAGCTATAGAACTCTATCAGTACATGGCCACTTGCACTGAAAGTTCCTACTATTTTACTGTAGTCAATCAACTCCTTCCTGTTATAAAGGGCAAATGCAAGGTGGCAGATTCCTGATGCCCACTTCAATATTTATGTGATATCTTGTGTTTAGCAGATGATGGGTAATTGAAATATCTCAACTTCATGACTCTTGTAGCATCAGTTTTGTGCTTTAATAAAAGTTCATCTATCTCTTCTGAGCGATCTGGTGGTTTATAACAGACTCCTAGCAAAATAACCATTCTGTTAGATCAGACCAGAATAGACAAGTTCATTCTTAATATGCATATCTTTTCTTCTGTTATCTGTTCCTCTGAAATAAGAATATCCATGAAGCATAATGTTCCACTGTTTTGATTCATCTCTGTAGAATTATTTATATTTGTGACTCTGCAAATATTTCATCTTGTTTGTTTGTGCATTAGTCCAGAGCAGACATGTCAAGCTCACGATGTCACATGACGTCATGCAACATATAGGGACAGTTTTGCCATTGCTGGCAATGAGGTAGGCATGGCTTCTGCATGACACATCCAGCCCACGGGCTGGCAGTTTGACACCCCTGGTCTAGAGACATTTAAAATAATGGGTTAGACACTCTATGTTCACTCTCTATTTTTCTTTTTGCCAATATTTCGTTTGTTTCTTTCTTAAATTAATAATTTCCAAATGCTTTGCCATTGTATTCAACCTATGATTTGTCAATTCATTACTTACTTGGGCATCACTAGTAGCACAAGCCACAATGATGCCAGAGTACAGCCTCCTCCATATATACAAGAGTAGTGATGTGCAGCAAAGATTAATATATGTGGAAAGATCCTATTTGATCTTTCAACACTTAGCTTGAATTCAAAACCTAAGTAGGGCTGAACCTTGCTAATCATTTGATTCCTCCAGGATATCCATTGCCGTAAACTAGATTAGGAAGTTAACAAAAATCCGGTAGAAAGGCAATGGCAAATTAGGCTCTGAAAAATATATTAAAGAAGGTTTTTGACTTTGCTCTCGCACAATATGTCCCTGCTATTAATTCAAGCAACCCACTAAAGACAAATTTCCAAATAAGATGGCAATGGTAGCCATGAAAACCACCTGGATGTGTCCATGAAATCACCAGATGTTAAGATAACTTTTTCAAGTTGAAAGAGACCTTGCCTCTGCAGAACTTTGAATGTAGTGGCAATTGGGTAAATAAGGCTATTTGTGCTCTTTGGAAATTTAAATGACAATTGCATCACCTCCCACCTTCTCCTTCAAGTTGGATTTGAAGTGGCCCAGCTACCTCAACCTTGAGCCACCAATGAGGGGAAACTAGATGAGGAGGAAGAAGTCTTCATCCCTTTGAAATCCCCTATGTTATAATCCTCTCATCTATCTCTCATCTATCTCATTCAAATCTGCATTCCTTATAAAAATCTAGGAAAGTTTACCCTGAGTGCATTCAGAGGAGCAGCAGACAAAAAAAGAAAGAGAAAGAAGGAGGGAAGGAAGAAGAGACCATGCATGGTCAACTTGAAAAATGAATGCAGTAATGGGAGCTGAAACCAAGGCCAAACACTCATTAGATTATTCAGGCGATTAGCAATTGCATGCCTTTAAAAAAAAAGCTGCAACAATCTAAACTGAGAGAATGGTATGGGGGAAAGAGGTTGAACTCTTAGTCCCCATTATAGATATAGTCCACAACAATTTCCAGCGATAGCTATTATTTACATCAGAGGAAAAAATTCCCCCTTGACAAATAATGGTCTTACAGCATTACTAATCAGACAAATAATGTCATCCCCCATAGTCCCAAAGCAAAATCCAGAAAAAAGATCTATATCTATTTCTTGTATAACACTTCTTCTTCCCAATTTAATATAGAATTCACGGGGACAGCTTCCCCAAAACCAGGAACAATAAAAGTAGCAGCCAGACACATAAGATAAAATTAACCATAAATCCTTAAAAAAAACTATTACAGCTATGAAAAGCTTTTAAAAGCCCCTGACAATTTAATTTTAGGAGCAAATCCAGTTTAAGTCTTAAAGCAAATATCTGAATGCTGACAGATAAGGAACTGAATAGCTTATTCACATCTGAGACTAGTCTGTTTCAGGTGCTTTGCAAAGCTCCATTCATAGCCTGCTGATAGCTGTGGAGATGCTGTTTCACTTCCTGGTGTCAAAAGGACTGATCTCATAGGTGTCAATGATCCTTGTACAAACCACATCACCGGAATCCAAAATTCCCATATTTTCTCAAGAAAAAGAGATGGCTATATGAAAGTGAGGAAGCCCTATATCCAGACACAGTAAGACTTCCCTGCAGGAAAATGACCATGCGTTTCTGGCTGTATATTTTTACCTGGAAAGGCTCTCAATTTGGCAACTGTCAGGAGGAAGCATTATTAATATTCTTTCACCATTCCCACCTGAGATGTGCGGGAAGTTATATCAGCAAGTTGAACTAAATCCTTGTCCTCTTCATGACAAGGTTTTCAGAACTTGAGGCTCCAAGCCCCTTTCTCTCATCTTAGAAGCAGCTGTCTAAGGCAGGGGCGTCCAACCTTGGCAACTTTGAGACCTACGGGCTTCAGCTCTCAGAATTTCTCATGCTGGCTGATGAATTCTGACATTGAGGTCTACAAGTCTTAAAATTGCCAAGGTTAGACACCTCTGCTCTAAGGCTTGACACCAAGCCATTCTTCTTCTGAGGGACAGAAGAAGAAATGTTATTATGGAAAATGATCGCAGTAATTGAAGCTATTTATTTTAAAGAAAGAGGTTGAATCCTAATAATTTCATTGATATGTCTAGGTATTTTATCAGGAACAATACAACATAATTTTATTTTACTTTTTTCCAGCAAGGTGTTTTGTTTTGTTTTTTTTAAAAAAAATTCTAATATAATCTACCACTCAATATAAGATTTACTGGTGGTCTCCCATCTAAGTGCTAACCAGTCATTTTAGTTATTTCAGTCAGTTAGGGGTTACCGTTTGCAGTAGAGTAGTTTCAATTCAATTAATTTTAAACCATCCCATTCCATTTTTGTTCTAGTCTGTCCACTTCTTCCTCCTGACTTTGCCCATTTTTGAAGTAAGGTCTCTGACATATCACTCAAATGGCAAGTGTGACCTGTGGTCCAGACAACATTGTTCACCACTGCTCTGCAATACAAATGTCTATGGAGATTCTCAGTCAGAACTGAAGGAACTTCTTGGATGAGAAGTGAAATGTCTTTAAGGAAAAACAAAGGAAGTCCAGTTGCCTTTTGAAGAAGCACCTTTGAAACAAGCACAATACAATCTTCTCTGCAGCTACTCAGTAGTAAACTCCACTGTGTTTAGCGTGATGTATTCCCAGTTGAGCATGCAGATAATTGTAGCCTTGAGATGGTCGGTCAAGAAGCCAGATGCAATTTATTTTAGTTCATGGTCTGCTTTGGATTTCTCAACTGAAGTGCAGTAGAATTGGATTCAGGTCTCAAGAATTGGTTACCCTCAAGTGCAGCAAAGATTCATGGATTGGCATGTGAAGTTCAGAAGACAAGATCCAAAGAAAAGACATAGTCAAGATCTCAGAGATCTGGAGCTCATAGATTCTGAGAACTGTAAGGCATGAAACACATGAAACATAAATTATTGTTTTATTGATTTGTCAGTATAGATACCAGAGCCTATTGCTACCTGGTCAGGTAATAGCCAATTACCTAAGAAGAGAGGATTACAGATAGAATAGGTACTTCTCCTGGCAATTGTTCAGATCTTAAGAAAGCTTACCATGTTAATGCAAATGCTTAAATCTGTCCATTAATTTTAAAAAAAAATAGGGGAGAGGGGGAACTTGTGGGGAGGAGGTAATGTGTTGTTGCATTGCATTGCATTGGACTACTGCAAAGCTCTCTACATGGGGCTGCCCTTGAGAACCACTCGGAGGCTCCAGCTGGTGAAGAATGCAGCCGCGTGGATTGTGATGGGGGTTTCCCGATACTCCCTCTACTCCGTGAGCTGCATTGGCTTCCGGTTGCCCTGTGGGTGAGATTCAAGGTGCTGGTGATGACCTATAAAGCCCTTAATGGCTTGGGTCCAGGATATCTGAGGGAACACCTGCTGCCGGCATCAAGCTCCCTTCGTCCTGTGTGCTCCCACAGGGAGGGTCTTCTCAGAGTACCGCCGGTAAAAAATTGCCGGCGGACAATACCCAAGGGGAGGGCCTTCTCTGTGCATGCGCCGGCCCTTTGGAACCAGCTGCCTGTAGAGCTTAGGACTGCCCCTGACCTTCGCTCATTCTGCCGGGACCTAAAGACCTGGCTCTTCGAGCTTTCTGGCCTGGACTGAGAGTAATAACTGGGGTTTTAATTGTATTTTAATTGTAATTGGGGTTTTTAGTTCAAGGTTAGTGTAATCATTTTAATTGTTTTTAATTTTTGTAACTTGTTGTATTGTTTTTAAAAAACCTTGTGAACCGCCCTGAGTCCTACGGGAGAAGGGCGGTATATAAGTCTAATAAAATAAAAATAAAATAAATAAAATTTTCTCAAAGTAAAATAGGCACACCAGACAGCCTGTAGCATTCTTAGTGTTGCTGGCATCCCCCAGAAAGAAATATCATGCCCTGTGCACACACATAAAAGAAGTTCCTGGATTTATATAAAGATGCATCGTACAAGCCCCCAATTACATGTGCTCAAATATTACCAGCTGTTTGAAAATCCCAAGAGTATAGCAGCTAATTGAGCCTTCACTCTTGCCTTGTTCTGAATATGAGAGCCCTCCCTTTTGGTGTACAGTACTTCATCTGGTTTTCCTTTCTTGATTTTTTTTTCAGTAGAGGAACCTAGAAATTATAGGACTTCTCTTATCTTCACTGTTATGTTATCTGATAAGTCCAACCTTCCATCTGTCCACCGTACTTGGTTAAAATGATTTTAGATGACTAGATCTTCTAAGGTTCTCTCTGTCTTTATCCCATATCTATTCTTTTGTTTAACTGTACCTTTTAGGATAAAGGGACGCGTTGGCTCAGTGGGTTAGGATGCTGAGCTTGTCGATCAGAAGGTCGGCAGTTTGGCGGGTCGAATACCGAGTGCTGAGTAACAGAGTGAGCACCTGTTACTCATCCCAGCTTCTGCCAACCTAGCAATTTGAAAGCACGTAAAAATTCAAGTAAAAAAAATAGGGACCACTACGGTGGGAAGGTAACAGCGTTCCGTGCGCCTTTGGCATCTAGTCATGTCGGCCACATGACCATGGAGATGTCCTCAGACAAACACTGGCTCTTCGGCTTTGAAACGGAGATGAGCACCGGCCCCTAGAGTCGGAAATGACTAGCACGCATGTGTGGGGGAACCTTTACCTTTTACCTTTTAGGATAGTGAACATAATTCAGCTGATATAGCGCGGCTTTTCTTATGTTTAAGGTAAAGGTAAAGGTAAAGGTTCTTATGTTTAGGACATTATATTATTTATTGCCACCTAATAATGATAAATAACAGAAAAAGAGTTTTTCATGAATGATGGCTGTCAGTAGAGTTATTTTTTAAAGCTATAATGTAGGCATCTCTTGTGAGAATTCTGTATTGGTAAGTACAAATATACAAAAAGGAATTAGTTGTTTTTCTTTAGTTTTGATTTTGGTTTCACTTTGAGTTTTTTTCCATGATATAGCACACTATCTTTTGCAAATAGACATTGTAAACAAACCAGAAGATTTAAAATCTAAATTTCTCTTGCACTAATTTCCAATCACCTATTTCAGGAAAATTCAATAACTTATCTCAAAAAGCAAGTGTAAGATTTCTGTTAACTAAATGTTTTATGAAGTCCCAAAAACAGGCTAGAGAGTAAAATTATGTCCATAGACTGTATTGCCCTTCCTAATATCAGAACAATTGAAGAACATCAGACAGATTTTACATTTCAATCTGTCTGCATTTTCAGAGCTTGAGACATTTCAGTGCTCAAATGATAAGGAAAAACAAATATGAGATTAACATAATGGTTGTTAGAAATATATTGAAACAATTGAACTGATGAGAGAGAAAAAATAAAATCTAACTGATAGCAATTTTAGTTGTTAGGTAATATATATTTCTCTTGATGGATATACCTGTAATCACAATACTATAATTAACTTTTTTTTTGCAGAAAATACTGCAGAAATAATGTCCTTCCAACAATTTGGTAGTCTAGAGTCTGACAAGAGGCTCATCTTGATCTTTGCCCCCCTCTTAATAAATATAATATCAAAAATTGTAGTCTACAATCTAAATGTAGACATTCAGATGGTACAGTTTTTCTCTGAACTGTATTCAAATCCAGTGTTGTAGAGTTGCTGGTGTATAGTTCTTCTTCATCAAACAACCACAGCTAACTTCCATAAGGTTTCTTACTACATATTTAGTCATATAGCCAATAGACTTCTCCCTATCATCATCGTTATCATTGGGAAAAAGGAAACACCAAGAAGTTGGAAATTCTTTCCCCTCTGAGTATTTGAAATAATTGATCAAGAGGTCTGAATTTAACAATGATTATGTTCATTTTTCCCCCCATGAAAGTTAGGAGTGAAGAAGGCATTCAGAGTCGTGTTGTGCTAAAATATCATGACCTACATCTCACGAAGGAATTTGAGTCTGCCAGATTCTTCACCCTAGAGAGGAAAGAGTAATAAATTAACATGCAGTCAGTGCCAGATCCCAGCCAAGTTCCTCTCTTTTTCCATAAGGTTAGAAGATAAATGTCTCGGTGGATTCTATTAATAAATCTGTTGGCTGTAACACAGAAATAGAGAACAATTAGCTGTCACCTACCTATTAGCATAGGTAAACATACAACTTAGATTTTAGAGTCATTGTTCTATCATAGGATAAGAGCTTAGTATTTATCAAAATGTGTGGTTACAACTTCCCTCAATTCTTGAGAGTTCAAAATCAAAGAATATCAATCAGAAGACTACAGCTGTGCTCTGTCTGTGACCCAAACCACAATGGTCTCTGAATTGTTACCCTCCAATTGTCTTGAAGGTCCAAATTCCAGCCAGAATTCCAGGAAATTCCAAATACATGCCCATTTATGCACAGGATGAATAAGGATGCATTTAATCAAGATCTTCCCTATCAGAATGGATTTTTGTAGGACTAAGTATCTAGAATTCAATCTTACCTGCCAGTTAAACAAATTAATGTGTGTGGGGTTTTTTTCTGAATGATTATGTACAGGATTATCTTGCATATCATCTAACACTGTATGCATTACTTTCAAAATAGGGTTTTATAGTAGATATTTTAACAATGTTATTGATGGTTTAGGACTTTTTTTAAACATTTTGTAACTCAGGGAAGATATTTTATTTCTACAATGGAAAAACGGTAAAGGTATTCAACATTAGCCAGCTTTAAATGGTGCAACATATATCACACTAAAGTTTGGCAACTGAACTCAAAGGGAAAGAGATATGATGAACAATAGAGTTCATTAAAGTTGGGGGAACGAATACATTTAAATAACTAGATGCAAATAAAAAAAATAAAAGAGCCCCCTCCAGAAATCAATGAGATTTTTTGTTCTTGGGCTATATGTCAGCAGCCACCTTATGCTTGCTTGTGCTTCACTGCTAGGCAGAGACAGACTGCCATGCACTCTGGGGAGGGGGAATGAAGGGGAATGAAAGGGGCAATGCTTGGGGAAATGAAAGTTTGTGCCTCAAGGTCACCCAACTGGAAGAAGGAGGGATCCCCTTACCAAACTGCACTTGGACTGCCTGTTATGAAAACATCTTGCCTGAACCTGATTGATTACACTGGGGTGGGCAATGAGAAACAGTTAAAGGCGGGAAAAGTAGAACTTAGGAATTGTGGCACCCGATTCTCAGTTCTGGCTTTGCAATACCTTTCATCTCTAATAAACTATACCTATATAAAGGGAGCCAAGGATCATTTCTATTTAGAGGTTTAAGTTGTGGCAGGTCTGATAGTATATGTATAATAATGTATCATAAATAACACCTTCAAACATAGGTGACTGACAGGTTCCAGGATGGAACATATTAAAGCAATTTTTAAACAGGGAAAATCAGGTGAATTAGATAATCCGTTTGGTGTAGTGGTTAAGGCATTAGGCTAGAAACCAGGTGACTGTGAGTTCTTGTCCCACCTTAGGCATGAAAGCCAGCTGGGTGACTTGGTGCCAGTCACTCTCTCTTAGTATTTCACAGGGTTGTTGAACCCATTTCACAGGGTTGTTGTTGTGGGGGAAATGGGAAGAGGATGGAATATCAAATATGTTTGCTGCCTTGAGATATTTATAAACATAATACAGATAGTCCTCAATCTATGACCACAATTGAGCCTAAAATTTCTGTTGCTAAGCAAGACAGTGGTTAAGTGAGTATTTTCCCCCATTTTAAAATATTTCTTGCCACAGTTGTTAAGTGACACACTGCAGTTGTTAAGTTAGTAACATGGTTGTTAAATGAATCTGGCTTCCCCATTGACTTTGCTGATCAGAAGGTTGTAAGATATAATCACGTGACTCAGAGACACTGCAACTGTCATATATGAGGCAACTGCCAGGACCCAAATTTTGATCATGTGTCCATGGGGATGCAACAGTGAAAAATAAGTCACATTTTTCAGTGCCACTGTAACTTTGTTATAAGCTAAGGACTATCTATAAAGGAGGGGTAAAAAATATAAATACATTAGTGGATTTTCTAAACAAGCAGCTATGGGTATTTTCAATAGTTGTTTACAGTTGAAGAGGCAGGAGTAGAGACCTTATTCACTTTTCTAACTTTATCATCAAATCATTGGAATAGGAATTGCATGCATAAAGCACATTGGTGCAGCCACATAAAATGTTTATAATTTCACATCAGCTCTGGCAGAGAGCTTTTATAGGGAAGTGGCCCAGGCATTCAGCTGTGAGTCATTACATGATGAAATATCAGAGTGCCATTGTAAATCAGCCCTGAAGCCTATGTTTATTCCAGCACATTCATTATGGTAAGCGTTCAGATTTCAAGTGGTCACAGCCCCTTGGCCAATATTTCAAGGACAAATCAAAATGATAGGAAACACCTCCAATGCACCCATATTTGGAAGCCAACAAACGCTAAAAGACATCACTTCTAGGAGCAGACTAGTAGCAATTGTTCTGTTGCATTTTGGAAAAACTGCAAGTGAATGGGAACTACTGTATTTGTTAGATTTTTTTTTAATGCAGTCCACCGGATCTGAGTTGTTGAAAAGTAAGACATAGAATGGAGAGGCAGCAGACAAGAAGACAACAATCTTTGAAAATATGGGACCTTATACATGACTTCGGCTTAAAGGCTTCTATACACACAAAGATGGAAATAGGAGTATCCACAACAGAAGAATGGATTTTGAAATGAAAGCTGAGAGGGCAAAATTGACTGCTTCGATTAGACACCATCACCCTGGGGAAAAATCTTTCAGCTTGGAGGCTCTTTCCTAAAAGAAAAGGAGAAAAATCAACTTTGGAGTTTGGGAATTGAGGATTAGATCTGATTTGATTAGAAAAATACTTTGGATTTTTAATAATGTGGTTGCAATTTATTTATAGTTAATAGGTTATTATATGTTAGACTAAAAGTGAATTAAGAACACAATATCATTGTTTTTTAATTTATTATTAGAGTTTTGAAGGTCTTTAAGTATGGATATTATTTAATTAAACTTAGTAGTTGTATTACTGTCTCTGTGTTGGAAAAAGTTGGAAGTTATCTTTGTTACATTTGTTTTGCATATTTTTGTCACTTTTTAATTTTACCCTTTTTAATCTCTTTCCCTTGCCCCTTTATGTTCATTTGTATTTTAGTGGTTATTTTTATTTAATGAAAACATTTTTTAAACAAAACTATCCTTGAATACTGTATAAAATATTCTATTTAATTAAAAATGTGCTTGGTTGAATAGGATGCCACTACCATTCTAACAAGCGCCTAAATGTCCCACTCATTCACAGAGGTCCTCTCTAATCTCAGCCATCCATTCCTGCAGCTATCACACCAGTTTTCTTTTGAATGAATATTAAATGCTCTACACTTAACCTTTTATCAGTTGCCCCTGGCTCCAGGCAACCCATGCATAATTTTAAAGGGGTTGCTAGGCATGTAGAACAAGCAAAGCAGAAGCCTTTTGTTTGTCTTGTCTTGCTCAATACTTCTGAAATATCTGATCTGGCCATTCAGCAGTGAGATTCTGCTTTTTAGAACTGCAGCCTCTGGAGCTGCCTGGCCTCCCTAAACCGTCCTAGCTAGTTCAGCTCTGTTCTGACACCTTTCCAACAATTTTATAGACTTGGGATCCAGTCTTATTTTAAAAGTTGGATTTCCAAAAATGAGGGATTGACTCCTTCTTAGAGTCTCCATTTCCAAGAAATTTCCAACATGAGTCAGGTAAAAAAGGTAAAGATTTTCCCTCTCCAGTCATCTCCAGCTCAAGTGGGTGATGCCCATCTCCATTTCCTAGCCGAGGGAGCCAGCATTGTCTGAAGACACTTCTGTGGTCATGTGGCCGGGCAAAGGCATTCAGAATGCTGTTATTTACCCATCAAAGTGGTACCTATTAATCTACCTGGATTTGCATGCTTTTGAATTGCTAAGTGGGCAGGCTCTTGAGCAAGTAATGGGAGCTCACCCTGTCACACAGTGCTCAGGTCTCGAATTGCCAACCTCTTAATTGCTAGGCCATCATGCACATGTCAGACATGGCTTATTTATTAATGTGAGCTACATTTTCACCCATTGCTTTCTCTGGATTTTTTTTTATAAAATCTTTCCTGATGAATAGGTCTTGGAAACTCCAAAACTTGGATTATTTTGTAAGCCTTCTGTTTACAAAAACACATATTTTTTTTCTCAATGTAGTTGTTTTTCCTTGTTAATGAATATCCCTGAATTTAGAGCCTGCTTGTTTATTGCCCAGAAAGAGTTATCAACACCTGACAAAGAATCCAGTAAGAAAGGTTATACCATCTGGTTATATGTATGAAAACTTAGCTCTATAGAATTAATTGCAAGGAGATTTCACAGAGCATTATCGGATTAAAGTTGTATCAAGGTGATCTCAAGATGCTATAAATACTCTGAGCCAAGACTGTGAATTTTAAATACCACTCCTAGCAAACTGCTTGCCTGCTGACTGCCCAGGGGACTTAAAATTACAGCTCCAGGACCAAAATAAGATTCTGTCTTGGTTTATTGCCATTCTTGTACTCATCCTCAGTGTGGGGAAAAATAAATACACCATGTTCCCATCTTGCAATTCAAAAAAGAGAGTCAAGACTCATTGGGGTATTTCAGCTTTCGTTTTCTCCTCAGTGCTTGCTCTCTTAATGAATTAGCACTCAACTGGTGAGAGTCGTAGAGATCTTTGTTCTCCCTGCCTGCTCTTGCTCATATTGACAAAAATAGATGACTAGAATAGAAAGTAGCAAGCCATTAATCTATTTGAATGGATGGTATTGGAACAAAGCATTGCAACCAATGGCACAGCATGGATTTTTAATCTACGGATATGCTATTTCATTCCCTGCCCCTGTGATTTCTGACTTTTTTTCTCTACTTGACTCTTAGCATCTTCTGATTGCTGAGCATGCTAAAGTTTTTTTAATACACCCCTGCCTTTAGAGTTGCAAAATTCAAAAAACTTTTAAAAAATAAAAATTAAAAGAGGCCAAATGGCTACATTTCTAATAGTTATATAGCAGTGATGCGCAATTTGCAACTCTCCAAACGCTTGAGTATGGTTTCCAGAACCATCTAAAAGTTCTATTTTGTGGAAATCGGCATTTGTCGCACCACTCAAATATAACCTTTGACTCAAGGAAAAACTGAATGTCCCTAATGTGCAGAAAAGCCAATATCTGTCCCAACTCCTCTTTCAGTAAAGCCTATAAGTTCTTGTTTGCATTCAATCTCCAGATCTGCCCCTTCTCTCATGCTCACTCCCAGCCTCTGCAACAAGAAGCTGTGGGCAACTTAGTTTTGGCACTAAACTACTTTGTTCCCACAACAAGAAATAAGGCAGATAGCAAAATTGCTCCTCCTCCTGCCATCTGTGACCTCTTGGTCACTTGCGAGAGCCAGAATAAAGTCTGGAGTTGCAACATGCTGAACTCCATCAGCCTTCACAAAAGCACTGGAGATGTCTCTGCTGAGGAAAATAAATCTCAACTTGGCTGTCGTTGAAGGAAGTAGAAGGATTTGGAAGGAATGCTATTCCAACTTAGGTCCCAAGCCAACTCTTCCTTCTTCATATGATAGTAAAGCCCCTCTTGACAACACTTTATATACATATTCCATGAAAGGCAATTGGGGATCTAATTTATACTGTTTGCTACAACATTTTATGAGCAAGTCCTTTGTTAACAAATTGACAGCAGAGCAAGGAGGCAAGATGAGAAAAAGTAACCACTGAGGCAATCTGGGTTTTATGTCTTTATTGAATATTTAGGGGCTTATGAGATATAAACCACTTAGAATTATTAAATGATATAGTTATAACTTATAGAGTTATAATTTTGAAAAATGCAGTGGGCGTGGGCTGCTTCAGAAGTGACTGTGATAAAACCAGAAGATTGAAGATCGTGAATGGATTGCCAAAGGAATTGCATTCGAATGTAAGAGTGAATTATTGATATGAAACCCCCCCCACTTTGAATGGTTTTGTTACATAGAAAGAAGGAATGAGGTTCAAACCACAAAGAAAAGTTGTGAATGGGTTGAGAGGAAGGAGAAAAATGATCAAATCATTGTGACGGGGCTGATGAATTCTTCAAAACAAAAAAGGTGAAAGGTTTAAAAGAACAAAGAACGATATACGGATGTACCTGAAGTAAGGATGATTTGCCAAGATAGAAAGGTATGGACATGCATAGTGTACAAAGTTCTGTGTGATGTCTGTGCTGTGCAATCACAAAATATGTTACAGAATTGGCTCATTTTCATTTTCTTTTATCTCTTTTGCTTACTAGTCCTTACTCCTTTTCTCTTCTTTGCATGGCATTGCTTAAGATAAAGGTAAAGGTTCCCCTGCACATGCGTGCTAGTTGTTTCCAACTCTAGGGGCCGGTGCTCATCTCTGTTTCAAAGCCAAAGAGCCAGCGCTTGTCCGAGGACGTCTCCGTGGTCATGTGGCCAGCATGACTAGACGCCAAAGGCGCACGGAACGCTGTTACCTTCCCACCGTAGTGGTCCCTATTTTTCTACTTGCATTTTTACGTGCTTTCGAACTGCTAGGTTGGCAGAAGCTGGGACGAGTAACAGGTGCTCACTCTATTACGCGGCACTCGGGATTCGACCCGCCAAACTGCTGACCATCTGATTGACAAGCTCAGCGTCCTAACCCACTGAGCCACCACATCCCTTTTTTGAGCCATTGCTTACCCTAAAGGAAAGAGCATAGCATGCATCTAATAAAGATCTATGTACACATGCTAGATTTTCACTGTTTTGGGTTATTTTGTATATTTACCACTTCAGTTGGGATTAGAATTTCAATAGAATAGAATAGAATAGAATAGAATAGAATAGAATAGAATAGAATAGAATAGAATAGAATAGAATAGAATAGAATAGAATAGAATAGAATAGAATAGAATAGAATAGAATAGAATAGAATAGAATAGAATAATAACTTTATTGTCACTTAGAATGTACACTAATTGGCATACATTAAAATGAAATTTCGTTGCATACAGCTCTCAAAGGGTCACCACCTCCTCTATACACTACATAAATATGACAAAAATAAATAAATAAATACAGAATTATGCATATATCCACATATATTATATGATACAAAGAAACAACATACATATGCATGGCAAGAAAAAATGAATCTTGTGAGTTTACCAGACCATTGCTTACCATTGCTAAGCAAGGTGGTTGTTAAACTGAGTTGTGCCCAATTTCATGACTTTTTTTCCCCCACAGCTGTTAAGTGAATCACTGCAGCTGTTTATATTTATTTATTGATTGAAAATACAGTATTTATAAACTACCCAACCTCTCTCCTGGACTGACTCTGAAGCAAACTCGGCTTCCCCCATTGACTTTGCTTAGAGGAAGTCAGCTGAGAAGGTTACAAATGGTGATCACATGACCCCGGCATGCTGCAACCATCATAAATGCATGCTGGTTGCCAAGAGCCCAAATTTTGACCACATTACTGTGGGGAGGCTGCAGAGATCATATGTGTGAAGTTTGGTCATAAGTCACCTTTTTTACTGCTATTGTAACTTCAAATGTTCATTAAATGAATGGTTCTAATTTGAGGACTTCCTGTATATGTATCTTGTTATATACTATCTCCTTTGAGTCAGAACTTACATTTTTTCCCCTGTTGTTTCAGTGTGAATTTGTGACAGAACAAGATTCTGGAGATTACAGGTTGTCACGTACAGTGTACTATTGAGACAACTCTGTCAAAGCTACATGAAAACTGATACTATATGTTTAAACAGTGGTGGCTTAATGGTGGAAAGAATAATTGCATAACCAGCAACCACTTGGAGCTCTCTCTGTTCCTCAGTAGATATTTGTGACAACAGGGTGAAATGTACAGATTTCCTTCTTGCTAGTGGCATTATACATAGTAATGGGAAAATAATGTTGCTGTCAAAGCAGAACTTATAGGACTCTCCACTATGATAAACTCCTTATGAAATGACCTTTAATAATAACTTGATGGGAAAACTGGTTACATTAATAAAATCAGGCTTGAGACAGGAGATTCCTTGATCCAGATAGTCTACAATATGCGTGGCGCAGAAGAGCTTAATTAAACCAGAACTGACAGAATCTCCAGATGAAAATTCAGGTATTAAACCCCCAACTATTTTCAATCTACATAAGATCAAAAACCTATTTGAAAGAATATCCATAGTGCTCTGCAGTAGCCAACAGGCAGGGAATGAGGGTGGTAGCCTTTTGTTCCTCATCAACACATTCTGATATGGTTCATGTAACCTTAAGCCAAGGATAAATAGCCTTTAATAGTCCAGATGGTGCTCAACTAGAAAGTCCCTGTATCACTAGTAACCATTGCTAATAGAAATTGCTGTTGATAGTTCTTCCTCTCCACTACCTTCTGCACTACTAATTGTCTCCACTAACCAGTAATATTGAGGTTGGACTTAACATGTTATGTTGAGCCAGCCATACTGATTTGTAATGTAAAACATATATAAAAAAGATGTTGAGATTCTATAAAAATTGCAGACAGAACAACAAAGTTTATTAGGGGACTGGAGGCTAAAACATATATAAGGAACGGTTGCTGGAATTGGGTATGTCTAGTTTAATGAAGAGAAGGATTAAGGGTGACATGATATCAGTGTTCCGATATCTCAGGGGTTGCCACAAAGAAGGGGTGGTGTGGGAACGGCCAGAATTTGGCTTCCCAAGAATTTGGTTTCTCACCCTTCTGCTATTCCAACCCCCCTTAACTGGCCTTCACTTGAGTTACAGTGAGAGCAAACTCTCCTGGCTCATGGGCAGGCTGGCATGTGGGAGGTTTGGGAAACGCTATGATAAAGCTTTCACATACATCTTTTAGTACCTTGTTTTTGTATGATCTCAGAGGCACCTGAGAAATTCTCTCTGTGTATCCAATTATCTATGTATGCTATGTTGTATGAGAGGGATGGAGTTTTTTGTAATGTTGGAGGTGAATAAAAGTTCAGCGGGCAGTGCTCACGGGGGTTCTTTTTCTGGAGACGAGGCTGCCTGGCTGGTTCAAAGCTCTCTATTGACTCAGGTCTGAATATCCTGTCCCTTCGTCCGAATTTCTTTCCCCTTCAGGGTGGGTGGGTCAGACTATTCTCCACAGCATCTGAAGGCAGGAAAAGAAGTGATGGATGGAAACTAATCAAGATGAGAACCAAGCTTGAACTAAGGAGAAATTGCAAGACCAAATCTAGGTTGGTCACCCAGAGGTTTACTCTTCCAAGCTTTTGGACTCATTCTGGAACCCATTTTCAGGGAACTTCTCTCTACTGGAATATGTGCTTTGGACTATTCTATGAATATTTTTGTGGTGCCTTCCTATTGGTAGATTGCTGTGTCAATAGCTGGCAATTGGCTGTTGTTTACTTGTGCACAGGAAACAGGGGGTTGGACTAGAATTTAATTTAATTTAATTTAATAATATTTCTATACCGCCCTTCTCCCTGAGGACTCAGGGCGGTTCACAGGGCAAGAATAAAATACAAAGTTACAAATATTAAAAAGAAATTAAATAATTGCCCGATTTTAAAACAATTGATATATTACAATTATAAAACCCCAAAGATAATATTAAGAATACAAAAATAAAAAACCCCACCAATCCCCCATCAGGCTAGGCCGGCTTGTACAAACAAAAACGTCTTGAGATCGCGACGAAAGGAGCGAAGATCGGGCGCCATCCGGAGCTCTACCGGTAACTGATTCCATAGTTCCGGAGCGCCCACAGAGAAGGATCTCCCCCTGGGGGCCACCAATCGACACTCTCTGATCGGTGGCACCCTGAGGAGACCCTCTCTGTGGGAACGCACAGGGCGCAGGGAGATTGATGCCGGCAGCAGGTGTTCCCTAAGGTACTCCGGCCCCCTGCCATGTAGGGCTTTGAACACCATTACTAGTACCTTGAATCTCACCTGGAAGGCAACTGGTAGCCAATGCAGCTCACGGAGCAAAGGTGTAACGTGGGAGTATCGGGAGACTCCCAACACAACTCTCGCGGCTGCATTCTGTACCAGTTGGAGCTTCCGGGTGGTCCTCAAGGGCAGCCCCATGTAGAGAGCGTTGCAGTAGTCCAGACGAGAGGTCACGAGTGCATGAGTGACCGTGCATAAATCATCCCGGCTTAGATAGGGCCGCAACTGGCGCACCAGGCGAACCTGGGCGAAAGCCCCCCTAGTCACAGCTCCTATATGGTCTTCCAAGGTGAGCCGTGAATCTAGGAGGACTCCCAAGTTGCGAGCCCTATCTACGGGGGGTAATAGTTCACCCCCCATAGCAAGAGGTGGAATGTCCGAATAAACCCGGGATGAAGGTATGCAAAGCCACTCAGTCTTGTCGGGGTTGAGTTGAAGTCTGTTCCTCCCCATCGAGACCCGAACCGCCTCCAGGCAATGGGACATCACGTTGAGGGCATCACTGGGGTGGTTTGGGGTCGAAAAGAAAAGCATTCGTGGTTTTGGAGTTGGGTATCATCAGTATGCTGATGATACCCAACTCCAAAACCACGAATGATCTCACCCAGCGGTTTCATATAGATGTTGAACAGGAGAGGCGAGAGGACCGACCCCTGAGGAACTCCACAAACGAGAGACCTCGCGGTCGACCTCTGCCCTCCTGCCAACACCGACTGCGAACGTCCCTGGAGATAGGAGGAGAACCACTGTAAGACCGTGCCTCCCACTCCCAATCCCCTGAGACGCCGCAGCAAGATACCATGGTCGATGGTATCGAAAGCCGCTGAGAGGTCTAATAGGACTAGAACAGAGGATTGTCCCCTGTCCCGAGCCCTCCAGAGATCATTCACCAGCGCGACCAATGCCGTCTCCGTGCTGTGCCCGGGCCTGAAGCCCGATTGGTACGGGTCTAGATAATCCGCTTCATCCAGGACCAGAGGGAGCTGATGTGCCACCACACTCTCAACAACCTTCGCAAGAAAGCGAAGGTTGGAGACAGGACGGAAGTTGTTCAATACAGCTGGGTCCAAGGCAGGCTTCTTGAGGAGGGGCCTCACCACCGCCTCTTTCAAGACGGCGGGGAAGCTACCCTCGTTCAAAGAAGCTGATATAACTGCCTGGAACCAGCTGCGTGTCCTCTCCCGGGCTGCATAGACCAGCCAGGAAGGGCACGGGTCCAATAAACATGTGGTGGTGCTCAGCCTCCCCATGATCCTGTCCACTTCCTCCGGAGTCACAGAATCAAACTCCTCCCAGATGATATTGACAAGACCGCCCGTGTCCTGATCGTCAGACTCTGCCCAGTCAGAGTCCAAACCAGTCCGAATCCGAGCGATTTTGTCCGACAGATGTTGGTTAAACTCCTCGGCACGACCCTGCAAGGGATCCTCCCTCACCTCCTGATTTAGGAGGGAGCGAGTCACCCTAAACAGGGCGGCCGGGCGATTATCTGCGGACGCGATAAGGGTGGCGAAGTGGTTGGACCTCGCCTCCCTTATCGCAGCGAGATAAGACCTAATGTAGGCTCTTAGTCGCAATCGGTCAGATTCGGATCGGCTGGATCTCCAACCGCTCTCTAGGCCCCGTCTCCGACGCTTCATCTCCCGGAGCTCCGCAGAGAACCATGGAGCTCGACGGGATCTGCACCGGGTCAGGGGCTGCAGGGGTACAACTCAGTCAAGAGCCTCAGTGGCCGTCCTTTCCCAGGCTTCCACTAAGGCATCTGCCGAGCTGTGAGCAAGGGAGGCAGGTGGGGACCCCAGCGCCGCCTGGAACCTCTGGGGATCCATTAAGCGTCTGGGGCGGTACCATTTAATTGGTTCCACACACCCACGGCGGGGGGTGGCAAGACGGAAGACCAGCCGCAGGAGATGATGATCGGTCCATGACAGGGGCATAGTAATTGGAGAGCCCCCACCAAGATCATCTAACCACCGTCCAGATAAGAAAACTAAGTCAAGGGTGTGGCCTCCCTCATGAGTCGGTCCCAAAATTACTTGCGTCAGGTCCATGGCCGTCATGGAAGCCATGAACTCCCGAGTCAACTCAGATGATCCTCCCAGCGATGGTAGATTGAAGTCCCCCCAAACTATAAGTTTCGGGAACTCAATCACCAGCCCAGAGAGGACATCGAGCAGCTCAGGCACGGCTGCTGCTGCGTGACTAGGTGAAAGGTACACCAGCAGCAAGCCAAACTGCGCACCAGGGCCGCATCTCAAAAAGAGAGACTCACACCCGACTATCTGGGGAACGGTGGCCTCCCGCAGACACAAAGTCTCCCTCATAACAACAGCCACACCCCCACCCCTACCCTGAGCCCGAGGCCGGTGTAGCACCCGGAAACCTGGTGGGCAAAGGTCAACCAGAGGAATCCCGCCCTCTGGGCCCAACCAAGTCTCCGTGATGCAAGCCAGGTCCGCCTGCTCACCCTCGACCAAGTCGCGGATGAGAGGAGCCTTATTAGCGATAGACCTGGCATTCAGGTACACCAGCCGGAGCTCGGGAGGCTGCACATCCTCACTCCCAGGACCTTGGGGCAGAGCCAGAGGGTCGGAGTGCCCCACCGCTTGTAAGTAGTGGAGAGGCCTTCCCTGAGATCGATACGGCCCTCTGCTCCTACATCTGCTGCCATTCCCTGATGTCGTGGGAATAGGTAACCCCACGACCAGCCCTGAAGCCCCGGAGGCAACCGACCCCCGCTCCTCCCCCCTGCGATCTACATAGGCACTGGCCTGAACAGAGGTTGTTGGACTGCCCCCCTTGTCCAAACAACCAAAAGAACCCTCCCCCCTCCCTAACCCCCTAAAAAATTTAGACAAAAAAATAATCAGGGGCCTCTTGTTAGGTCTACGTCGAAGGCCCCTACCCGTGCCCAGCCAACTCTCAGGGTCCCAATAAATGGGCCCTTCCTCGAGGTTATAATCGGCTAGAAAGGCGGGTCGCACCCAGGAAGGGGGAGCACCCCTGAGGGCGAACAAGTCCGTGGAAGAATATTTAAGGGAAGGCATAAGAAGCAGTCCGGATAGAAGGCAGTCCATAGATGATAGTCCGTGAGGAGGATCTGTTCAGAGGGTAGATAGGTGTCCCAGACCTCCTCCCAGCCGCTGCCACTCAGCTGGGTAAACCCCCCGGGCAGGCCCACCACCGTCCTCTCACGACGGCCGCAAAGCCAATTCTCAGGGGGATGGTAGTCTGGAACAACCACTCTGGGTATAGCATGCCCCATAGAGCTCTCACCTCTAGGGGCAGCAGATGTAAGTTCAAGCCACCCTCTCACGATGGCTGATACCCAGAGTTCTCTGAATCCTTTGGGGATGTCGTGTAAAGGACAATGCACAGTCGATTGTAAAGGCAGGAATAAAGCAAGGTAACAAGCCATCATAGTCAGGTCTGCTAACGGCCAAGTCCCCCGCTGCTCCGCCATTCCAGGAGGTTGTAACTGACCACAACTCCATGGGCCCTCAGTTCTATAGTTATTAGGGCCTTCCAGACTGTGGTCAACAAAGATTGACTCCCCCAAGTCCGCTAAGTTCCCCGGAGCCCCCTCGAAATCCAGAGACACCAACCAGATCACAACGAATGCGTTGGGGAGCGCAGGTCTTCCAGGATCCTTCGGAATAACCCGGGTCCACAAGGCTCCACTGGGCTCCACCGGGGTCAACCGGCTAACCCAGGAACCTTCGGGGCCACCAGGAACAATGGGGGTGCCAAACCATCTGGAACATGCAGAACAAGCCGGGGAACAGGCAGACCGGCCATAACACCACCGCTGAGTCATCGGAGCCGCTGCCACTGCCGGAGCGCCGCTACGGACGCCGACGCCGCCATCACCGTTGCCACCAGAACGTTGCCGAAGCCGCAGACGATCCGGGGAAAGCCACCGCCACTGCCGATGGAAAACGGGCCGAAAAGGCCCAGGCGGTAGCGGGACAAACGGTCCGGAAGAAGCAGGCCAGACCGCAGCAGTCGATGATAAAGTGGCCCGAAAATGGCCCGGGAACAACGCCGCCACCGTCGCCGTCGCCATTAAGATGGACCAAAAGCGTCGTCGTCGACACAGGCAAAAGCAGAGGCAGACCGACCAAAAAGAATGGGCCAGAGCAGCTCGCAAACAGCTCCGTCGCCGCCAAAACACCGCCGCCGGCCGCCGGGAACGCCAGACGCTGCCGAAGAAAGCCCGGAGGCCGCCCGACATAGCAGGAAACTCCGCAAACAACCAGCTCGGTAAGCAGCAAACCGACAGCCCAGCGGAACGCCGACCAAGTTAGCAAAAGCTTTAACCAACTGCCAAAATCATCGCCGCTACACTTCACCCCAACCCAGGGCATAAAAAACCCTGAGGGGCTCCTAGGACGCCTCTCTTCTCGGACCTGCAGAGCTCAGCCCCACACGACCGCCCGCACGTCCGCCATCTCAACTTACTTCAAGACTGCCAAGGTCCCTTCCAAATTTGTTATTCTAAATTTGACTCATCATATAGTGAAATATGATTTGAGTCCACTGAGTAGGTAGCATTCCAATGTGGGTAAAGAAATATTCAGCAAAGCATGGCTTAAAGGGATGTGAGATCTAGGACATTGTCCCTAATTTTGGTAGTATCATCAAAGGATTTATACAAATCCTCTTTAAAATGATGAAGCCCAGTGAATGCAAAATATACTTAGACAAAGTGCATTTCTTCTTTTCTGCTTTAAATTTCTACCCTATTAAGCTTTATTAGACAACTCTGAGTTGTGAGAAAATTCTTTAGAATTTCTTCTACTCTTTCCTTTCATGGGAAGACAGCAATGTTCTGCTTGCACTGAGGCAGTCATTTAATTTACTCTACATTTCTGATTTTGAATAGCAGCAGCCCTCCAACAGCTGATATTACCTTAGATTTTCTGTACACTATGTACACTACTACTGTTCCACTTATATACAGCAAAATATCCTAATGTGAAATTTGCGAGGATTTCAAGATGATTCTTGCCACGAACTGCAGACACTTTTCTTTATTCATTATTAAGACCATCTGAAATGAAACATTTTGCCATGAAAGACAATTTCTATGTAGATTGTTTATAACCCTAAAACTATACCAATTTTGCTTAGGATGAAATATAAGAAATTCATATAGAACTATAACATTAGTGGAAAGTTCTACGTGTTCTACGTGTAGCAATAAATCATTCTCTGAGTAAATACTTGACTGCTTCAGAATCTGTAGAACTATTTATCAACAGCTCAATTACCCTTTTGGAAGGCATACATATAGAAGCCTTATTAAATCTGTTCCCTGGAAAAATAACATTTTATTAATGTCAGCCCTTCAAGGTAGGTAAGGTCAAGAAACAGAAATAGCAAGGTTTCTAGAAATACTCTTCATTGTTGCAGGATAGGACAAGAAAATCTTTTTAAAAATCATTTCATTATTATTATTATTATTTTTAAATGAACAAGCGGAAGAAAGGTATAATCTTGACCGATTTTATTTATGTATTTATTTATGTATTTATTTATTTATTTGCTGACCTTGTATGCCACCCAACTCACCGAATCAACTTTAGGTGGCTTATAAACATTCAATTAAAAGGCATAATAAAACATTAAAACAATAAATAAGGGATCTTCAATTTAAAATTCAGTTAAAATAAAATAATTATAACAATCCCACAACAATTGGAGCACAACCTGAACATTATCGGCATTGACAAATTCCCCGATCAGTCAATTGCAAGAGGCAGCTTTACTTGGAACAGCTGATGATATCTGTAACACCATCAAACACCCACATCTACCTTCTTGGGAAGGACTCAATAGGTGGACAAAAATACCAAAACCAGTCCGAGCATCTGGCTGACTGTGCAATGAACCATAATCAGAGAATAATAATAAAACAGTAAATGATACAAAGAAAATCAAGACAAGTTTTTTTCTGCTGCTTTTCTTTTTCTCAGGACTAAGTAATCTTTCAAAAGATCTTTCTTTAACAATTCCTTCATTCCTTCTCCTCTAAAGGACCACATCTACATTCTTTCATAGCTGGTTAAGAAAATGAACAAGTACATTATATGCAAAAGTGTTATTTTCATTTTATTTTTGAAGATACGTACTTTTTTAAGAACATATTTTTGTAATGTATACAAACAGCAGTATAACTGTATGACTATGTTATAAAAATATATAAAGAAATTTACTCTTTTACAGTATATGGGTATACAGGTGACTACTTCTACTTCTGCTTCATTGACTATGCTAAAGCCTTTGATTGTGTGGATCATAACAAACTGTGGCAAGTCCTTAAAGAGATGGGCATACCAGACCATCTTATTTGTCTCTTGAGAAACCTATATGCAGGCCAAGAAGCAACAGTGAGAACTGGACACGGAACCACTGATTGGTTCAAAATTGGGAAAGGAGTCCGGTAAGGCTGCATACTGTCACCTTGCCTATTTAACTTATATGCAGAGCACATCATGAGAAAGGCAGGGCTAGATGAATCAAAAGTTGGAATTAAGATTGCCGGAAGAAACATCAACAACCTAAGATATGCAGATGATACCACTCTAATGGCAGAAAGTGAAGAGGAACTAAAGAGCCTCTTGTTGCGAGTGAAGAAGGAGAGTGCAAAACTTGGGTTGAAACTAAACATTAAGAAAACCAAGATCATGGCATCTGGCCCTCTCAATTCCTGGCAAATAGATGGGGAAGAAATGGAGGTAGTGACAGATTTTATTTTCCTGGGCTCCAAGATCACTGCAGATGGGGACTGTAGCCACGAAATTAAAAGACGCTTGCTCCTGGGGAGGAAAGCCATGGCAAATCTAGACAGCACACTAAAAAGCAGAGACATCACCCTGTCAACAAAAGTGCGTATAGTCAAGGCTATGGTCTTCCCAGTTGCAATGTATGGCAGTGAAAGCTGGACCATAAGAAAGGCTGAGCGCCAAAGAATTGAAGCCTTTGAACTATGGTGCTGGAGAAGACTCCTGCGAGTCCCTTGGACTGCAAGGTGATCAAACCGGTCAGTCCTAGAGGAGATCAACCCTGACTGCTCTTTAGAAGGCCAGATCCTGAAGCTAAAACTCAAATATTTTGGCCACCTAATGAGAAGGAAAGACTCACTGGAGAAGAGCCTAATGCTGGGAAAGATTGAAGGCAATAGAAGAAGGGGACGACAGAGAATGAGGTGGCTGGATGGAGTCACTGAAGCAGTAGGCGTGAGCTTAAATGGACTCCAGAAGATGGTAGAGGACAGGAAGGCCTGGAGGAACATTGTCCATAGGGTCACGATGGGTCGGACACGACTTCGCAACTAACAACAACAACAGGTGACAAATATAGTGAGCGGATTGTTTGGAGTTGATCTTTATCATTATATAATAAATTATAGGGGCGAAGGAAAAAAGTACGGGGGAGGCAAACCCTGGAAAATGAAGCAATCCTTAAATGTAACTAAACAACAAAACAAAACAAAGAACTAAAAAGGGGGGGACTCATACCAAATTTACATATAAATATGCATGTGTCTGTGTCTGTGAATGACCATTTAGAGGAAAAAATGTATCAGACTGTTAAACTTATTTAACTCTCTTCTTGGGTGACCTAAGAAGCTTTCAATCTAAAGCAGATTAAGGGAAATATCAGAAGATTTATTTATTACCCTGTTTATTCCAGGCGTTTTTATGGCTAACCCCTTCTATTGAATAGCTGCCCCTAAAGAGAAACGGATGCCCGCTCTCATTAAGAGTTGCTGATCCAACAGCTCTTTGAGAAATAATGGGACCAGTGTTCTCCTAAAGTAAGATTTTTCTTTAGACATGCATTTGCTTTGTTGTTGCTTGGCATTGTATGAGATTGTTGTTGTTATTCAGCTTTTGTTTACTGTTTTAATCTTTTTACTCTAATTGGGCATAAAAGCTGCTTAGAGTCTGTTTACTACAGAAACAGCCTCCAAGCCTGAGTAAATAGATAATGAATAAACTTCTGTTTTAGACTAGAAGAAAAACGTGTCTGAGACACAAATGGAAGCACAGATCCTCACATCCTTCTAATTGCACAGCCCAAAGATGACATGTCTTGTACCTCATCCCCAGATCACATAGAGTTAGCTTAAATTTATATCTAGCTACCAGTTTTAAAGAAGACTGGTATTTTCTCTCTTCTTCTGACACAGTTTTGACATCTGCTACTTATGTTTCACTAACTGTATTGTTACTGGTGTCCAAATTCCTCCGCCCACCTTAAGGTTGCTGTGGACATATTCGTCTCTTCTCTAGTTGCTAGGTGATGCTCAACATCTCCATTTTGGCTTGAAGGAGAAGGAAGGCCTGTCCTTTGACTTTTATAACCTAGAACTAAGGAGAAACGTCCTGACAGTTAGAACAATTAACCAGTGGAACAACCTGCCTCCAGAAGCTGTGAATGCTCCAACACTTGAAGTTTTTAAGAAGAGAGTGGACAGCCATTTGTCTGAAATGGTATAGGGTTTCCTGCCTGAGCAGGGGGTTGGACTAGATGACCTCCAAGGTCCCTTCCAACTTTACTATTATGATTATATATCTGCCTACATAATTTCTGACTAGGACTATGTGGAAGCATTTGCTAGGTCTTAAGTGGTCCCTTTACATGTACAAATTTAACAATCTTTTAAAAGCATGTTATACCTGCTTTTCAGTGTTTCAATCCTGCCCTGCAGAGAGGCAAAATTCAAATTATGAAAGTCAGATGAGTCTTGTCACTGTGTGGATCAATTTTTCTCCCCTGCTTCTATCAAGAAAGATGTTCTGGTTGTACTTTCTTGCTGTTTTTAAAAATACTTTTTATTAGTGTTTTGACTATTATTGGGGAAGGGGAGAGAGTAGTAGTTATTATAGGAGATATTACCACAGGTTATGAAATTATTGCCAGATTCCTTAGTCATCCATTGTCACTTGCAGCAATTTGCAAAATAAATAAAACTTCATATTGAGGCACTCAGTAGAAAATGTCTTTTTTATTTTTTTTAGAGAATGAACCTATCACTAGTAGGACTGCACTGTTTATTTCAAAACCCATGTTGAAGGGGACAGAATATTTGGAATGGGGTTAATTATAGGGGTGCGAACTTACTATGAATATGTCCTATTCATATGTCCTATCCTATTGCAATGCTCTCTACATGGGGCTTCCCTTGAAGACCACTCGGAGGCTCCAGCTGGTACAGAATGCGGCCGCGAGAGTTGTCTTGGGAGTTTCCCGGTACTCCCATGTTACACCTTTGCTCCGCGAGCTGCATTGGTTACCGGTTGTCTTCCGGGTGAGGTTCAAGGTCTTAGTGATGGTTTTTAAGTCCTTACATGGCATGGGTCCGGAATACCTCGGGGACCACCTGCTGCCGGCGTCAACTCCCCTCCGCCCTGTGCGTTCCCACAGAGAGGGCCTCCTCAGGGTGCCTCCGGTCAGAGAATGCTGGCTGGTGGCCCCCAGGGGGAGGGCCTTCTCTGTGGGCGCCCCGGCTTTGTGGAATCAACTGCCGGTTGAGCTTCGGATGGCACCGGATCTCCGCTCCTTCCGGCGCGGGTTAAAGACCCACTTATTCGAACAAGCTGGCCTGGCCTGATGGGGAGTTAATTTAGGGTTTTAAATATTTGTATATTTTATTGTTTTATTTTGGGCATTAATTTAATTCTATTTTAACTTTTGTATTTTTGTAATTTTTTTTATTGAAAAGTTTTATCATACATTTTATCTTTAACAAACCCCCCTACCCCTCCCCTATCCCTCCCTCCTTACCCCTCCCCCCCTCCCCCCCCGACTTCCCAGAGCTAAGTACAAGGTATAAAAAACAAAAAAAAAAGAATCATAAACAATCATATGCTAACAACCGTAAACTCTAAGATCTATCACTCTCTAGCTCATATAGGATAACTACAAACACTATTAATATAAAATATATAAAAAAAAGAAAAAAAAAGAGAAAAGAAGGGAAGACTTATTCAAATGCTACATGAAACTTTTTAGTCCCATATTTGTTCTGGATATACTCAATCCATTTTCTCCACTCCATAATATAACGTTCTTGCGAATGATCTTTCAAATAAGCCGATATCTTTGCCATCTCTGCCAGGTCAGAAACCTTTAAAGTCCATTCTCCTATAGTCGGCAGTTCCTCCTTCTTCCAATACTGACCTATTAAGAGTCTTGCTGCCGTAATTAAATTCAACATCAACTTAGTGTCCACAACTGTAGCATCTGTAATTATTCCCAACAAAAAAAGTTGCGGACAAAACTTTATCCTCTGTTTAAAAATCTTCTGCATGTTCCACCAGACTTTTATCCAAAAAGCCTTAACCTTTTTACAAGTCCACCATATGTGAAAATATGTTGCGTCTTCGTCACCGCACCTCCAACATTTAGGCTGATAATTCGGATACATACTTGCAAGCTTTTTAGGATCTAGATGCCATCTATAAAACATTTTGTAAAAATTCTCTCTTAAATTTTGAGCTTGTGTAAATTTTACGTTCCTCACCCAAATCCTTTCCCACGTATCCATTGTAACTACTTCTTGAATATTTTGGGCCCATTTAATCATACAATCTTTAACAAGCTCTGTTTCTGAGTCAATTTCTATCAATGCAAGATATATCCGTTTGATATGTGCGGGACCCTGGTTTCTAATTTGTTTTATCAAGTTTTCATCAGTCATTGTAAAACCAATTTTCTGGTCTTCTTTCCACCTGGCCCGTAGCTGAGTATATTGAAACCAATTTTGAACAACCTTCTCTTCTCGCAAGAGGCTATATGATTTCAAACTCCAGACATTTCTTTCCAAGCTCAGAATCTCCTTGTACGTAGTCACATCATGTTTGAAACCAGCATGTATATTTTCTATTACGTGTTTTGGAATTGCCCACAGTGGTATTTTACAATCTAGCTTATGTCTATACTTCTTCCAAACTCTCAACAATGCCTGTCTTAGAATATGCACTCTAAACACATTGTCTACCTTCTTGTCATACAACAAATATGCATGCCAGCCAAACAACAAATCGTGGCCCTCAAGATTTAATAATCTCTCTTGTGTCAAATTAATCCAATCACTTATTCCTAGTAATGCAGCAGCTTCATAATATAGTTTAAGATTGGGCATTTTAAGACCACCTCTCTCACGAGTATCCTGCATAATCTTAAGTTTAACTCGTGGCCTTTTCCCTGCCCAAACAAATTTATTGATACCTCGCTGCCATTCCTCCAAATTAGAATCTTTCTTAAGAATCGGTATCATTTGAAATAAAAATAGAAATTTAGGCAGGACATTCATTTTCACTGCTGCGATCCGTCCCAACAAGGACAATTGCAATTTTTCCCAACTCTCCAATTCTTTTTGAATTTTCCCCCACAGTTTTTCATAATTATTTTTATATAACTTTGTATTAGAGGGTGACAAAAGCACCCCCAAATATTTTACCCTTTTAACAATCTCAAATCCAGTTAATCCTTCTAAGAGAGCCTTTTGCGAAACTGTCATATTTTTAGCCAAAATTTTGGTTTTCTGTATATTAACTTTAAATCCAGAAACCTTCCCGTATTGTGTTATTATCTCCATCAGGTCCACAACAGAGTTCTCTGGCTGAGTCACTGTAACAACCAGATCATCTGCGAATGCTCTCAATCTATAATCCTGATCTCTAATTTGTATACCCTTAATTTTTCCGAATTCCGTATTTTAACCAATAATATCTCTAATGTTAATACAAATAACAAGGGCGATAACGGACACCCTTGCCTTGTGCCCTTCTCAATATTACATGCTTCTGTCAGACTATTATTAACTATAATTCGGGCAGCTTGTTTTTGATATAATGCCCTAATCGGTTGTAAAAAATTTTCCCCAAAATCCATTTTGTCTAAAACTCTCATCAAAAATTGCCAATTCAATTGATCAAAAGCTTTTTCAGCATCTAGAAAGATTAACGCCGCAGGGATCTGGTTGTTCCTTTCCAAAAACTCTAACACATCAACTATATGCCTCACATTATTTTTCATTTGCCTACCACTAATAAACCCCGTTTGGTCCCCATGAATCACCTGTTGCAGAACCCTCATCAGTCTATTAGCCAACACCTTAGCAAATATCTTGTAATCTGTATTTAAAAGCGATATCGGTCTATAATTTTTAACTTGAGTAGCATCTTGGTCTTCCTTTGGAATCAAGGAAATAAAAGCTGTTCTCCAAGACGGTGGCACCTTTCCCCCCCTCTGGATTGTCTGGAACAGTTCCTTTAACGGTTTCATCATCTCTAATTGTAAATTTTTATAATAAGCCGCAGACAAACCATCCGTACCTGGTGCTTTATCCATCTTCAATTCCTTAATTGCTGTAAAAATTTCTTCTTCTGTAATTAATTGATTAATCCCCTCTTTTTGTACTTGCGTAAGAACCGGGATGCTAGCATTCTCCAAATATATATCAATGTCTTTTTCATTAATCTTCTCCTTAGCATATAATTTAGAATAAAAATCCACAAAAGCATCCTTAATAAGGTCCTGTTGAAACACAACCCTTCCTTTATGCTCAATTTTGTCTATATTAGAAGCCCTTTGCTTTTTCCTCAATCTATAAGCTAACCATCTACCTGGTTTGTTGGCGTTGCAAAAGGTGTTATGCCTGGCAAACCGCAAATTGGTTGCCACTTGGTCAGCCATTAATTTATCAAATTGTCCTCTTAACAGTTTAATAGCCTCCTTAATCTTCACATCCTCTGAATTCAAAATCAAAGCCTTTTCTTTTTCCTTTATTTCATTCTCCAGTTCTTTCCTCCTAGCTTCCACAGCACGTCTATGTTTATTATTCATATATATCAACACCCCTCTCATATAGGCCTTACTAGCATCCCAAACCATGTCCATAGAGGTGCCCTTATTCATATTAATTTCAAAAAAATCCTTCATCCGCTGTTTGCATTCTTCCACATTTCTCTGATTTCTAAACAAATTCTCATTTAGGCGCCACGAGCGCCTATCTCTATTCTCCTTATCAATCTCTAGCCAAACTGGGCTGTGATCAGAAATAGTTCTTGCACAAATCTTCACCTTCTTAGTCCTTAAAAAAAATCATTAGTCAACAAAATAAAATCAATTCTAGAAAAAGATTGATGTCTGTCAGAAAAAAAAGTATAATCCTTTTCCTGCAAATGTCTCTCGCGCCAAATATCTCGCAGTTCCAAGTCATCCTTCATTTCAAAAAAGGATTTAGGCAGTCTAGCATGACTTGGGACGCGCTTAAAAGCTCCAGCCTTGTCCATCTGTACATCCAAAACACCATTCCAATCCCCCATAAAAATAAAAGATTTATAATCCAACTGGGTAAGCTTTGTATGAAGTAAACTAAAAAAGTCAGCTTGTTGTTGATTAGGAGCATATAATCCAACTAAAAGCGTCTTTTTACCTTCTAGCAGCAGCTCTATCATAACGTATCTTCCATGCTTATCTGCTTCAATTAAGTCTGCTGTTAAAGCACTTTTAACATAAACAACCACTCCATTTTTCTTATTCATTGCAGAAGCAACAAATTGCGTACCCAGCCTTGAGTTCGATAAATACTTTTGATCCACAACCCTAATATGCGTTTCTTGCAAACATATAACATCTATCTTGAATTGTTTTAAATATTGAAAAACTTTCTTCCTCTTCTGTGGTGAATTTAGTCCATTAACATTCCAAGTTAAAAATTTAGTTGCCATGCATATCATCCCAAAGCTCTTGGAGCACTGCTTTGATAGGACTATCTTCTTTAGGCCGTGCTCCTCCCACTGCTTGGCTATAAGTACGTTGTGGAAGTTCCATAGACTTCTGCTGATCTTGTTCTTTTGTTTTTTTTGATCGTTTTAAAGCAGCACGCGTCACCCTCTGCTCTCTAGGATCATCCAAAGAAGTAGTAGCTTGATCTCCTCCAGCACCGTTCTCCTCTGTCTGTCCATCTTCAGCCTTTTGATGTTCTCCTTCTCCAGATCCCTTTGCTGCTTCCAGAAGTGATAATGAAGTTGCTTTTAAAACGTTATTGTAAAAATCACGCGCCTGCATCACAGTAACCAGACGGTACCTTTTACCTTCATGCATCACCATCAACCCAACTGGAATCTCTCATCTGAACCTTATATCTCGTTGCTTGAGCTCTTGCACAAGAAATGTAAAATCCTTCCTCCTCCTTAAAATCTTTGGAGGGATTTCTTTTAGAACCAAAACTTCTTGATCAGCAATCACAACTTTAGAATCATAGGCAGCTTGTATAACTTCATCTCTAATTTCCCTCTTTGCAAAATAAACCACCACATCTCTAGGCAGCTTTCTCTGTCTAGCAATCCATGAATTCACACGAAACACTTTATCCATGCCTCCCTTTATTTCAGATGCTGGCTGATTCAATACCACTTCCAGAGCCTCAGAAATCAGCTGCTTTAAATCTTCCTTAATATTCTCTTTTAAGCCTCTGATTCTAACAGCAAACTGCATCTGGTAATATTGAGCAAGACTCAATTCTCTGTCCATTTTGTCTCTTAAATCTTCATTCTCCAATACTTTTGCTTCTAATATGGCATTCTTTTGAGTCAAATCTTCCACTTTTTCATCCAGATCTTCCACACATTCAGCCACTTTATGCACTGAAGACAAAATGTCTACCTTCATCACACTGAACTTCTGTTCCATCCTCTCTTCCATTCTCTCCTCCAATTTCTCCAATTTCTCCTCCATCTGTGCAAATTTATCACCCATTGATTCCAAAATTACCTGGGCATGTTTTTCAAGAGCATCTTGTAAATGCTTCGGTGTCAATACATCAGGAGGATGCAACGCCTGCAATGATGATTGTTGCACCGGAGAAGTTCCACCACTCCAAAGAGTTTTTGGGGGAGGTTTAGCCGCCATCTTTTACTTTCACTTGTGACGCACTTTCACTTTAAATTTAAAAAGTCCATCAAGCTCGAGAGTAAAATATAATAATCCTCTTCACCTTTTCCTCTTGTACCGCTCTGCCTGCTCCTTTTATTCCATAGTCCTTCCTTCAGGCAGGGGTGGTCGCAAACGCCTGGCTCTGCTCCAAGAAATCCGGAGCAGAGACGCTGACCAGCTGGGAGTGACCCAGGCTACGGGGGAGTTCAATCCTTCAGCCGCCCAAGCTGCAAGCTCAGGCGGCCCCGGAGAACTCGACCCCTACCTGGGGCCTCACCCCCTCCTCTTCTCCCGAGGAGGGGGCTTCAAATTCACCCGAACAGCTGATCGGCGCTGTTTCGGGTGAAAATTACTCAGCTGAGCCGCGGGCAGCCCGGGAAGGCTGTCTCCGGCGCCGCGCAGCCACCGGAAGTCATCTATTTTAACTTTTGTATTTTTGTATTTTTATTATATGCCCTGTTCACCGCCCTGAGTCCTTCGGAAGAAGGGCGGTATAAAAATTTAATTAAACTAAACAAACTAAACTAAACTATTGTTCTTTGTATCTACTTGCATATTTGCATTAGTTTTATATTTCAATGTGGTCAAATAACTAAAACAATAAAGATCTTATCTTATCCTGTCCCATCCCATCCCATCCCATCCCATCCCATCCCATCCCATCCCATCCCATCCCATCCCATCCCATCCCATCCCATCCCATCCTATTCTATTCTATTCTATTCTATTCTATTCTATTCTATTCTATTCTATTCTATTCTATTCTATTCTATTCTATTCTATTCTATTCTATTCCATTCCATTCCATTCCATTCCATTCCATTCCATTCCATTCAGTCACCATACAACAAAAGAGATGTTGAGGCCTTGGAAAAAGTTCAGAGAATAGCAACTAAGATGATCCAGGTCCTGGAGACTAAAACATATGAAGAACGGCTGCAGGACTTGGGTTTGGCTAGTCTAAAGAAAAGAAGAAATGGGGTGACATGATAGCAGTATTCCAGTATTTGAGTGGCTGCCACAAAGAAGAGGAGGTCAAATTATTCTCCAAAGCACCAGAGAGCAGGACAAGAAACAATGGTTGGAAACTGACCAAAGAGAGAAGCAACCTAGAATTAAGGAGAAACTTCCAGGCAGTGAGGACAATTAACCAGTGGAATGGCTTGCCTTCAGAAACTGTGGGTGCTCCATCACTGGAGGTTTTTAAGAAGAGACTGGACAGTCACTTATCTGAGATGGTATAGGTTCTCCTGCTTGAGCGGCGGTGGTGGCGGGGGGGGGGCTACACTAGAAGACCTCCAAAGTTCCTTCCAGCTCTATTCTATTCTATTCTATTCCATTCCATTCCATTCCATTCTATTCTATTCTATTCTATTCTATTCTATTCTATTCTATTCTATTCTATTCTATTCTATTCTATTCTATTCTATTCACTTTCAGTTGCATAATCAGTTATGCGTGCAAAGGATGCAAGTATACTAGACCCATCTTGATTTTTTAAAACTCCCTCCTCTCCTCTAGATGTCTCTAGATAAATGGACAATTCACATATTGTATTGATATACAAAGGGACGCGGTGGCTCAGTGGGTTAGGACACTGAGCTTGTCGATCAGAAGGTCGGCAGTTTGGCGGGTTGAATCCCGAGTGCCGCGTAGCAGAGTGAGCGCCTGTTACTCGTCCCAGCTTCTGCCAATCTAGCAGTTCGAAAGCACGTAAAAAATGCAAGTAGAAAAATAGGGACCACTACGGTGGGAAGGTAACAGCGTTCCGTGCGCCTTTGGCGTCTAGTCATGCCGGCCACATGACCACGGAGACGTCCTCGGACAAGCGCTGGCTCTTCAGCTTTGAAACGGAGATGAGCACCGGCCCCTAGAGTCGGAAACGACTAGCACGCATGTGCGGGGGTACCTTTACCTTTATCTTATTGATATACAAAATGGAATACCTCGAAGTTTGGTATTGGAACTGGTGTTTTTTAATTTGCTTGAAATTAACTGAGATTTAAGAGGGACTATTAAAGTGGCTAACCCTGCTTATGCTAAGCATTAAGGAATGTAGAACTAAAAAAGGAAACTTCAGACTAAACAAGTTTAAAATAACAAGTGTAGTTCAGTGTAAGCAAGTGCCCAGTGAAATTCATGAGAAAAAAAAATCCAAATTTTACATATATAGTAATGAAGTCTAATATGGCAATAAGTAAGTGAACAAATAGAAGAACCTTGGGAAACAGACAGCTCCATGAAAAAAGAATCATCATCATATAACATTTATGTAAAAAAAAGTTGAATTCCACATAGGTATGATTAGAAAATGGTTTGAAAATAAAAGAGTGGCTTTTTTAACTAAAATCTGAACTTTGTGCATCAGCAAAAGCTAAAAATAAACTAAAGAGATAAAAAGATGGGAGGGAGGAGAGGGAAATAGCTAAGCACATGATGTACCAGTAGTTATAAGAATATTCATATTTAACTCTCTAATCCTGGTGGTGCATGATGTATGGCTGGCATTAATCTGCTGAGTCACAGAGTGTTTTATATAGCAGAAGCCACAGATATCTCCTCGCTCTAGTCAATAGTCACATTCTCAAAATGCATTGCTGTAGTTTACTTGGTGATTATTTATCAGAAAAATATCTCTTTTCACACACTACCAATAACAATCATACAGAAAAACGCCATGTTCTGCTGCTCTAAAGCATTCCAGAGCTATTCCCTGTGTTCACATTTCAGGAGCTTTTATTGGGGAAAAATGAAAACAAGCTAATTTGTCTTTTCTAGGGCTGTGTACCTGACATGAATATAATCTGCCTTAATAGACACAAGACACATCTTCCTTGCTTTTCTAGTCAGATTGCAATCCTATCAGAAGGCCTGTTCATTTTATCAAAAGCCTTTCCGGTGGGGAGCATTCAATGATCATACTTACAAAATGGCTGCCAAATAAAGCTTACTTATTCACAAAATAGTTTTTCCTAATGAAAATGGCCAGACGTAAAACTTTCATTTAACTCTCTCCCATTCAATCTGAGCTAAGTGGCTCCCCAATTATAGGCCTTTGGTGATGACGAGGATTGAGACTTTGCTTGGGAACTTGCTAATTTCCAATTTCATTTTTATATTAAAGGGATCTTTAAAAAAAAAGAAAGGCATGGAATAAAGAAAAGTACCAAGATTTTTTTTAAAGTACCAAAGTCAAAATAAAGAAAAAGTATTTCAGAGAGTAGATTGAAAACACACTTTTGAAAGCAGAAACAACATTGACTAGCTAAAAAAAGGATATCTTCTTTTTAATCTAGATCTGTATAATTAACAGTAGGTGTAATGTATTGGGCTTTGCCTTGCTCAGGGAATATCACGAGGGTTAATTGCTGGAAGGTTACTCAAGCAGGAAAGCTGGCTAACGGCACCCAGCTCCTCAGACAACCTGTCTCCAGCGCCTCTATTGGCTGCCTCTAGGGCGGCAAAAGGTTGCTTTAAACCTATTGGCCGCCACCTAGAGGCCAGGGTATAAATTGCTGCATTCGCAGCCCTGTTTCTCAGTTCAGTTCCTGAAAGCAATAAACAATGTTCTTTGCTGAACTCACTCGCTTCGTCTCGTCAATTACGCAATGAACCCAGTATCTAACAGTATAATTCTTCTTTCATATCATTTAATGATAATTAGGATTATTTTATTTTTCACAGAACTTCACTTAACTGCAGTGATTTGCTTAACAAAAAAATATTGTAAAATTGGACACAATATAAGTTACTATACTGTACTGTACTGAGTAACTAAAATGACCCACACACAATTCTTAGAGAATCCCATTAAATTCAGCAGGACTGCTAAAACAACATGCAAAGGTGCTGCAATTGGTTATGATGTCTACATTCTTATAGGCAAAAGTCACAGATTAATTTGTAAAACCAGGAGAAAAAAGATCAGAATTTCCTTTTCTTCCAATAACTGGACTAATGCAACGCAACTCTGTACAAATAAATTGCAATTCTGTTATGCATTTCCTTCCCCATTGTATGCCCACCTACTTCATAAGACAAATTTACAAGAGTTAACTTTGTTAGTTGTTTTGTAGACTGTGGTTGAAGCTAAGTGCAGGAAGGAGTATGTTTGTTTATACGTGGAACTGTTTTCTTTGTCAGACTTTCAGAAGTCTGTACTTATTTCCTGCAAATGGACTTCCAATTAAGACATATCTGACTGTTTATTTAAATCAATACTGTTTGTATGTAGTTCTGAATCATTATTCCCACATGGCTATTTTACATTCTACTGTTTCATATAACAGAGCGGCAAGGACAGCCATCAGGAAAAAACAGCCAAGCAGCTTTTCATAGAACAGAAGTGTTTATAAAAACCAAACAAATAAAGAAAAACTGAATGGAATAACTGTTGCTCAGCCCAGATGATCTCTAACTATCCAGATACCTTTGCACAAGATTCAACACTGATTTTTTTCCCCTCATCAAACATTTACATATCTTCTTACATTCCTACAGCCTCAATTACCTGGCCCTTTCCTGAGCTGTGGGATTGGATAATTCTCTTCAATATGGATGCAGTTATATGATAAAATACACTCTTGTTTCAGTTTAACAAAAAAAAAACACCCTAAAAATATAAACATAGAAACCAAACAATCAAATATCTCTGAGAGAAATGGAAGGTTAAGAAATATGAAAGATTGTCTGAGATGGTATAGGTTCTCCTGCTTGAGTAGGGGGCTGGACTAGAAGACCTCCAAGGTCCCTTCCAGCTCTATTCTAAATAAATAAATAAATAAATAAATAAATAAATAAATAGTCATAGCAACAGTATTTAATATCATAATCTCTTCATCTGCATAAAAAATATATATTATCAACTCCAAAACTATACGCAATAATACTATATATTTCTCTAATAAAAATATATAATGGAATATCCTCTACTTTCAGATTAGATAAATACATGAAAATCTAAGGTAAAAATGTATGATTGTTCTTTTAAATTGTAGGCCACCCAGGGAGATGGCTGAGTTGCTCAAACTATAAGCAAACATATTTGTTGCCTGATAGGTTGTTTTTTTTTTAATCATTTAGCAAAGCATTTTTATCAGCTGGGTGTAGTCAGTCTGGAGAAACATTCCATGTATTGTTTCCACTGGGCAGGACCGTGTGAGGAAAAGGCAAAAAAAGATTAGAACCTTTTGAACAGATCTGGTTTCATCCAGCAGAGGGCAAGAATGCAGCCTGATCTCCAGAGTACACTAGGAAACAACCCACTAATTCTGTTTTGTTTCTTTTCCTCTCTGTGCGCGTGTGCATGTGGACAATGTGCAATTTCACATAATGCAAAGAGGCAGATGATCTGAAGGATGAATCTCTTTCATCCTAATAAATCCCAATGCATTTCCATATTTGTCTGCGAGATGTATTGTTCATCATCTTATTTAGCTAAGCTTTTTTCCTGTCCTGGCAGGCTCCTGCTCTGTGAGTTGAGTCTAGCTTGTCTTTGGCCAGAGAAACACAGTTTAAAAACGGTTTTATCATCTTGCCTTTTTCTGATTTTTCTTTTTTAAATCCATTGAAAGCCATCACACACAGCTGCTGCTTCTTTTTAAACAAGAAAGTTAAGCAATGGCCTGCATGTCTATGTGCAAATCTCCACTAAAATTGAAGAGGTTATAATTTTCAGACCAACGAATTTCCAAACCAAAGGTCATTGTTGTTCCTAATAATGGAGATTCACTTCTTTGTTACATTGGAATATTTTATTTCTTACATCAGGGATGTGAATCAATCAAATCCCTTTTGGAGTTGAGGTTCAAAGACAGAGAAGCTTAATTCAGATTTGAGATTTTTAAAAGCAACAAGATTGATTCTATTCCAATTAAAGTGAGGTTTAAGGTTCAGTTCGATAAATGATTCAGCTATAGACTGCAATGAGGAAGTGTCAAAATGCCTTCAACTGCTTCCTTTTTAGTAGAATATGATCAAAACATCAAAGGTGGTCATCAAATCTGCCAAGTTGAAGCTGAATAGCTTCAAAAGTTTTACTGCAATAAATTTATGAAGTGTTTCCTCTGTTCCACTTTTAAGGCATGAAGGAATGAAGAGAGGCATCTTCAATTCTCCATCGAAAGGCCTTAGAGGAATTGTGTTTAAATCCTACTCCAACATAAAAATAAAGCAAACTTTCAAACACCTTTTAAAAGCTAAGCTTTAGTAAAGATGAAAGAGTTCAACACTTCTTGACAGTACTTTTCTAGATTGTTCATCTTATTGGGATCAGCCTTATTGGTGAGATAGGTAGTGTTATGTATGCAGGCATCTGCATAGCAACAGCCATCAGGGGGCGTTGGCCTGGACAGTTTCGGCGGGAAACCTAGGGCCAACCCCATTGGCTGTTAGCTTACCTGGCCAGGTATATAAGGAGGCCAGGTAGCCCTCATTCCTCAGTTCACTTCCCCTTCCAATAAAGAGCTGAACTCACACACCGGCTGGCGTTTCTCTTGCATCGGACCCACTACACAATAGTGGCGACGAGGGTGGGATTGCTGCCGACCAAGAGCTGAAGTCACTGGGGAAACGCTCCGCGAGCTGAAGGGAAAGGCATTTTCCTTCTTCCCCCCACGACCGCCAGCCGAACCGGCAACGCCAAGCGCCACATCCACGACCAACTGCCGCCATGGCTAGAGCCGGACAACCCCGCAAATTCGAGACCCGCCGCCCCGAAACCTGGACCCGTTACCTGGCTCACGTTGAACTGTACATGCGGTTCAATCAGATATTGGAGGACGGTGCAAAGGCGGCCGCCCTGCTCTGCCTTGGGGAACCAGCGCTGCTGGAAGTCGCCGCGAACCTGTTCCCCCAGGAGGCCATCAACACCGTCGCGTACCGAGACCTCGTGGCCAGGCTCAACGCACATTTCAGGCCCCGGCGCTCCAAGGTGGCCGCACGGTCACAATTTGAGAAAAGGGACCAGCGCCCCGACGAGACCGGCGCCGACTTCCTCGCCGCCCTACGGGAAGCTGCCGTCGCTTGCAGGTTCACAAATTTGGAGGAGCGACTACGGGACCGGCTGATTTGCGGCCTACGCGACAGGCGGTTGCAGGAGCGCCTGTTCGAAAGAGAGGAGGTCTCTCTCCAGGAAGCCGAGGACGTCATCCTAGCCCATGAAGCGGCCTGCGGGGCCGTCCAAGCCTGCCAGGGAACCCGGCCCAGCAACCAGGCAACCAGCGTCCACCGGCAAGGGGCCACAGAGGAGGACGACCTGAGCATCGACCTCCTCCAGCGGAAGTCGACCCCCGACCAGCGAGCCAGACGCCCAGACAGGCCCAGGCCTCCCAGCAACACTGCCGTTCCCCAGAGGTGCGCAGGGTGTGGTGGGAACCACATGCGCAGCCTCTGCAAGTTCCGGTCCGCCACGTGCCGGGCCTGCAAGAAAACAGGCCACATAGCCGCCGTCTGCCGTAGCCGCCGCCCCCGAGAGGAGATCCACGAGCTGCAGCCAGAGGAACCGCCGTTCGAAGGTACTGGGGCCCCCACCAAAACAAAAATTTGCTATGTCGAGAGCCGGCTGGCCATTAACCACACGGGTAGCCGCCGGCTGCTCAAACCCAAAATTGGATTAACAATCCGTTTGCAAGGTGTCCCTTGCAGCATGGAGCTTGACTCCGGATCAGCGGTCTCGATTATTTCGGACGAGACCCTTAACCACATAATTAGCCGGAGCAAGCAACGGATTAAATTATGGCCTACTAAATTAACCCTGACCGATTTTCAGAATTCACCAGTCAAGGTGAAGGGGGAGGCCACCATTTCAGTGGGGTTTAAGGGTCGCGAAGGGCACCTGGACGTTGTAGTGGTAGAGGGCCGCAGAGCCAGCCTGGTCGGGCTTGACTGGTTTGAGGCCCTGGGAATCTCAGTATCCGGGATCCATCGGATCCAGGGGGACTCCGTTGAGGCCGTTTGCCGGGAGTTCGCCGACGTCTTCGACGGGTCATTAGGCAAGTACACCGGGGCCCCCATATCGTTCAAGCTTAACTCGAACATCCCCCCCGTTAGGGTCCGGCCGCGGCGAGTCCCGTTTGCGCTCAAACACAAAATCGAGCGCGAACTAGACAAGTTGGTGGCCCAGGGAATCTTAGAGCCTGTAGATGGAGGGGAGTGGGAAACCCCCATCGTGACCCCCCTCAAATCCAACGGGGAAATAAGGATCTGCGCCGACTATAAGTGCTCGGTGAACCGCGCCCTAAACCCGCATGCTTACCCGGTTCCCGCGGTCACCCACGTTCTCGCTTCCCTCCAAGGCGGCGCCATTTTTGCAAGGCTCGATCTTGCACAGGCGTACCAGCAACTCACGGTCACTAGGGAAACAGCTGACATCCAAACCATAGTAACCCATAGGGGGGCGTTCCGGGTGAACAGGCTGCAGTTTGGAGTCAGCGTTGCTCCCGGAATTTTCCAGGAGGTTATGGAAAAGACACTCAAGGGCATTCCAGGAGTCTGCCCCTATTTTGATGACATCCTGATCGCAGGAGCATCAGCAGAGGAACTGGCAGGGAGGCTTAGGGAAGTGCTGGCAAGGCTGCGCACAGCTGGCCTCAAACTCAAAAAGGAAAAATGCAGCATAGGCGTTCCTTCCACAGAATTTTTGGGGTTCAGAGTAGACGCCAGGGGAATCCACCCCACAGAATCCAAGGTGAGGGCCATCAAACTAGCACCCACACCCAAGAACAAAGCAGAGCTTCAGGCATTCCTGGGTCTGCTGAATTTCTACCATACATTCCTCCCACACAAGGCAGCCATCGCTGAACCGCTCCACAGGCTGCTAGACAAACAGGCAACATGGGCCTGGACGGCCACCCATGATCAGAGCTTCAAGGCCCTGAAGGCATTGCTGTCGGACAAGTCCACAGTAACCCATTTCATCGAGTCCAAGCCCATTTGTATCGCCTCCGATGCATCCCCTTATGGTGTGGGCGCTGTCCTAAGCCACCTTGAGCCCAATGGGGCACAAGTCCCCATAGCATACTATTCTAGGACACTGTCTGGAGCAGAAAGAAACTACACCCAAATAGACAAAGAAGCCCTGCCAATCGTGGCAGGAATCAAGAAATTCCACGATTACTTATATGGCAGGGAGTTCACTGTCTTCACGGACCACAAACCACTCCTGGGCCTGTTCACCACAGACAGGCAAACCCCCCAGATTCTGTCCCCCAGGATGCTCCGGTGGTCCATCTTCCTTGCAGCATACAATTGCAAGCTGGTACACAAGCCAGGGAAGGAGATGGGCCACGCAGACGGTCTAAGTAGGCTCCCCCTAGACACACACAACCCAGACCCAGCACCAGCCACACAGATCCTAGCCCTGCAGGAACTACCCGAGTGCCCAGTTCTTGCCAAGGACATTGCCAGCCACACAGCCACAGACAACATCATGGGCAGGGTGCACTCATGGGTTTGCACAGGGTGGCAGGACAAATCCCCGGGACCAGAATTTCAGGCCTATTTCATTAGACGCGATGAAATTTCCACACACAAAGGGTGCCTCCTTTGGGGTAGCAGGGTCATCATTCCACCCGCACTACGCGCCAGGGTATTGGACTCCTTACACGAAGGGCACCCGGGGGTGGTCAGGATGAGGGCACTGGCTAGGAGCTACCTCTGGTGGCCCGGGTTGGACAAGGAGGTTGAGGATCGGGTCAAGGCCTGTTATACGTGCCAGAGATCCAGGCCAGAAGTGCCACATGCACCAGTACACCGGTGGGAGGCCACACACACGCCATGGTCCCGCATTCACATTGACTATGCGGGGCCATTCCAGGGTCAATTATTTTTAGTAGTGGTGGACAGTCACTCCAAGTGGTTAGAGGTAGTCCCTGTCCCCAACATGACCTCGGGGAGGACAATCCAGGTGCTCAGAGCTCTCTTTGCCACACACGGCCTCCCCGACGTAATTGTGTCTGATAATGGGCCTCAGTTTACTGCTGCTGATTTCCAGGCGTTCTTGAAGGTGAACTGGATTAGGCACGCCACCTCTGCGCCTTTCCATCCATCTACCAACGGGCAGGCCGAACGGATGGTAAGGACGACCAAAGACGCACTCCGGCGCATCATCAGCGGGGACTGGCACCACAGACTGGCCAAATTTTTACTAGCCCAACACACAACACCATGCGTGGCTACCAGCAAGAGCCCAGCAGAACTGCGATGGGGACGGCGCCTCATCACCAAGCTGGACCGCCTACACCCAGACTGGGTAGCAGCCGAAACCGGTAGGGCAACATCACCATCATCACCATCATCACCATCACCACCAGCAGCACTACCATCACCATTGCCATCATCACCCACACACAGGGTCCTCAACCTGGGGGACCTGGTCTGGGCAAGGAACTATGGGGCTGGACATCCTTGGGTTCCGGGGACAGTGGTCGGGAAAACAGGACCCCTTTCGTACATTGTAGGGGTGGAGGGGGACAGACGCATAAGGCGACACATCGATCAGCTCAGAGGAAGAGTCCCTGAGCACGTCACACACGCCCCTGAGCGCGTCACACACGTCCCTGAACTCAACGCACACGAGCAACAGGAGGACCACACCCCAGGAGGGGTCAACCCAGCTGAGGACGTCACAGGGCAGGGACCAGAGGAGGAGGACTTCCTGATGCCGGCTCCTTGCAGCCCTGCACAAAGGCCTCAGGAACCCACGGTCCAAGCCCAGGGGCCAAGCACACCCAGACGATCCACCCGTCCACACAGGACACCAGCCTACCTGTCGGACTATGTGTGCAAGTGACCCTCACACAAGGACACCACTGTTTTTTTATATATATACTCATAGTTATAGTAGTTGCATGTTGTTGTTGTTATGTGGGTCTTCTCTAAGGGGGGAGGGGTGTTATGTATGCAGGCATCTGCATAGCAACAGCCATCAGGGGGCGTTGGCCTGGACAGTTTCGGCGGGAAACCTAGGGCCAACCCCATTGGCTGTTAGCTTACCTGGCCAGGTATATAAGGAGGCCAGGTAGCCCTCATTCCTCAGTTCACTTCCCCTTCCAATAAAGAGCTGAACTCACACACTGGCTGGCATCTCTCTTGCGTCGGACCCACTACACAATAGGTAGCATATAAATTTAATGAATAAATAAATGAAAATAAATAAATAAATAAATAGCCAGCTACTTACCTCTGCGCTAGACAGCACATCACATTCACTTCCTGTTTATGGAAATAAAACTACATTAGAGGCTCTGCAAAGCCATAAAGCACCAAAAAAAGTTATCAAATTTCTAGATCACCTTTAAATCCTGATAAATAGTTTGCTCTAGCAGCTCTTCCTCTATGGTATAACCTGCCTGCCAATCACCCACTGTTTCTCAACCTTGGTGACTTTAAGATGAGTGGACTTCAACTCCCAGAATTCCCCAGCCAGCTATGATTGAGAAACATTGTTCTAGACCAGGGGTGTCAAACTTGATCGTGTCATGTGACGTATCATGACGTATCAAGATGTTTTTTGCCTTTGCAGAACCAGGCGGGCGTCGCCTGCGCATGATGCATACGGCCTACAGGCTGCCAGTTTGATACACCTGTCCTAGATCCTTGTTTTTGCACTTTGAGAATTTTTACATCTCACAACCACATTAGATATTTAGCTTGGTCTTTTTAGTTACCATGTGTTTCTCTTTTCTGATTTGTTGTTGTTAGCTGCGAAGAGGTGTCCAACCCATTGCGATCCCATGGATAACGTTCCTCCAGGCTTTCCTGTCCTCTACCATCTTCTGGAGTCCATTTAAGCTCACTACTGCTTTAGTGACTCCATCCAGCCACCTCATTCTCTGTTGTCCCATTCTTCTATTGCCCTCAATCTTTCCCAGCATTAGGCTCTTCTCCAGTGAGTCCTTCCTTCTCATTAGGTGGCCAAAGTATTTGAGTTTTAGCTTCAGGATCTGGCCTTCTAAAGAGCAGTCAGGGTTGATCTCCTCTAGGACTGACCAGTTTGATCGCCTTGCAGTCCAAGGGACTTGCAGGAGTCTTCTCCAGCACCATAGTTCAAAGGCCTCAATTCTTTGGCGCTCAGCCTTTCTTATGGTCCAACTTTCACTGCCATACATTGCAACTGGGAAGACCATAGCCTTGACTATATGCACTTTTGTTGACAGGGTGATGTCTCTGCTTTTTAGTGTGCTGTCTAGATTTGTCATGGCTTTCCTCCCCAGGAGCAAGCGTCTTTTAATTTGTTGGCTACAGTCCCCATCTGCAGTGATCTTGGATTCTGATTTGTATTCAGTTCTTAATACTTAAATTCTGGCAGATGCCTAGAGTCCAGCTGGTTTCAGGCAGTCAGATAAATGTCATACATACATAGTGATTCAAATGTATTTAATTCAGTATGACAATGTAAAGCAATTCAGGCATTGGCTGTGACAATTCTGTTTGAAGGAGTGATTCAACTGAATCTCCTACAAATTGAATAATCCTTTTAATCAAAGACTCCAGATCCCTTATGGGGTAGGGAGCTGATTGTCCAGGGATGAAAAGCTACAGCCCTTCAGATGTTGTTGACCCATATCTTCTACCATCCCTTAAGCTGTTAGAAATAGTTCAACAACATTTGGAGTGTCATAAATTGTCTAATCTCATGGCTGTGTCTTTTCTTGGCCTGCTGCAGCTGCACTGCTACTGATACACAATCCCAGGAAAAGACAGGTCTGGTTTAAGATGATCTCGACCCATGTTGCACATAGGTCCACAATTCTCCAGGTCACAATTTGTTCTTCAAATCTGGATTTCTGTATTGTCCTACTACATAGTGAATGTTTCCTGTGAAATTTTGGCAACTATGTTATCTCATTGTTTATCATCAGTTTGTGCAATCTTCCTGCATGAGTTGAGAATGCGATCCACTGTTTCTTCTGCTTCTTTGTACAATCTGCTCTTTTCAATTTTGAACTTGATTGCATTAGTTCAAATAGCTTACTCTTGAGCAGCCAAACTCAAGCCTTCAGTTTCTTTTTTTTTAATATTCCAGTTGTAAGCCGTTGCCAGGTTTTAGCTTCATTCACTTTTCCTTGATCTTTTATAGAAATTGACCATGTATGTTTATTCTTGGAAGTCTTTTACATAATCAGCCAAAGCACCCTTATTTCTTAAAGAGTTGAAGTAAACCTTTGCTTTCATTTCTGTGGGGCAGGTATAATATATCATGACCTATAGATGACCTATAAAGCCCTAAATGGCTTGGGTCCGGGTTATCTGAGGGAACACCTGCTGCCGGCATCAAGCTCCCTTTGTCCAGTGTGCTCCCACAGGGAGGGTCTTCTCAGGGTACCGCCGGTAAGAGACTGCCGGCGGACAACACCCAGGGGGAGGGCCTTCTCTGTGGGTGAACCTGCCCTCTGGAACCAGCTGCCTGTGGAGCTTAGGACCACCCCCGACCTCTGTTCGTTCCACCGGGACCTGAAGACTTGGCTCTTCGAGCTCTCTGGCCCAGGCTGAGAATTTTAATTTTAATTTTAACTGGGGTTTTATTTGTTCAGGGACGGATATTTTTTTTTTAAATCTGTTTTTAACTTTTGTATTTTTTGTTTTAATCACCCTGTAAACCGCCCTGAGTCCTTCGGGAAAGGGCGGTATATAAATATAATAAAATAAAATAAATAAATAAATAAATATCAATATCATTACAAGGATGTAATGTATCTTGAACAGGCATCATCTTCCTTATTTTTTTGTCCATCCTATCCAGTTCAGCTTATGTCCAATTAATAATTCCAGTAGTGTATCATATTATTATCATAATATCCAATTTATTAGCCATCAAACTCCCAGTGTGCTTTGAATTGTACATGTGAGTTTATATTTTAGGCTCTGTACTTAGGCATGACTTAGGCATGTTTGTAAAAATCCACAAGCAATTTCTTTTTTTTTTTTAAAAAAAAAAAGACTAATTCTGGCAATAATAAAAACTATGTGACATGCTTGAATTACTGATGAACTGTGTTGTGATACATGTCTGCTTCTATTTCCCCCCTTCTTTTAAAGACAAGACAAAAAAAGAAACATCTGCTGAAAATTTTCCTCTCTAGAATTCTAGGAATGTATTCTAGGAATGTATTATAACGGAAATGTTTCTTTCCCCTGGCCCAGATAATACAGATCACATCTTTTAGAAAGGGAAGGCTTTCACCAAGCCTATGTTCCTATGAACTGTCCTGTAACTTCTCTGGGACAACCCAAGTACCGTATATACTTGAGTATAAGCCGACTCGAATATAAGCCGAGACCCCTAATTTTACCCCCCAAAAGTGGGAAAAGTTGGTGACTCGAGTATAAGCCGAGGCTGGGAAATGGAGCAGCTCACCTTATGCTCCTCTCCAGAGATCTTCCCTCAGCAGCGGCCGGCAAAGTAGCTCGCACGCGAAACAAGCCCGGCAGAGGAGCCGGAGCGGCGAGCAGAGGCGCCCGGCCCAGATCCTGCAAGGCCCGGCCGAGACACGCCCCCAGCAGCGGAGCTGCTCCGGCTCCTCTGCCGAGCTTGTTTTGCATGTGAGCTACTTTGCCTGACGCTGAGAAGACCCGCTTGGGCACTCGGGTTGGTGTCAGTCTCCGCAGGCCCTTCTCGTTTCCAGGAACGTCAAGCGCGCTTGGCTCCCCACCCCCACGGCAGGGCAGGGCAGGGCAGAGACTTGCTCACCCTTCTGACGGCCCTGAAGAGAAACGAAGGGCTTGCACCGAAGGCCCATTGGCACCCGCACCCCCATTTCGGCTGCTTCGCAAACTGCTTCCTCCACCCCACCCCACCCCACCTCACCCCTCCCCGCAAAAGATGCCGGGGTCGACAGCGTTTTTTCTACCCGGAACAAGCAAACACGCAGGCAACCCTGCACTATTCAGCTCAGTGAAGTCACGCTTGAAACGGCTTGAAATGCCCGATCAGCTGATTTTCGGGGCGGAAAGCATGCGGTGTTGTTCTGTTTTTTTTTTCCTCCCCCCGAAAGTGAACGGCAGCTTTCCGTACTAGTGTATTTGTACTGCCGCGAGTGACAACTGACAAAGCTTGCCGGTGTGATCTTGATTTTGGAACTGATGAAGTCTGTTAACTAATTGATTGGCACTCCGGTCGCTCATCGCCGTGAAACTAGACCTTGTTTTGGGGGTTTTTTTTTTGTACTTTGGGCTGATCAAATGGAATAAATGGAATAAATAAAAACACTGGCATGTCAAGACACCAGCACAAAGACCAAGGTACAAGCAGCTCTCCTTCAGTCATTATTGAAACATTTGATCAGCCCAACTTCTTCTTCTTATTATTATTATTATTAAATCTGTTTTTTAACCAAGCGTGACTTCACTGAGCTGAATAGTGCAGGGTTGCCTGCGTGTTTGCTTGTTCTGGGTAGAAAAAACGCTGTCGACCCCGGCATCTTTTGCGGGGAGGGGTGAGGTGGGGTGGGGTGGGGTGGAGGAAGCAGTTTGCGAAGCAGCCAAAATGGGGGTGCGGGTGCCAATGGGCCTTCGGTGCTCCGCGGGCATTGTTGGAAGTGCTCCCCTGGTCCCCGTAGGGCTTGACACCCCCATTTCGGCTGCTTCGCAAACTGCTTCCTCCACCCCACCCCACCCCACCTCACCCCTCCCCGCAAAAGATGCCGGGGTCGACAGCGTTTTTTCTACCCGGAACAAGCAAACACGCAGGCAACCCTGCACTATTCAGCTCAGTGAAGTCACGCTTGAAACGGCTTGAAATGCCCGATCAGCTGATTTTCGGGGCGGAAAGCATGCGGTGTTGTTGTGTTGTTTTTTTCCTCCCCCCGAAAGTGAACGGCAGCTTTCCGTACTAGTGTATTTGTACTGCCGCGAGTGACAACTGACAAAGCTTGCCGGTGTGATCTTGATTTTGGAACTGATGAAGTCTGTTAACTAATTGATTGGCACTCCGGTCGCTCATCGCCGTGAAACTAGACCTTGTTTTGGGGGTGTTTTTTTTGTACTTTGGGCTGATCAAATGGAATAAATGGAATAAATAAAAACACTGGCATGTCAAGACACCAGCACAAAGACCAAGGTACAAGCAGCTCTCCTTCAGTCATTATTGAAACATTTGATCAGCCCAACTTCTTCTTCTTATTATTATTATTATTAAATCTGTTTTTTAACCAAGCGTGACTTCACTGAGCTGAATAGTGCAGGGTTGCCTGCGTGTTTGCTTGTTCCGGGTAGAAAAAACGCTGTCAACCCCGGCATCTTTTGCGGGGAGGGGTGAGGTGGGGTGGGGTGGGGTGGAGGAAGCAGTTTGCGAAGCAGCCGAAATGGGGGTATATAGAGGATGGGAGGTTCCCACCGAGAGAGCCAGCAGAGTTGTTGTCGAAGCGCGTCACACGCCTTTCCAACCACCAGAGAAGGGAGGAATAAGAAAGAAACACACACACACACACACACCAGGAAATCGAGGAAGCTTGCGTAAGATCTGAAGGAGACACGATCGTGGGAAAGGCACCGAGCGTGCCGTGGAAAAAAAAGAAAGGGTGGACTTGGGCTCGGCTGGTTTCGCAACGGGAAATGGGAAATCCCCGCAAAAGATGCCGGGGTCAACAGCGTTTTTTCTACCCGGAACAAGCAAACGCTGCCCCAAAACTGGGGCGTTTCAAGCCATGGCTCCTCCGGCAACAGTCGCTTAAGCTGCAGTTCATCCGGTTCCCCCAGCCTTTCCAAATATTCCAGGCTGGAGCATTCACTCCCTCCGCAGTTCCTCCAGCCATTACGAGCCGTTTCTGGTTAAGTTCAAACAAATACAAGCAGATTCAAGCCGTGGCTCTTTCCGCCCCGAAAATCAGCTGATCGGGCGTTTCAAGCCGCGGCGTTTCAAAACGGCCACAATCTCCCGGCAAGACCTCCTCTGCAGTTCCTCCAGCCATTACAAAGCAACTCTGGTCAAATTCAGGCCGTTTCGGTCTAATTCAGGCAGATGCAAACAGATTCAAGCCGCGGCTCTTCCACCCGAAAATCAGCTGATCGGGCGTTTCAAGACGCGGCGTTTCAAAACGGCTACAATCTCCCGGCCAGACCTCCAGCTGCCTCACCTGACAATCGGGGAGGGGAGGGGAGGGGGGGAGGAAGGAGGAAGAAACCAGCGCACCCTTCGCCCTTTTATTGTCGCAATCGAAGAGGCAGGAGAATGCGGGGTGGGAAGGGGAGAGAGAGAGAGAGAGAGAGAGTAGAAATCCCTATTTTCGGAGCCGAGAAGAGAAGCGCGGCTACAGCAGTCGCTAGAGTTCCCCCCAAGGGGGCGGAGAAAGAACTCTCGGAGCGTTTCTTTCGTAAATACGCGCGCAGGCACACACTCGCCCAGCCGCGCGCTTCGCCCAGCTTCTCGCGGGGAGTTTGCAAGCCCTTCGTTTCTCTTCAGGGCCGTCAGAAGGGTGAGCAAGTCTCTGCCCTGCCCTGCCCTGCCGTGGGGGTGGGGAGCCAAGCGCGCTTGACGTTCCTGGAAACGAGAAGGGCCTGCGGAGACTGACACCAACCCGAGTGCCCAAGCGGGTCTTCTCAGCGTCAGGCAAAGTAGCTCACATGCAAAACAAGCTCGGCAGAGGAGCCGGAGCAGCTCCGCTGCTGGGGGCGTGTCTCGGCCGGGCCTTGCAGGATCTGGGCCGGGCGCCTCTGCTCGCCGCTCCGGCTCCTCTGCCCGGCTTGTTTCGCATGTGATTCCGGGCCAGGTGCTGCTGAGGGCGAGCAGAGGCGCCCGGGCCGGATCCTGCAAGGCCCCGGCCGAGACGCGACCCCAGCAGCGTCAGGCAAAGTAGCTCACATGCAAAACAAGCCCGGCAGAGGAGCCGGAGCAGCTCCGCTGCTGGGGGCGTGTCTCGGCCGGGCCTTGCAGGATCTGGGCCGGGCGCCTCTGCTCGCCGCTCCGGCTCTTCTGCCGGGCTTGTTTCGCATGTGATTCCGGGCCAGGTGCTGCTGAGGGCGAGCAGAGGCGCCCGGGCGACCCCAGCAGCGTCAGGCAAAGTAGCTCGGCCGCGCGCAAGTCCTCGGTAAGTTCTTTTTTTTTTGTTGACTGGAGTATAAGCCGAAGTGGATTTTTTCAGCCCAAAAAGTGGGCTGAAAAATTCGGCTTATACTCAAGTATATACGGTACATGCCAACATTGAGAAGGATTACAGACAAACCTATTAGAAATAGAATATCTACAAATTAAATAACATTTTTTTCTTGCCCATCCTAATTTAGTCACAACAGTTTAGCTTCCTGCTGGGGGGAGTTTAGCTTTTGGGGGGAGGGGTCTGTGATAAGACCATAAAAGAGCCTTGGTGGAGCAGTGGGCTGATGCCTCCTTAAGTAACACCAGCTGCCTGCAATTAGTGCAGGTTCGCATCCCACCAGGCTCAAGGTTGACTCAGCCTTCCATCCTTCAGAGGTAGGTAAAATGAGGACCCAGATTGTTGGGGGCAATAAACTGACTTTGTAATAATGCTGCTTGGGGTGTGTGTGAAAGCCCTAATAAGCAGGCATATACATAGAATGAAGGCTACTGCTAAGCTTGTAAGCCGCCCTGAGTCTTTGGAGAAGGGCGGGATATAAATGGAATTTTAAAAAAATATATTTGAAAATGAAAGTTGACCACATTGCATAGCAATAGCACTTAGAATTCTATACTGCTTCATAGTGCTTTACAGATCTGTCTATTCAGTTTACAGAGTCAGCACATTGCCCCCCAACAATCTGGGCCCTCATATTACCAACCTCGGAAGGATGGAAGGCTGAATCAACCTTAAGCCACTCAGAATCAAACTCCTGGAGTGAGCAGTGAACTAGTCTGCAGTACTGCATTCTAACCACTGCACCGCCACGAGGCTTATAGCTTTCCATAAGCTGACATTCAAACTCCTTGTCAAATGTATTCTTCTAATGGAAAAGAAACCTCCATCTGGAACATTAAGATCTTGTGTTTCTAGTTAGAAAGCAATGTAAACATGTCCTTACAAATTTTGAGATGCAAGTGCCTGATTAGGCTTGTAAAAATTTAATTCTGCTGAGCATTGGGTCTTTGCAAATTCTTTGCAAATTTTGAAGAACAATTTTGAAGGGACAATTTTGAAAACTATGGCAGCATGTTTGAGGTCTTTCTTTTCAAATTGTCCAAGCAGTCATGTCTTGTTTCAGACTTGGTCAGATAAAGTTTTCCTGGCTCTTTTCACATATGTGTGTACCAGAAAGGCGAAGTGTAGTAGGCAGTAGATTTAAAAAGACTTAGGCTAGAGCACTGGAAAGAAACAAATAGAATGAAATTTAATGGGGGAAAGAGTAAAGTCATACATCTAAGTAAAACAAACAAACAAACAAAGAAGATGTATAGAATGGGGAAACTCTGGCTCAAGGGCAGTATATGTGAGAAGAATTTGGTTACACAGCTAGTCCTCGACTTACAACAGTTCACCTAGTGACCATTCAAAGTCACAACAACAGTGAAAAAGGTGGCTTATGACCATTTTTCACACTTATGTCCATTGCAGCAAACCCATGGTTACATGATTTACATTGAGATGCTTGACATCTGACTCACATTTATGATGGTTGCAGTGTCCCAGGATCATGTGATCACCTTTTGCAACCTTCTGGAAAGCAAAGCAAAAAGACTTGGTGGAGCAGTGGGCTAATGCCTCCTTAGGTAACACCAGCTGCCTGCAATTAGCACAGGTTTGAGTCCCACCAGGCTCAAGGTTGACTCAGCCTTCCATCCTTCCAAGGTAGGTAAAATGAGGACCCAGATTGTTGGGGGCAATAAGCTGACTTTGTAATAATGCCGCTTTGGGGGGGGCAAAAGCCCTAATAAACAGGCATATACATAGAATGAAGGCTATTGCTAAGCACATTGATTTGTGCTTCTTAGATTGTAAGCCACCCTGAGTCTTCGGAGAAGGGCTGGATATAAATGGGAATAAAAAAAAAAGTTTTTAGGGAAATCAGATTCACTTAACCACCATGTTAGTAGTTTAACAATTGCAGTGATTCACTTAACAAATGAGGCAAGAAAAGTTGTAAAATGGGGTAAAACTCACTTAACAAACTTAGCAACATAAATTTTGGGATCAGTTGTGGTCATAAGTTGAAGACTACTTGTACTAGTAGATCACAAATTCAACATGTCCCATCAGTGTAATGCCACTGAAAAGAAAGCCAATAATATCTTGAGGAGTGTTAAGAGGAGCATAGAGTCCAAATCACAGGCAGTAATTATTCCCCTCCACTCTTCTTTGTTTAGAGCTAGCTTGGAGCATTGAGTTCAGTTCTGCACATCTCAGCTTAAAAAAACATTGATAAATGGGAGCAAGTCTTGAGAAGGGTTACAAAGAAGGTAGAAGGTCTAGAATTCCAAGTCCTAGGAAAATTGGTTAAAAAAAACCTAGTGTCAACACTGCTAACATCGGATGTTCTTGCTTTGACTTCAGATGGAAATGTAGCCATCTTTTCTCTTTCGCTTTTAGAGTTAGTTGATGCTGGGAGGGGGGATGTGGATGAGAGTCCAGTTAGTCATAACAATAATAACTCAGCTGTGGGAATCCAAGGTTGTTGTGCCCAGAGTTGATAAAGATTTGGTGGGCTGGAGAGCTGGGGAGAAAGCCCGCGCTTCAAGCTAATTGGGGAATGTGATTTATGACTGTTAATTGGAGGAGGGAATTGTGCTTTGCTACTTTGTGCCCAGGGGAGGGGAATTCAGTTTTTGGCTTAAACTATGTAGTGCCGATACTTTGTTTCTTGAATAAAAGATTATTTAAGGTAAACAATGCCTCGAAGTTCTTTTGAAGAACTTCTGTTGGACGTTCTCTTGCTCCAGAAGGTAAGACTAGAATTGATGAGTTGAAATCCAAGAATGTAGATACAGATCAGACTTTAGGAAGAACCTCTTGATAGGTTACCACATGGAGTAATTTCTTCCCCTGAACATTTTGAAGCAGAATCTGGATAATTAACAAGTGGGGTCCTGAATCCTTGTAATGTGAAAGGGGTGGACGTATGATGATATCTCACCTCCCTTCCAACTCTATGATTCTATGGATTGGACATATCGGGGAGCACTTTCCAAAGGAGCTGCATAGGTTTACTCAGTTCTTACCAACATATGGAATCACCTCAAGGCTTGCAGACATAAAAGGGGGTTATGTGCAAGAAACCTGTGTTGTTGGTCCACAGATTCTAACTCACAGTTGTTAAGTGAAACTGGCTTCCCATTAGAAGGTTGCAAAAGGTAATCACACGATCCCAGGACACTGCAAACATCATAAATTTGAGCTGGGATTATATTATTGTATAAGGAAGGCTTTCTTTGTTTCTTAAACAATGAATCATAAATCCTGCAAATTATCCAGCAGTTTACCCAAAGGTCCCAAAGTCTATCTTTTGTCCCTCCTTGCTAGATGGAAAGATTCAGTAGGAAAATTAAATCACTTCTTGCCTAACCAAAGGAAAGTATTGTTAGGTTGCATTGAATAATATTTCCTTTCCCAATCCCTTCTTTACAAAGTAAATAAACTAAGATGTTACAGGTGATCACTCCCCTGAAAATCCGCCATGGTGGCCAAATTTTCCCACTCAAGAGATGATGCCCTTGGGTGTGCAGAGTCATGAACAGTGTGTGGTGTACACGTTTGTTTAGAGCTTCAGTAGCAAAAGTGATTAACTTCCCCCCCCCCAAAAAAAAATGTGCAGGATTTTAAAGAACTGTGTTCAACACATGGAACATCAGAAAATAAATGCAGTAGCTGAAGCAGCCCTAAGTAATACTAGCTCACATCGAATTTGAACTAGCAACAGTCACAAAGAGGTTCTGGAAGATATTATCAATCGCCGAGTTTCTGCTTCTACCCACAAAGCATTGCCATAAATAACAAAAGGCAAATGTTGCCAGTAAATCATTTTCTCCACTTTGATCAAAGCCATAAGTTACAAAGCTATAAAAGAGATTACATCTCAATTTATATTCCTTAGACCAAAAGCATAAAAAGACTTATGTCCTTGGTGCGCACATGCTTGCCACAGGCCATCTCTGGTTTTAACCTTTTAAATCCTATCTAGCTTGGCCTAACTTTCCAGGGGGTCATCATGTCTGACAAAAGTTACCAGGACATGCTGTGTGCTCATCCCAAAACAGTCTGCTGAGGATCCCCCGATCCCCTGGTGTAAAAAAGAATGGGAGGCTAGGGGAAGGCTTTCTTAATGGAGGCACCCACTGTTGTGTCTGTAGCTTGTACACACTATTAGCTCAGAGACAGAATAGAGGTAGTCTGCTCCTTACAGTCACAAATAAGCCCAAAAATTCCATTGCTAAGTGAGACAGTTGTTAAGTGAGTTTTGCCCCATTTTATGACCTTTCTCGTCAGAGTGGTTAAGTCAGACATGTCAAACACAAGGCCCGGGGGCCGGATCTGGCCCGCGAAGTGGTTTCATGTGGCCCTCAAAGCCATCCTGGAAACAGTGAGGGAACGGGCCCCACTGCCTTGGCCCTGACCCAGAGACCCTCCTTCTGCCAGAGACCCTCAGATCTGTCCCACTCCTGCCCGGGCCCCCATAGGCACCCTTGATGAGAACGATGTAGAGCTGGCCACGCCCACCCAGTAGGCCATATGCACTCTAGCCACGCCCACCCAGTAGGCCACGCCCACCCTGGCCATACCCACCCGGCCCCCTGAGGGCAACTGCAATGCTGATGCGGCCCTCAATGAAATTGAGTTTGACACCCCTGGGTTAAGTGAATCACTGCAATTGTTAAGTTGGTAACATGGTTGTGAAGTGAATCTGGCTTCTCTTTGACTTTCCTGTCAGAAGGTTGCAAAAGGGGATCACATGACCCTGGGACATGCAATCGTCATGAATTTGAGCCAGTTGCCAAGCATTTGAATTTTGATCCTGTGATCAAAGTGTGAAAAATGGTCATAAGTCACTTTTTTCAGTACCGCTTTAACTTCAGTCACTAAAAATGAATGGTTGTAAGTCGAGGATTACCTACACATACCTTGTCAGACATATTGCAGATATATTCAAGCCACCTTCATAAGTGAGGTATGGCCTTTCTTTGTCACAAACCCCAGCCTCTCCATCTTTGGGAAAGGGAGAGAAAACTGTTTCAAATCCTGAAGTAGAAGATAGGGAGTATAATTTGGAATTACTGAACTGTTATCTCAACACAAATAGTGGGACCAGAACCAGTGGGATATGCCTTAGCAATTTAGGCAGGTCATTTGCCAGAATTAACTTGACCAGCTCAAGTTCAACATTATAAATTCAAAAAAAAATTCCATTCAAGAATATTGTTGTCATATCTACACTGCAATATGACCTAATGCAGATTCCACATTAGAGGGAAGGAAGGAAGGAAGGAAGGAAGGAAGGAAGGAAGGAAGGAAGGAAGGAAGGAAGGAAGGAAGGAAGGAAGGAAGGAAGGAAGGAAGGAAGGAAGGAAGGAAGGAAGGAAGGAATTTGCAGTGGAAAGAACATTCAAGCCCCATTATCAGGGAGTGAATGATTTCAGAATGATGACTAAAAGACTGGCAGAAGAAGGTTTTTCAGGAAAAGGAGAGACAATGGAGAAAGTGAACTTGACTGAATGGCAAGGAAAAAAAGAAGAATCTGTTGCTTAGTAGAATATAGAATATTCTTTAGTGGGCAAGTGTGATTGTCTTGACTGATCTTGAACAACCTAAACCGACTTGAGTCTAATAGGTAGACTGAAGTTCAACAGAAAATCTGGGTGGTAGGCTAGATAGGAAAGTTTTTTTAAAAAAAGCCTAAGAAATTTATAGTTACTTGTAGTTTTGCCATGATGATTATATGGACATGTCCACAAAACCCCCAAGATTTGGCCTTGACCGGGAGTGTCTTCGGGGTATGGTCAAAACAAATAAGGATGGTGGTGAGATGCTTGCAATGCCTATGGAAAATAAGCAGCTAACAACTACGATCTTGACTTATTTAGACCACATCCTGTGGACATCCCTCAGCTTGACTCAAGTGAAGGTCCTTCCTTTTATATTTCAAGAGTGGATAAATGGAAAGAAAGGGAGAGAGAATTTACAGTTTCTGTACACCAAAGCCAACATATTTTGATGTCTTTGTCCTCATATAATAAATAAAATATAATCAAATATAATTAAGTATAATTAAGTATAAAAACACTAAACCAGAACATTTTTAATTAGGGTTTGTTGCAAAACCATAATGACCCACTTTATACATAATACAAGGCATAACAGCTGAGCTCTCTCATTAGTCTAAGCCCCAAACAAATAGTACATATTATGGTTTAACATGATAAATGAACACCACCTATAAGTGCTTCCCATATATTTTAAAATATGGGGTGTGAATGTTTTTATAATTACAATTCCCTCCCTTATGGTTTTGCTCTTCCATAAACTGTTCTGTTGACTTGCTTTTTCTTAATAATCCTGACAACATGAATATTTCAGTGCAGTAGCCCAGAACTAGGCCAAATTAATTATTGCCATATGAACATTTTAAATAGATTGATCGCAGGACTTTAACTCTAGAATCAAAGGCAAAGCCAGGGTTGAGTTACAGGATGAACGTGTATCTTGGACTGTGTGGAATATGAATCCACAAAAGATCAGGGAACAGCATGAAACAATTCAAAGTCCATTTCAGGAAACATTATCTTACTGTAACTAAGGCCACAGCCCAGCAAAAAATTTTTAAGAAAACCAAGAGTGTTCTGGTTTCCATCAGAAGCAACTCTATAACCCATATTTCCACATTATACTTTAGAAAAAAGGTCAAACAGCAAAAGAAGAAAAAAAAACGCAGAGAAGGTCTGACACATCCAGCACTAAAGGATGTTTCCTCTGGATATCTATAGCATTTCAAAAATTTATTGAAAGCAGTGAATTTAAAATACCATGCATATGCTTTTCACTTAAAATTAAACAATAAGGCTACAGCTCTTATCCTGCAGAGCATCACTCTGCTGTCATTCTCATATAATCAATGTCCATAAAGAAGATAATGTATCATTTTTATTATTTATTCATGCACCTCCTTTCTTGCAATGAGGCCTGAAATTAAACTTTTGGGGATCCTACTGATTCCAATCAGGGAGATTTACTCAGCAACCTTGTAGAGGCCAATCCAGAAGAAAGTTTGATTGATTTCAATGAGCTTATTTGCAGGTGAGTGAACAGAATTTTGTAGCTTGACTCCTTACATTAATTCATCACTGAAATCAACTGCATTTAACATGTTTCCAATTGGCTGATGGAGCTCCTTGGTTTGAAATAAGCTCGGTATTACCAGATTCCTCCGTACCCTTGCAAGGGATTCTTCAGGGCTATAAGGGCTAGAGTTTGTTTGATTTAGTCTGCAAAGCTTGGACCCAAATGCAGTTTGTGTATTTGCCACCCTTTCTATGGTAGGCCCCCTTCATGGATTACTGCCTTGTCGTGGCGAAGGGGCTTGCATAATTCAATGAAGCTATGAGCTATGCCATGCAGGGCCACCCAAGATGGAAAGGTCATAGTAGAGAGTTCTGACAAAATGTGATCCACTGGTGAAGGAAATGGCAACCCACTCCAGTATCTTTGCCATGAAAACCCTATGGACATTATCAAAAGGCAAAACGATATGACGCTGGAAGATGAGCCCCTCAGGTCGGAAGGCGTCCAATATGCTACTGGGGAAGAGCAGAGGGCTAGTACTAGTAGCGCCAGAAAGAATGAAGCGACTGGGCCAAAGCCGAAAGGACGCTCAGCTGTGGATGTGTCTGGTGGTGAAAGGAAAGTCCGATGCTGTAAAGATTTTTTCTCCATAGGAACCTGGAATGTAAGATCCATGAATCAAGGAAAGCTGGACGTGGTCCAAAAAGAGATGACAAGACTAAACATCAACATCTTAGGTATCAGCAAACTAAAATGGACAGGAATGGGTGAATTTAATTCAGATGACCATCAGGTATACTACTGTGGGCAAGAATCCCTCAAAAGAAATGGAGTAGCCTTCGTAGTCAATAAAAGAGTAGGAAAAGCAATACTGGGATACAATCCTCAAAATGACAGAATGATCTCAGTTCGAATCCAAGGCAAACCATTCAATATCACAGTAGTCCAAGTCTATGCCCCAACCACCAGTGCTGAAGAGGATAAAATTGACAGGTTTTATGAAGCCCTACAGCACCTTATAGAACTAACACCAAAAAATGATGTTCTTTTCATCATGGGGGATTGGAATGCTATAGTAGGAAGCCAAAAGATAACCAGAATAACAGGCAAGTTTGGCCTTGGAGAACAAAATGAAGCAGGGCACAGGCTGATAGAATACTGTCAAGAGAATACGATGGTCATAGCAAACACTCTTTTCCAACAACCCAAGAGATGGCTCTACACATGGACATCACCAGATGGTCAACACAGAAATCAGATTGACTATATGCTCTGCAGCCTAAGATGGAGAAACTCTATACAGTCAGTAAAAACAAGACCAGGAGCTGACTGTGGCTCAGACCATGAGCTTCTCATTGCAAAGTTTAGGATTAAACTGAAGAAAGTAATAAAAAGCACTAGGCCACTCAGGTATGAATTAAATCATATCCCTGTTGAATATACAGTAGAGGTGACAAATAGATTTAAGGAATTAGATCTGATAGACAGAGTGCCTGAAGAACTATGGACAGAGGTTTGCAACATTGTACAAGAGGTAGCAACTAAAAGCATCCCAAAGAAAAAGAAATGCAAGAAAGCAAAATGGCTGTCTGAGGAAGCTTTGCAAATAGCTGAGGAAAGGAGGGATTGCTACACTCAATTTGCCAGCAAATTTGGAAAACTCAACAGTGGCCACAGGATTGGAAAAGATCAGTTTACATTCCAATTCCAAAGAAAGGCAGTGCCAAAGAATGTTCCAACTACCACACCATTGCACTCATTTCTCATGCTAGTAAAGTTATGCTTAAAATTCTACAAGCTAGACTCCAGCAGTATGTGGATTGAGAACTACCAGAAGTACAGGCAGGATTTCTAAGAGGCAGAGGAACTAGAGATCAAATTGCCAACTTTTAAAAAGAGGCTAGACAGTCACTTGTCTGAGATGGTATAGGTCTGTTGCCTCTTTTTCTGCCTTCAGGTGCTTTGGAGAGTAGCTTGACTCCCTCTTCTTTGTGGCAGCCCCTGAGATACTGGAACACCCTTCCTTATATGTTTTACCCTCCAGTCCCCTAATCATCTTTTTATGATGTTTGCAGCATTCCAAGTCATGTGGTTGCTATTTGCAAACTTCCCAGAGGGCTACTGACAATCAAAGTCAATGCGGGAAGCCAGATTCGCTTAACAGCCATATAATTCACTTAAGCAGTGCAGTGATTTACTTAATAGCTCTAGCAAAAAATCAGATGCAACTCACTTAACAAACATTTTGCTTTGGGAAATTCTTTTCCCAATTGTGGCCATAAGTCAAAGACCACCTATCTATAGGTAACATCCACCTTTCCAAACGTGGGAGTTTTTATATGTCTTGAGTTTCAGTTCTCATATTCCCATTCAGTCTGGCATTAGGCTTTGATGCTGCAAAAAATCTTAAGTAGCATTCCTGCTTATTAGGAGGCTCAGGAGTTGCTGCAAATAAATTATTGTTTCCCATCAGAGCAAATTTACCTACACAGCAAATGTGCTCTGAATTAGTTTGTGCTCTGATCTGATCTGAAACTATCCATTAAGGAAGTAAACCAATGTATACATATACTACAAGGCATGTTAATGTAGTGACAATCAAGGCATGCTGGTAAATACTTACAATCAAAGGCCAATCTGGTGAAAATTAACAGACACATAAATGCAGCTATTGAGCCCATGTAGCGAAAGGGAATTTTCTTCTTTTCAGGCATTCCTGAAATTCTCCTAGGATTATCTGCATTTGTATACAAGTGTCAGCGTTCATCCATTTTTTTTGATGTGATTTGTGGTAACATAATGTAATGTGGAGGTATTCAATATCTTTTAAAAAGTGAGAAAATTGCAGTGAAGTAATTGCACATCTGGATTGCATGTGCAGACCACAAATGCTATATCAGGAAGCATCTGAGAAGCCAATTAATGATTTGCTGGCAATATGTACAGTGTGTAAAGAGTCAGAATGAGAAATAGAGATATTTTATTCATTATTGCCTGGCATAGCAAGTGAATCAAGGACAACATAGGTCAAATTTGGTTAAAAATGAATGATAGGTCATTTGATGTAGTCCCTAGGAAAAAAGAAAAAAATATCCAAGGAAGCATTATTAAATTTACTCTTTATCTATCAATTCTCTCAGTGAAAAATTATCTTAATTTTTATTGATTTTCACAATGGTACTTTATTAAGCTTGATTGTCAGTTCTGCTTACAGCATAAAATATGCATCTCCTTCCCAACATAATGATTAGTGCCCATGATAACATTCAAATTATGCAAAAGTGTGAACATGAAAGGGAAGTGAAACAGAACATTAACTGAAAATTGGTAAAGCAAATGTACAATATGTAGTATTGGGCCTTGTTTTATTGTGTATACCACATGGGGTTTGAATGCTGGAAGGTTGCTTAAGCAGGGAGCTGGCTAATGGCACCCAGCTCCTCAGACAACCCATCTCCAGCGCTGCCATTGGCTGCGTCTAGGGTGGCAATAGATTGCTTTAAACCTATTGGCCGCCACCTAGAGGCCAGGGTATAAATTGCTGCATTTGCAGCCCGGTTTCCCAGTTCGGTTCCTGCAAGCAAATAAAGAATGTTCCTGACTGAACTCACTCGCCTCGTCTCTTCTCTCAAGCAATGAACCCAGTACACAACAATATCTATCTATCTATCTATCTATCTATCTATCTATCTATCTATCTATCTATCTATCTATCTATCTATCTATCTATCTATCTACCATCTACACTACAACCATGTTTCTAATGTTCTGAGGAATGCTTGACACATTACTCTTCCAACACAGAACATAGAATATAGAATAATAGAGTTAGAAGAGACCTTGGAGGTCTTCTAGTTCAACCCCCTGCTCAAGCAGGACACCTTATACCATTCCAGGCAAGTGGCTCTCCAGTCTGTTTTTGAAAGCTTCCCATGTTGAAGCACTCACACCTTCTGATGGCAAGCTGTTTCATTGGTTGATTGCTCTTATCATTAGGAAATTTCTCTTAGTTCTAAGTTGCTGCTCTCCTTGGTTAGTTTCCATCCATTGTTTCTTGTCTTGCCGTTTGGTGCTTTGGAAAATAGTTTGACACACACCCCCTCGTCATTTCTGATCTGGATAGAGAAAAATCTGATTTTAAAAAGTTTCCCTTGCTTCCACCTTGAAGCTAACTTGATTTTTGTTCTGATTGTTCTAACCTGATTTCTCTAAGCAATTTGATTGCACAGAGTCCTTCGGGAATAGGGCGGTATATAAATTCAATTAATAAATGATAGCAGTGTTCCAATATCTCAGGGGCTGCCACAAAGAAGAGGGAGCCAAGCTATTCTCCAAAGCACCTGAAAGCAGGACAAGAAGCAACGGATAGAAACTAGTCAAGGAGAGAAGCAACCTAGAACTAAGGAGAAACTTCCTGACAGAACAATTAAACAGTGGAACAACCTGCCTCCAGAGGTGGTGAATGCTCCAACACTGGAAGGTTTTAAGAAGAGACTGGACAGCCATTTGCCTGAAATGGTATAAGGTTTCCTGCCTGAGCAGGGGGTTGGACTAGATGACCTCCAAGGTGCCTTCCAACTTCTTCTTCTTCTTCTTCTTCTTCTTCTTCTTCTTCTTCTTCTTCTTCTTCTTCTTCTTCTTCTTCTTCTTCTTCTTCTTCTTATTATTATTATTATTATTATTATTATTATTATTATTATTATTATTATTATTAAATTAATAAGTAAATATTATCTACAGAATGTTGGTAGTTAGGCTTCTGTTTGTCAAAAAACAATAACAAATGAGATGGATGTGTATGGAGTGTTTAAGAGCCTAAGTGTAAATGTATGAAGCATCAGCCAGGAACACATGTAGCCTTCAAAACTGAAAAAGGTAATATGGCCCATTTTCGACAGAATAAGCTGAAGGGTATCATTAGGCGTAGAACCTGTGGCTCAACATCTTTGAAGGATGTATAATTCCCAGAATCCCTTCAAACATCACCACTGAATTGCACTGAAAGTTTCCTTTCTCTGAGAATTCAGCTCAACTTAATGTGGGACCTCCCCTAATTTTACTTCCAGAACAACCTAAATGGAAGATTGAGCTAAGAAAGACTTTGAAGTTGGACAGCAAATTGAAACTCAGCCACCAAGTTCTAAGCCAATACCTTTAATTCTTTCTCTATATTGACACTGATATTTTCTATCACCTGAACTGGGACATCTTTTTAAAATGCTGTAAGCCAGGGGTGTCAAACTTGCAACATCACATGACGTATCCTGACTTTTTCCCCATTGCCAGAACTGGGGTGGGTGTGGTTTCGGCATGACGCCTCTGGCCCGCAGGCTGGCAGTTTGGCACCCCTGCTATAAGCCCTCCATCATATTTAAATGTATAAAAACCTATACCAAGTTGCTGTTTCCAGAATCACATACAGGCAGTGATTAACTCTCACCTGATACTTTTCTTGCTGCCTATTAACCCATCAAATAGCTAAATTAATGGCACGGTGATTCTTTGGAGACTTTTAAATGTCTTTTATTGCCAGTGAAGAAAAAACATCCTAGTCAACCATGTAAAATACTTCTTTAAACCATCCAAGGGAAATTTCCCATTGGTCACTGTTTATGTACAATGCTGCGCGGTTACTTGTAAAGTCTCAATTTTGCTGGCTGCAAGGCCAGCAGCAACAATGATGGAGAGTTTTGTTCTTTCAAATGAAGCTTTTAAAAACAGAGTTAAAAGAAGAAAGTGTTTCTCCAGCCTTGATGAGCTGACCAGGTCAACTTTATAGGAAGGAAGTTTGCAAGCATTCCTGGATCATTGTTTGATTTGGATGACCGTTTTATCACAACTGCCTTCTCGAGTAGTTTAAACATTATTTTAAAAACTGAAATGCAGAAATACATTCAGCATTAAAATGGATATGTCAAAATAAACAAATGGAACATTTGAAAGAAATAGCAACATCTGTTCCCTAGACAGGTAAAATGAAATGCAGGCTCTTTGGCAACAAGAGTGAAGGAGTTTTATTGGCCTTTTGTTTCACTTGTCAACATACAGAGTGCATCAACCAGTTACTATGGCGCTGGGTTCAAGTTTTGCTTTAACCATGATTTGAACATAAACCATGTTTTTTAAACCACGGTGATTTCAAAAAAATAATTCCAACTCAACCCCAACATAATTAGGGTACACGTGTCTGTGTGACTAAAGTCTGTGTGAGTCAAACCTATGACATCATTCATGAAACAGATCAATGAGGGAATTCACATAATACATTAATCATAATGGTTTGGTTATTGGCTGGTTTCAGATACCAATTTCTGTGCATTTAATTTACCAGGCAACAATAATGGGAATAAAGGAAAATTTGTAGCTCAGGGATAATAATAATAATAATAATAATAATAATAATAATAATAATAATAATAATAATAATAATAATAATAATAATAATAATAATAATAATAATAATAATAGTAGTAGTAGTAGTAGTAGTAGTAAAGTTGGAAGAGATCTTGGAGGTCATCTACTCCAACCCCCTGCTCAGGCAGGAATCCCTATACCATTTCAGACAAATGGCTGGCCAGTATCTTCTTAAAAACTTCCAGTGTTGGAGCATTCACAGCTTCTGGAGGCAGGTTGTTCCACTGGTTAATTGTTCTAACTGTCGGGAAGTTTCTCCTTAGTTCTAGGTTGCTTCTCTCCTTGATTAGTTTCCATCCGTTGCTTCTTGTCCTGCCTTCAGGTGCTTGGAGAATAGCTTGACTCCCTCTTCTTTGTGGCAGCCCCTGAGATATTGAAATCAGGGGTCCTTGGTTTTCTTAGAACTTGGTTGTTTTCTTGCTGAGGTTTTATTACCCAAACTAGGTAATCTCATCAGTGCTGGTAAGGAGTGAGATTTGCTCTCAGTTTACTGTATGTTCTCGTGTCTTGCCCTGTCAGTGTTGGTGGGAATGGTGTTAGAGATTCTTGGGCTGGGCTGTTTGCTGTTATCTTTCTTTAGCAATTCCTTGAGTGGGGTATTGTTTACTTCTCGATGGTTGATCTGAGGTTATTCTTGGAGTTAATCTATGCTCATCTGGGGGCTGATTGCTGGTGGGGAGGTAGTTTGGTCTTTTTGTTCCCCTTTTTGGCTTGTTGATAGTTACTTTTGCACAATATGTAGCTATTGTTTATGTCAGTGGGTCTATTGATGGCTAATTTGTCAGTATGTCAGTCTAATGGAAATTGGTGATCCTTTGACTATAGAAAAGCCACCAATCACAGTCAAAGAAGAGTATGAGACTAAGATAAGGAGGCAGTGTGAGGGCTTCATTAGGGACTGATTTGTTTGTTTGCTTTCTTTCTCCATAAAGAGGCTATAGCTGTAAGGCTGATTTGGAGTTGCCCCACAACTGCCCATAGTTGTTGCCACTTAACAATGCTGTGAAGGGGTTGATGGATAAGTGGAGGCTGCAGAGGGCTACAGGTGGGCCAACACAAACACCTCACAAGTTCCAACTATGCATTGTGTGGTGGTGCACACAGTGAGTGCTGATTAGTTCTGATTTCCTGCCAGTGGCGTAGCGTGGGTTGTCAGCACCCGGGGCAAGGCAAGTAATTTGCGCCCCCTAACCCGTGAAAATACTGATGTAATTAAAGTAAAATGCATCTAATGCGCCCCCCCAGATGTTGCGCCCGGTGCGGCCGGCCCCCCCTGCACCCCCCACGCTACGCCACTGTTTCCTGCTGTGAGGCAGGGGAAGGCAAGGCATATTCAAGCAGAGAATATTAAAATCAGCTCTTTATTCATATTAACTGTCCATTCATTAACTGATGATTCAAAGAGTTGTTTATATACCAGGTCTCTCCCAGTGTTGCTGCAGTGTTCTAGCACAATCTGGCATGCTTTAAGTCTCTTCTGTCAAACATCTTGTTGGAGCCTGGAGCTGTGTCTTCTCCTTGGAATGCCTGCCTTCGAAGAGCATGCCCAAGAGATCTGGATGTCTCCAACTCTATTAGACTTTTGTAAGGTGTTGAAAACCTGCTATTTCTCTAGATGTGCTGCTGTTGACATGTTATTTTGTGTTTGGGGTTATTGTTTATTTCTTGTACATCACCCAGAGACTAGACTAGACTAGACTAGACTAGACTAGACTAGACTAGACTAGACTAGACTAGACTAGACTAGAATAGAATAGAATAGAATAGAATAGAATAGAATAGAATAGAATAGAATAGAATAGAATAGAATAGAATAGAATAGAATAGAATAGAATAGAATAGAATAGAGCTGGAAGGGACCTTGGAGGTCTTCTAGTTCAGCCCCCTGCTCAAGCAGGAGAACCTATACCATCTCAGACAGGTGAATGTCCAGTCTCTTCTTAAAAATCTCCACGATTTCTGGAGGTAAGCTGTTCCACTTGTTGATTGTCCTCACTGTCAGGAAGTTTCTCCTTAATTCCAGGTTGCTTTTCTCTTTGATCAGTTTCCAACCATTGTTTCTTGTCCTTCCCTCTAGTGCTTTGGTGAACAACCTGGCCCCCTTTGCCTTGTGGCAGCCCCTCAGGTACTGGAACACTGCTATCATGTCTCCCCTATTTCTTCTTTTCTTTAGACTAGCCAAACCCAGGTCCCATAGCCATCTTCGTGTATTTTAGTCTCCAGGACTTTGATCATCTTAGTTGCTCTCCTCTGAATTTTTTCAAAACTCTGAACATCCATCTGTCTTCCTCCAAGGGTTTATTAGTAGGGTCATGTCCTCTGGGATTTATTTGTTTGTTATTTGGTTAGGTTTGGGTGACACTTTCTTTCGTACATTGGGGTTTAGCTAAACTTGCCTCTACGTTCCTAACCTTTTCCTTTAGTAGTTCACATAATTTGCATCTAATGAATGTATAGTTTGGGTGTTCTTTGGGCATGAGCACATACATGGAACATGTATTGCATACCACAGTAGTATCAGTCACCTGTTTCATGAGTTTGGTGTTTGATAGTCCTTCTTTTTGGTTGGTGGATGTACTTTGCTGTTAGCCTTGTTTCTAGCTTCTCTGTTCTGGATAATTATGCTTATTTTGCTGTCTTGTTTTCTGCCTGTTAGTGCTTGTTTTTTTTTTTGCCTTGTTATTTTGGTGTAGGTAAAGTATGAGGTAGTATGCCCTTTGGTTTTGAGAGAAGAAAAAATACAGTTTATATTGAGGTTAAGGGTTACTGTTAGTATAGGGCTGTTTAAGGCAGGGAAGGGCTACTTTCTCCTCAACAAGGAATTTTATTTTTTTTATTTTATTTTTATTACATTTATATCCCGCCCTTCTCCGAAGACTCAGGGCGGCTTACAAGCTTAGCAGTAGCCTTCATTCTATGTATATGCCTGCTTGTTAGGGCTTTCACACACACACCCCCAAGCGGCATTATTACAAAGTCAGCTTAATTGCCCCCAACAATCTGGGTCCTCATTTTACCTACCTCGGAAGGATGGAAGGCTGAGTCAACCTTGAGCCTGGTGGGATGTGAACCTGCACTAATTGCAGGCAGCTGGTGTTGCTTTTGGCTTTCTGCTCTCTGCCTAGAAATTCATCCCTATCCTTCCTTTTTTTTATTTGCTTCTTATTTATCTCTGTCCTTTTGTGAGATGGTTGGCCATGTAAATCATATACATAGACACATACACTACTCTGTGACAAAGAATGCTGGGTTAGATGGAGGTTTTGTCTGATTCAGCAGAACTCTTATCTTTTACAGCAATACAACAGCCTTAACCATCATAGCTGGCTATGGTATCTAGGGATAATAGGATTTATGGCTCATCATGTAAGGATAGCTCATAATGTGCAGGCATTGCAAGACAGAGGGGCATGAAAAGTGTTGATCCATAGAGTGGCTGAGGGTCAGACACACCTGAATGGCTGACAACTACATGTACAGAGAAGACTGGATGCCGAAAATTAGTATGTACTAGGAAAACAGCTCTGAAAAATAAGCTCTTACTATTCTTCATGAGTTTGCATGAAGACTGGATGAAGCTGGATGTGAACAGGAATTCCAAATTGTGTTAGGAAACTGGTTTGCCACACCAACACTGCTTGATGATCTGGGCATGGAAGTACAATAGCTGTGTATGACACCCATTATCTTTTTGAGGATGAGTTGGGATAATGTACTAATTTAAAAGCCAAACAGTTGTTGCAGCCAGCTTCTGCCATGCTGCAGTACTTGGGGAGATCTTGATGAAGGCTACCTAGAAGATCATGCTAGACGTATTGGTTACATGAGCAATATAATAAATATACATAATATTCATTATGTGGCACTATGCTGAGAGGATTGTGAAAGGATAAATAATAAACTCCCCAAGCTTAGGAGAAAAGAAAAAATCTTGCCTGCTTTATTATCAACTGCTGAGAGAGTTTCAATAGCCAGCAGCCTAAAAAAAAAATCAAAGGAATTTTAAAAAGTCATCCTAACTTCCTTCCTATCTACTGTATGCTTAATACCTCAGACTGACCAGAAATTTAGAGGAGTTAGCTATCATATTGTGGGAACAAGAAACAAAATACAAAATGAATGAAGATTAATTGATCCAATTTTTTTGCTTGCCACCATCAGTGCTTCCAGAGGATTACATTCCTAATTGTAATAAAACATGCATGGCATTATAATCCAGAATAAATAAATAAAGCTCCACTCAAATGAAAACTGTAAGAGTAAACAATAAGTGTAAAGAATAGATGTAAAATGTAATGTAAAAAATATATGGCAGCATTTATACTATCCTGGCACTAAAATGTTATAACAAAGCTAAATCACAATTTATCTCACATGCAGGATTCTGATATAAGCCACACTTAACAGTGCTAATTCTTCCAACTGAAAATGGCTGGATTCACATATCACACTATGCTGAGCTATACTGCACTGTGATTATGATTTGCACATTATAGATTAATAATAATAATAATAATAAGTTGGAAGGGACCTTGGAGGTCATCTAGTCCAACCGCCTACTCAGGCAGGAAACCCTATACCATTTCAGACAAATGGCTGGCCAGTATCTTCTTAAAAACTTCCAGTGTTGGAGCATTCACCACTTCTGGAGGCAGGTTGTTCCACTGGTTAATTGTTCTAACTGTCAGGAAGTTTCTCCTTAGTTCTAGGTGGCTTCTCTCCTTGACTAGTTTCCATCCATTGCTTCTTGTCCTGCTTTCAGGTGCTTTGGAGAATAGCTTGACTCCCTCTTCTTTGTGGCAGCCCCTGAGATATTGGTACACTGCTATCATGTCACCCCTCACCTTTCTCTTCATTAAACTACACATACCCAATTCCAGCAACCGTTCCCTATATGTTTTAGCCTCCAGTCCCCAATCATCTTTGTTGCTCTTCTCTGTACTCTTTCTAGAGTCTCGACATCTTTTTTACACCGTGGTGACCAAAACTGGATGCAATATTCCAGGTGTGGCCTTATCAAGGCATTGTAAAGTGGTATTAGTACTTCACTTGATCTTGATTCTTCTTGTTGTTGTTGTTAGCTGCGAAGTCGTGTCCGACCCATCGCGACCCTATGGACAACATTCCTCCAGGCCTTCCTGTCCTCTACCATCTTCTGGAGTCCATTTAAGCTCACGCCTACTGCTTCAGTGACTCCATCCAGCCACCTCATTCTCTGTCGTCCCCTTCTTCTATTGCCCTCGATCTTTCCCAGCATTAGACTCTTCTCCAGTGAGTCCTTCCTTCTCATTAGGTGGCCAAAGTATTTGAGTTTTAGCTTCAGGATCTGGCCTTCTAAAGAGCAGTCGGGATTGATCTCCTCTAGGACTGACCGGTTTGATCGCCTTGCAGTCCAAGGGACTCGCAGGAGTCTTCTCCAGCACCATAGTTCAAAGGCCTCAATTCTTTGGCGCTCAGCCTTTCTTATGGTCCAGCTTTCACTGCCATACATTGCAACTGGGAAGACCATAGCCTTGACTATACGCACTTTTGTTGACAGGGTGATGTCTCTGCTTTTTAGTGTGCTGTCTAGATTTGCCATGGCTTTCCTCCCCAGGAGCAAGCGTCTTTTAATTTCTTGGCTACAGTCCCCATCTGCAGTGATCTTGGAGCCCAGGAAAATAAAATCTGTCACTACCTCCATTTCTTCCCCATCTATTTGCCAGGAATTGAGAGGGCCAGATGCCATGATCTTGGTTTTCTTAATGTTAAGTTTCAACCCAAGTTTTGCACTCTCCTTCTTCACCCGCAACAAGAGGCTCTTTAGTTCTTCTTCACTTTCTGCCATTAGAGTGGTATCATCTGCGTATCTTAGGTTGTTGATATTTCTTCCGGCAATCTTAATTCCAACTTTTGATTCATCTAGCCCTGCCTTTCTCATGATGTGCTCTGCATATAAGTTAAATAGGCATGGCGACAGTATACAGCCTTGCCGGACTCCTTTCCCAATTTTGAACCAATCAGTGGTTCCATGTCCAGTTCTCACTGTTGCTTCTTGACCCGCATATAGGTTTCTCAAGAGACAAATAAGATGGTCTGGTACTCCCATCTCTTTAAGAACTTGCCACAGTTTGTTATGATCCACACAATCAAAGGCTTTAGCATAGTCAATGAAGCAGAAGTAGATGTTTTTCTGGAACTCCCTAGCTTTCTCCATGATCCAGCGTATGTTGGCAATTTGATCTCTAGTTCCTCTGCCTCTTCGAAATCCTGCCTGTACTTCTGGTAGTTCTCGATCCACATACTGCTGAAGTCTAGCTTGTAAGATTTTAAGCATGACTTTACTAGCATGAGAAATGAGTGCAATGGTGCGGTAGTTTGAACATTCTTTGGCACTGCCTTTCTTTGGAATTGGAATGTAAACTGATCTTTTCCAATCCTGTGGCCACTGTTGAGTTTTCCAAATTTGCTGGCAAATTGAGTGTAGCACTTTTACTGCATTGTCTTTTAAGATTTTGAATAGCTCAGCTGGAATACTGTCACCTCCACTAGCTTTGTTGTTGCTCAGCTTTTCTAAGGCCCACTTCACTTCACATTCTAGGATGTCTGGCTCGAGGTCAGTGACCACCTCATTGTGATTATCTGGGATGTTAAGCTCATTCTTGTATAGTTCTTCTGTGTAATTTTGCCACCTCTTCTTAATCTCTTCTGCCTCTGTTAGGTCCCTGCCATTTTGGTCCTTTATCATGCCCATTTTTGCATTAAACGTTCCCTTCATCTCTCCAATTTTCTTGAAAAGATCTCTGGTCCTCCCTATTCTATTGTTTTCTTCTATTTCTTTGCACTGTTCATTTAAGAAGGCATTCTTATCTCTTCTAGCTATTCTCTGGAATTCTGCATTCAATTGGGCATATCTATGTTTTTTTCCCTTGCCTTTCGCTTCCCTCCTTTGATCTTGATTCTATCCCTCTGTTAATGCAGCCTAGCACTGTGTTGGCTTTTTTGTTTAATGTTTAATGAGTTTGGGACATATGAGTTTGGGAAGGCCAAAGGTAGTTGTAAATGCCCACATCCTTATTCCTCCTTATTTATTATTTTACCTTATATGGTTGACAATGCCTTGTATATCTCGACAATTTTACTTAATTCTAAATAGCAAAGTCTATGGCTGAAATTCTTGACTTACTTTTTTCTCTCCTTCTTCTCCATTCTTATTTTATGTAGCACTTCCCCTGTGGAGAGCTTGAAAACTTGCATCTTTCTTTGTGTCTTTAGGATAGGTACTATTTTTATTGGCAGCAAACTATGGATTTTTTTTATTATTGTGTGCCAAGATTGCTAGCTTTTTCAAATTGTCCAATGAGTAATTCTGTAAGAAAGCCTTGCAGTTAAAAGTCAAGGCTGGAGCTTTTAAGCGTATTCCAAGTCATGCTAGATTGCCTAAATCTTTTTTTGAAATGAAGGACGACCTGGAATTGAGAGATATTTGGCGTGAGAGGCATTTGCAGGAGAAGGATTATACTTTTTATTCTGATAGACACCAATCTTTTTCGAGGATTGATTTTATTTTGTTGACTAATGATTTTTTTTTGAGAACTAAAAAGGTGAAGATTTGTGCAAGAACTATTTCTGACCACAGTCCGGTTTGGTTGGAGATTGATAAGGAGAAAAGAGACAGGCGCTCATGGCGTGTAAATGAGAATTTGTTTAGAAATCAGAGAAATGTGGAAGAATGCAAACAGCGGATGAAGGATTTTTTTGAGATTAATATGAATAAGGGTACCTCTATGGATATGGTTTGGGATGCTAGCAAGGCATATATGAGAGGGGTGTTGATATATATGAATAACAGACATAGACGTGCAGTGGAAACTAGAAGGAAAGAACTGGAGAATGAAATAAAGGAAAAAGAAAAGGCTTTGATTCTGAATCCAGAGGATGTGAAGGTTAAGGAGGCTATTAGACTGCTAAGAGGACAATTTGATAAATTAATGGCAGATCAAGTGGCAACCAATCTGCGGTTTGCTAAGCATAATACTTTTTGCAACGCTAATAAGCCAGGCAGATGGTTAGCTTATAGACTGAGGAAAAAACAAAGGGCCTCTAATATAGATAAGATTGAGTATAAAGGAAGGGTTGTGTTTCAACAGAATCTTATTAAGGATGCTTTTGTGGATTTTTATTCGAAATTATATACTAAAGAGGAAATTAATGTAAAAGATATTGATATATATTTGGAGAATGCTAGCATCCCAGTTCTTACGCAAGTACAAAAAGAGGGGATTAATCAACTGATTACAGAAGAAGAAATTCTTACAGCAATTAAGGAATTGAAGTTGGATAAAGCACCAGGTACGGATGGCTTGACTGCAGCCTATTATAAAAATTTACAATTTGAGATGATAAAGCCGTTAAAGGAACTGTTTCAGACAATTCAGAGGGAGGGAAAGGTGCCACCGTCTTGGAGAACAGCTTTTATCTCTTTGATTCCGAAGGAAGACCAGGATGCTACTCAAGTTAAAAATTACAGACCGATATCGCTTTTGAACACAGATTATAAGATATTTGCTAAGGTTTTGGCTAATAGACTGATGAGGGTTCTGCAACAGGTGATTCATGGGGATCAAACGGGGTTTATTAGTGGTAGGCAAATGAAAAATAATGTGAGACATATAGTTGATGTTTTAGAGTTTTTGGAAAGGCACAACCAGATCTCTGCAGCGCTAATTTTTTTAGATGCTGAAAAGGCCTTTGATCAATTGAATTGGCAATTTTTGTTGAAAGTTTTAGATAAAATGGATTTTGGGGAAAATTTCTTACAGCCGATTAGGGCATTATATCAAAAACAAACTGCCCAAATCATAGTTAACAATAGCCTGACAGCAGCATGTAACATTGAGAAGGGCACAAGGCAGGGGTGTCCGTTATCGCCCTTGTTATTTGTGTTAACATTAGAGATATTATTGGTTAAGATTCGGAGTTCGGGAAAAATTAAGGGGATACAAGTTGGGGATCAGGACTATAGATTGAGAGCATTTGCAGATGATCTGGTTGTTACAGTGACCCAGCCAGAGCACTCTGTTGTGGACCTGATGGAGATAATAACACAATATGGGAAGGTTTCTGGATTTAAGGTAAATACACAGAAAACTAAAATTTTGGCTAAAAATATGACAGTTTCACAGAAGGCTCTCTTAGAAGGATTAACTGGATTTGAGATTGTTAAGAGGGTTAAATATTTGGGGGTGATTTTGTCGCCCTCTAATACAAAGCTATATAAAAATAATTATGAAAAATTATGGGGGAAAATTCAAAAAGAATTGGAGAGTTGGCAAAAATTGCAATTGTCTTTGTTGGGACGGATTGCAGCAGTGAAAATGAATGTCCTGCCCAAATTTTTATTTTTGTTTCAAATGATACCGATCCTTAAGAAAGATTCTAATTTGGAGGAATGGCAGCGTGGTATCAATAAATTTGTGTGGGCAGGGAAAAAACCATGAGTTAAACTTAAGATTATGCAGGATACTCGTGAGAGAGGTGGTCTTAAACTGCCTAATTTTAAATTATACTATGAAGCTGCTGCATTAGTAGGAATAAGTGATTGGATTAATTTGACGCAAGGGAGGTTATTAAATCTTGAGGGCCATGATTTGTGGTTTGGCTGGCATGCATATTTGTTGTATGATAAGAAGGTAGACAATGTGTTTAGGGTGCATATTTTAAGACAGGCATTGCTGAGAGTTTGGAAGAAGTATAGACATAAGTTGAGTTGCAAGATACCATTGTGGGCAATTCCAAAACACGCAATAGAAAATATTCATGCTGGCTTCAAACATGATGTGACTACGTACAAGGAGATTTTAACTTTGGAAAGAAATGTTTGGTGTTTGAAATCATATAGCCTCTTGCGAGAAGAGAAGGTTGTTCAAAACTGGTTTCAATATATTCAGCTACGGGCCAGGTGGAAAGAAGACCAGAAAAATGGTTTTACAATGACTGATGAAAATTTGATAAAGCAAGTTAGAAATCAGGGATCAGCACATATCAAACGGATATATCTTGCATTGATAGAGATTGATTCAGAGACAGAGCTTGTTAAGGATTGTATGATAAAATGGGCCCAAAACATCCAAGAAGTTATCACAATGGACATGTGGGAAAAGATTTGGGTGAGGAACGTAAAATTTACTCAAGCTCAAAATCTAAGAGAGAACTTTTATAAAATGTTTTATAGATGGCATTTAGATCCTAAAAAGCTTGCAAGTATGTATCCGAATTACCAGCCTAAATGTTGGAGGTGTGGTGATGAAGATGCAACATATTTTCACATATGGTGGACATGTAAGAAGGTCAAGGCTTTTTGGATAAAAGTCTGGTGGAATATGCAGAAGATTTTTAAACAGAGGATAAAGTTTTGTCCGCAACTTTTTTTGTTGGGAATAATTGCAGACGCTACAGTTGTGGACACTAAGTTGATGTTGAACCTAATTACGGCAGCAAGACTTTTGATAGGCCAATATTGGAAGAAAGAGGAATTGCCGACCATAGAAGAGTGGACTTTAAAGGTTTCCGACCTGGCAGAGATGGCGAAGATTTCGGCCTATTTGAAAGATCATTCGCAAGAACGCTATATTATGGAATGGAGAAAATGGATTGAGTTTATCCAGAACAAGTATAGGGTTAAGAAGTTTTATGTAGCATTCGAATAAGTCTTCTTTCGTTTTTTTTTCTTTTTTCTTTTAGTTTTTTTTTATATATAGTTAATATTGTTAAGGTGTGTCTTATCCTATATAAGCTAGAGAGTAATGGATTTTAGATTTTATAGTGGGTAGTATATGGTTGCTTATGATTGCCTTTTTATAGATATATACCTTGTATTTAGCTCTGGGAAGTCGGGGGGGGGGGAGGGGGGGATGGAGGGAGGGGAGGAGGGAGGGAGGTTGGGGGGAGGTAGGGGGGGAGTAGGGAGGGGGAAGGTGGGTTTTTTAAAGGAAAATTGTATTTTAAAACTTTTCAATAAAAAAAAAAAAGTCACTGAAAAATTCCTAGAACGAAAGCCTCTATTTGCTTTGTGGTTCCATATATGTGTGTCTGTGTGTCGAGGGGGAGGACCTATTTCAGTGATGTGTGGATATTAAACCTGGGCTCATAAATCAAGTAGTGTTATCAAGCCTGTGTTGTAGTTATTCACCACCACCCTTCCCTTTCCAAAACTGATATTTTGTTTGTAGGCTGCCCACATCAAAGCCAGCCTTATTAATAGTGCCACCTTATCTTTTTATTCTTCTCAGCCCACACAAAACTCTGCTCCAGAAAGATGGCATGCTTGTATTACACATGTATAACAGAAGTCTGCCAGATAACTTGCCATGTAGTTTCCAAAAAGAGTCAAGACTGACTCATGGTAAAATAACAAAACAAGAGTAACCTTTCTTATGCAATTCAAGGTGTTGTGTTTTTTTTTTATTTACAAGCCCAGATTGACTTAATATCTGATTGTGTATAATAGCTCCCACTCTATGAGAAAGCTACTCATTCAGTAAAAGGCAACAGAAAGGATATGCTGGGGTTGCCTCTCTTAACATTTGCCCATTTAAGGTACTTCCACTTGCTCTTTCTTTCTTTCTTTCTTTCTTTCTTTCTTTCTTTCTTTCTTTCTTTCTTTCTTTCTTTCTTTCTTTCTTTCTTTCTTTCTTTCTCTTTCTTTCTTTCTTTCTTTCTTTCTTTCTTTCTTTCTTTCTTTCTTTCTTTCTTTCTTTCTTTCTTTTTCTTTCTTTTCTTTTCCTCTTTTCTTTTCCTCTTTTCTTTTCCTTGCTTCCTACCTACCTACCTACCTACCTACACCAAAGAGCAACATAAAAAGTGTAGCTTTTGCAACCCTGTCTCACATTTTGTAATTAAGAAGGAACCTGTCCATTTTCTAATTTTTTTCATAGCTGATTGAAAACATACCAAGCTTCTGCTGGCATGTGTGGCTGGCTCTTGTGAATGTTAAAGATGCATGCCAAATACATAATGCCTCGGTTTAGATAATTTTAAAATATGTATTTGTCCCATAATGATAGTATATTTAAGTACCGGTAAATATTTTTAAATCAGTCAGAGTCACCTGGTTGATATGGACAGCTATAGAAAATGAATGAATGAATGAAAGAATGAAAGAATGAATGAAATAAAGCACAATGAAGCAACCACAAGTATTCTCAGTTTGGGGTCTTCTTCCCCCCCCCCCCCATTACTGGAATAATAAATCTGTGTTTGAATTCTTGGTTTCTGAATAACAGCAGAATAGTCAGAGGGGAAAATTTTGTAAACCATCTAAAGTCACCCACGTGTGAGTTGGGCAGCTTTGTTTAATACATAAATAAAAATTATTCAAAAAAGAGGGATACCCAAATTGCACAGACAGATTTCAGATAGCTAAACTGATGTGGATGTGTTTGGTGCTATTTAAAAATAAACACTCAGGAGTCAACAATGACTCAAAGACATACAAAAATGCCCCAATCAATGTCATAACACAGTGAACAGCATCATACTGTTTGCATGCTAGGAAATAGATTTACTTAAAAAGCAATAGCACTTCTCTGATGGAGATGTGTCGCATTTACTGTTAATTTTGAGCCAAAGTGCAGAGGCATTTCAGCTGGTTTTGAATGATCAAGGCAATGGTTATCCAGAGAACTAAATGATAGATGCAGGGAAATAAGGAAAACAGGCAGAGTGAGAAGAGAAGGTTTAAATAAAAGCTCAAAGACCAGTGACTTGAGATTGGTTTATTTTGGCACACTTTCCTTTATTGCATTTATCATGAGGTCTGCGCATAATGGTAAGGTTGTGTTCTGGAACATCTCTATTTTTTTCTCTGTATTCCATCACTGCAACAAGCTTTTTCATTTTAACTTGGAAAAGTGCAAGTCCTGATCACCTGCAGAACAAGAGAAACAGAGAGACCTTAGCAATGGTAGGGTTACCCTACAGCAGGGGTCTTCAAACCTGGCCCTTTTATGACTTGTGGTCTTCAACTCCCAGAATTCCTCAGCCAGCATGCCTGGCTGAGGAATTCTGGGAGTTGAAGTCCACAAGTCATAAAAGGGCCAAGTTTGAAGACCCCTGCCCTACAGACTTGGTGTCTCTTTTTCTGCTGCTTTTGCGCACATGTGGTTCTGTGCGCGATTATTATTTTTCATCCTGCCGTTAATCTGTGCATATCTCATCATGGTCCAGAATCTTTCTACACCCAAAATCCAAACATGCTAGAATCCAATTTCTGAAAAGGGGGGTGTGGAGGGAGAGGAGAAGGAAAGGGCGACCAAAAATGTGCTAAAAACCTCTGACAGATTGAACTCATTATGATCCATTGCATCTTTCAAATCAGCAGAATATTTTGAACTCACTTGTTGGGGGTTATGCAGTTTGATACTGTCTGATTCACATTAGCCAGACTGATGTATGCATAGCATTTGTGTTGTTCTCAAAGACCCAAGAGTACACTTTTAATCATCTTCCCATCCACAGTGGTGGGTGTCTGCAGCATTGGTTCAGAATATAAATATTACTAAATAGAAACAGAGTTAGCATAATAATTGGTTAAAAAAAACTAACAATGGCATCCAGTCCTTTTTTGTATATGCAAAAACAGCTTATGCATTATAGAAATCTGTTTTTAGAAAACAATGCAGTGTTTCCAAAAGCAATGCAGAGAGCCAGAGGGAAAGAGCTTCAGGTGAAATCATGTTGTAACCATGGGTCTTCAAACTTGGCCCTTTTATGACTTGTGGACTTAAACTCCAAGAATTCCTCAGCCAGCATGCCTGGCTGAGGAATTCTGGGAGTTGACATTCACAAGTCATAAAAGGGCCAAGTTTGAAGACCCCTGTTGTAAACTATAGATAGGTCTTGACTTACAACCATTTCTTTAGTAAGTGTTTGAAATTACAGCAACACTAAAAAGGTAACTTACAACCAGTCCTCATATTTATTATTATTATTATTATTATTATTATTATTATTATTATTATTATTATTATTATTATTATTATTATTTATTATTATTATTTATTCAATTTCTATACCGCCCTTCTCCCGAAGGACTCAGGGCGGTTAACAGGGCATATATAAATAACAATACAAAAATTAAAAAGAAATTAAACAAATGCCCAATTAAAATACAATAACAATAAAAACAGTAAAAAACCCATTAAAAACCCTAATGTTCCCCATCAGGCCAGACCAGCTAGTTCAAATAAGTGGGTCTTCAGCCTGTGCTGGAAGGAGCGAAGGTCCGATGCCATCCGGAGCTCAACCGGCAGTTGGTTCCATAACACTGTGACCATCACAGCATTCCCACAGTCATTATCAGAATTGGAGTGCTTGGCAACTGGCATGTATCTATGACAGTTGCAGTGTCCTGGGGTCATGTGATCATCACTGAAATGATTCAGTTAATAGTCATGGCAAAAAAATGTAATAAAACTGAGCATGGCTCCCTTAACAACCACCTTGGTTAGTAATGGAAATTTTGGTCCCAATTTTGGTTTTAAGACAAGGACTACTTGTATTAGCCTTGGTCAGTGCAATTGTATCAACTGTTTTCTAGGAACATCAGTCTTAGTTCTGGAACCATCATACTGGTGTGATGGTCAAATACTAAACACTGAGACCATTGCAGCCCTTAAGATCTTCTCATCCAGCTTGCCAGAGCTGCCACTGAATTCTGTCCCCCCAGGTCTTCTAGTACAGCCCCTATTCAAGCAGGAGGACCTATACCATCTCAGACAGGTGATTGGCCAGTCTTCCAGTGATGGAGTGCCCACGATTTCTGGAGGCAAGCTGTTCCACTGGTTGATTGTCCTCACTGTCAGGAAGTTTCTCCTTAGTTCTTGGTTGCTTCTCTCCTTGATTAGTTTCCATCCATTGCTTCTTGTCTTTCCCTCTGGTGCTCTGGTGAGCAACCTGACCCCCTCTTCTTTGTGGCAGCCCCTCAGATACTGGAATACTGCTATCATGTCTCCCCTATTTCTTCTTTTCTTTAGACTGGCCACACCCACATTCCACAGCTGTTCTTTGTACGTTTTGGTCTCCAGGTCTTTGATCATCTTAGTTGCTCTTCTCTGAATTTTTTCCAGACTCTCAACTTTTTTGTGATATGGTGACCAAAATTGTCTGTAGTATTTCAGGTGTGGTTTTACTAGGGCTTTATAAAGTGGTACTAGTACTCTGCATGATCTTGATTCTATGCCTCTGTTTATACAACCTAGGATTGTATTACCTTTTTTTGGTTGCTGCTACACACTGCTGGCTCATAGTTAAGCGATCGTCCACCAGGACTCCAAAGTCCCTCTCACAGTTACTGTTTTTGAGTCAGGTCTCACCCAATCTGTATTTGTTCCTTTGGTTTTTCCTGCCTAAGTGTAAGACTTTGGTTTTTTTTCCACATTTAAACTCATTTTGTTGGTTAGGGCCCATTGTTCGAGTTTGTCAGGATCTTTTTGGATCCTGAGTTTGTCTTCTGGGGTGTTGGCTACTTCAGCCAGATTGTGTGTGAAGGCCCTTCTCATCTATGCTACCATATGGCCTAAAGATCAAAAAGGCTCCTACATTCAAAGACATAACATCATCTCCAATTCTTTACCTGAGCCAAGTCCTGCCTCTGCCATCTTCCTGGGCTGCCATCCCATGTTTTGTACCTTGGCTGTAATTCCTTGGTACAGTCCTAAATTCTAACTTGCTACCTTTTGAGCAAACTTTATCTGTTGTCATTTATTCAGCCTTGGCAATGCCACTGAGACCTCTGTAGCAAACTACTTGGTACTGTAGCCTTAAAGAAGCCATATTTACTTTGAGACTTGGAACTGGTGAATTAAAAACTGGAGCAGAAACCTTAAGCTTCTTTTTTTTTCAACAAAGGTGTCCATTCCTTATTCTTTTACCAACTTAAATTTACAAATGAATGGGTTAGCTATTCTTGTAACATACAGTCAGGCATCACATTCTGCAAATCTGAAACTCCTTGCTGGAAGATTACCAAAGGAGCTGAGAAGAGGAAAAAAATGTACTTTTGTTCTGCAGTGCTTACTGACAAAATGAGAAATAATTTAAGTAGATTATGCATCCTTTTCTTCCTGTAGTGGGATAGGATGATTTGTCAATGACAAACTATGGGTTCTGAAAAGAACAAGACTTTGGGCATTTATATATGTTTTAGGTCTTTTTCGTGGATGCTTTTTATCCAGTGGGATCCATTCTATGACTGCTTTGGTCCCCCTGCCATCAGTTCTTCTTTCCATGTGACCAGCTCATTCCCATTTAAATTTCAATTCGTTTAATATATATAATATCTTTGAGGTTGGGGTAATCATGAAATGATTTAAAATCTGAGAAGCTTTTTCCCCACAAGTAAAGTCTAAAAGAGGCTGAATGTCTTCTAGTCAAAAGGTATCACTTTTGTATATTGGTGTTGCAAGGAATGTTATTTACCCATAGATAAAAATTACCATTACTGGCTTTTCTTCAGGAAAGCCAGTAATGTGCGATAGGATACCAGCATTTAAAAGGATGTGAAGAAAATGGAGGAGTTTTCCAAAAGCAAAGCCAAGATCACCCCATGAAACTAAATGGCAGAAGATTCAGAGAAGAGTAAGAATAAACTTAGTCTTTACACACAGAGAATTAAATATGAATTTGCTATGGCAAGTTGGGATAATGGTCAGCATAAAAGGATTGATATAAATTATATGGAGAACATCCTCTTCAGCAACCAACAGCCAGATAAACAGGGATTAACACCAGACAAATGTCAAGCAGAAAAAAAATTCCACAATCAAGAAACTACCAGGAGAAAACTACACCCTTACTAATACTTGCAGGGCAAGGTCTGCATATAAACAAGGAGCAAACTCCACACTTGATAACACTGATGATGTTGCCTAGTTGTGTGGGAAGTCAGCTCCCCAGAGAAGGAAATATTAAAAGGGCAGAAAAAAATATATTTTCTCAAAGAATCCTGAAGAGCCAGGAAAGCATGCCCAGTTTTCTTAATAGCCCCAGGTCTCCCTCCCCCAAGCAGGGACCAGCTCTATAGAGATGCGGATGTAAATCCAGGGTGCGAGGAGATTAAGAAGACAAAGACCTAAAATCTACATACCCTGTCCAAACAGTCATCTGCCCAGCCCCAGGGAAGCAGGACATGAACTTTGGACATAATAGGATTAACCCATCACCATCAGAATACCAGAAAGGCACACTCAGACTCAGGTCAAAAGTTCATGACACAGGAAATAGCCTCAAATAGGAACAGGAAGCAGCTCCAAACAAAAGGCTCCAGAGGGTATAAAAACCCTCTCCCTACATGTGTTCAGCCCTTCTTTTCTGCCAGCCATCTTCTTGCCTGGTTCTCCTTTTTAATAAACTACAACTTTCTTCCTAAAGCAGTCACCATGTTTGTTCCCAGCTTCTACTGAACCACAATGAAGACTTTTCTTCCAACAGTTGGCTAATGAAATGTCTGCAAGCAAACAACCAAATTCAAGGAGCATCAAGAACTCCACAGTCCAGTCCTGAGCTACATATATTCTCTTTTGTTGATATGAAGAATAAGACTACACCTAATGACCATTCATGACAATGTGGCAGAACTGTGCATGATTTTTACTTTCTCTTTTTATATAACGATACTAGGTGTAAAACTCCTGTTAATCTTTTTTCAAACACATTAATGCTGCTGCTGTAGTGGATCATCTACTTACAAGCATGTGCATGGATATGGGAAGGAATTACAAATTTCAATGGAAGAAGAATATCACATTTACTTTGAACATTATACTTAGGAAATAATTGTATGAGATTTTTTTTCATTATACAGTCTCAACTGCTAAAATGAATATTTTTTCCTAAAAAAATCAATAAATCCATAAATGTTGGCAATGTAATGAGGTTTGTTTGGAGATATATATGTTTTCTGAGGTTTTCGCAGGTGTTTGTATGTAGATCTTTGGTCATTCGGGTTTTTCCCCACGTAGAATTGGAGGTATCAGGGCGACGTTTCGACGAAATCTCATTCGTCATCCTCAGGCTGGTGGCTTCACCATATATTTTAAATGTTTCTTCAGCATTCAGAATACACTTGCTTAGTCCCAGACACGGGACAAATCTTATTTCCTGTTTCAGCCTAGCCCAAGGCCATCCACAGGCAGTAGCCACAGCAGTGACAGCTCATATTTGTGTAATTTTTTTTTTTGGCTTGATAACAAGCCTTTATTCTTTGTTAGCAAGCCAAAAGAATATATATATATATATATATATATATATATATATATATATATATATATATATATATATATATATATATATATATATATATATATCATTGTAGAATGGAAAACATTCTAAACATTGTAATCCCTTTTACAACCTGAGATAATCTTACTAAGTTTCACTAAACCAAGTTACCCTTTAAAATATAACCACCTGGCACTGAATACGTTAGTAGTTCTAAGAATTCTACACAAGTTAAGATTTTTTATTTCTTCTTCAGAACAATAAAACTAAATAAAGAATATTAATTAATTAATAATTAATAATTTTATTTGTATACCGCCCTTCTCCTGAAGGACTCAGGGCAGTGAACAGGGCAGACATATAAAAGTACAAAAATACAAAAATTAAGAAAGAATTAAACGAGATGCCCAAGCTACAACAATAGGTTAAAATACATTTAAAACAACATTAAAATCCAAACCCATCCCCCATCAGGCCAGGCCAGCTTGTTCGAACAAATAAGTCTTCAGATTGCGTCGGAAGGAGCGAAGGTCGGGCACCATCCGGAGCTCAACCGGCAAATGATTCCATAGCTCCGGAGCGCACACAGAGAAGGACCTCCCCCTGGGGGCCACCAGACGACATTCTCTGACTGGTGGCACCCTGAGGAGGCCCTCTCTGTGGGAATGCACAGGGCGGAGGGAAGTTGACGCCGGCAGCCTTGTTTAGAATAACTTTTCATTTAAAAAATAAATCTGACATAGAATTTAATTCCAATAGGACTACATGCCATGTACAAAATTCATTTTTAAGTTAATATCTCATTTTGTTTCATAATTTAAATTACTGATTTAATGTATAATTTACTATCTATGGTTTTCTTAATGACTGGAACTGTGTTAATAATTTTTAGCTTCATGACATGTGAGGTCTGATTAAAAATGTATATGAAATATCTTATCAACATATAATGATTTATTAGAATATATTAGCTTGATATTTTAGGCTTGTAGCTTATTCATCTATATTTCATTACATGTACCTGATATCCTTGTTTATCCCATCTACTTCTTTTATTCCCCCAAAAATGACAATAAAATGGGGGGAGCATATGCATCATTATGCCAGACATCAGCAGATGGTGCTGTTGAACATCGTCTTCCAAATTTTTCAAAAATGGAAAAAAGGAGATGCTATATTGTTAAAGATTAGTGGTCCAGGGAAATGTTTTAAAAATGGATGCAAATAGAACAGTAAGAGAATTTGCTTTTTTCCATTACACTTGGCATGCAGAAGTAGTTATATTATTTACTTCCCTACAAAGTGTTCTTTGGAACATAAATGAAAATCCCTGGTGTCATAACATTTATAAGACGTATGAAACTGTTGCCTTAATATACCTATCCAAACAAACTCCTGCAAAAGTGATGGTCCTTTCCTGTTCTGCAAATTATGTTTTACTCAGATTCTCGGATCTGTAAATTGAGAAAAAGCAGATCTAACTTTTTATATTATATCATCTTCCCTCAGGGAACACATTTGGTGCAGTGGTTAGGGCACCAGGCTAGAAACCAGGAGACAGTGAGTTCTAGTCCTATCTTAGGCACAAAACCATCTGGGTGGCCTTGGGCCAGTGACAGTCAGCCCTAGGAAGCATGCAATGACAAAATTGAAGGGACTTGTCCAGCTGGTCAGTAGGAGATTGACTTGAAGGCACAAAATTTTTTAAAAAAGAGAGAGCCACTACCTCATAGAAATACAAACCCATCTCCATCAAATTTACATGAAGCAATAATAAATTCCAAAACCCGCACACACACACACACACACACACACACACACACACACATTAAACAAGATTAAAATATAGCAAAAATAAAATTATGGCAATATGAAGATTCCACCAGCCAACATAAGGTAATCTCAACTTTAATCCTAGTATTGCATCAATTATCTCCCCTCTGAGATTAATATAGATATTTGGCATATATCCTCAATTCCATGCAGCACAGTTTACTAACTCAGCAGAGGCATCTGGAGAAAATGGATAATCAGCAGAGTTTAGTGTGCTATAGAACATTCCTATTCAACACCAAAACTCTATGGGTGGCCTTGGCATACAACATAGTTGAAAGAAAACTATTGTTCATTGTTGATATCTGCTGTGTAACTTGAGCACAGATCTCAAGACTGAACACTGAAATTCTTGACATCAACAACCTGAATTAGATTGGAATGAGTCACTTCATGTCAGTGGAGATTCATATTTTTCCATGTAGACAAGAAGATCCTAGAAGAAATAGAATAACCATCACAATGAATTAAAGGGTGTCAAGTACCCCATTATAAACTCTAGAAAGAATACAGAGAAGAGCAACAAAGGTGATCAGGGGACTGGAGGCTAAAACATATAAGGAACAGTTGCTGGAATTGGGTATGTCTAGTTTAATGAAGAGAAGGATGAGGGTGATAGCAGTGTTCCAATATCTCAGGGGCTGCCACAAAGAAGAGGGAGTCAAGTTATTCTCCAAAGCACCTGAGGGCAGGATGAGAAGCAACTAATGGAAACTAACCAAAGAGAAAAGCAACCTTGAACTAAGGAGAAATTTGCTGACAGTTAGAACAATTAATCAATGGAACAAGCTGCCTCCAGAAGCTGTGAATGCTCCAATGCTGAAAGTTAAGAAGAGACTGGACAACCATTTGTCTGAAATGGTATAGGGTTTCCTGCCTGAGCAGGGGGTTGGACTAGATGGCCTCCAAGGTCCCTTCCATCATCATCATCATCATCATCATCATCATCCCATTAAATAATAGAATGATCACAGTTCAAGCCAAAGACAAATCAATCAAAATGATGATTAATCAAACTCTGTGTTCCAATCACAAAAGAAGCAGAAGTTGAATAGTTCTGTACTGATTTGCAACACTGAACCAAACAACACACAAACACAAAACAAGGTATCATACTAATTATAGGTCATTGGGAAGCTAAAACTAGATAAAAAATAGTATCTGGAAATATAGCAAAATTTGGTACTGGTGTGTGAACGAAGCAAAAGACAGATTAACAGAACTTTGCCAAGAACAGTTAGCCTTTATAGCAATGATCCAACAAACTCCAAGACACTCAATACATGGACATCACTGAATGGATATCAACTTAATTATATATTCTGCAAGCAAATATGAGAATATATATTCTCTCAGGAAGAACAAGATTTGATTGTGGCTGAGGTCATAAATGCATTGTTGCAAAATTGTAAGTTAAGCTAGAGAAAATGAATAAACTGTTCAGACCAACAAGACACAGCCACATCTATAGTAATATGATTATGCAGTGAAAGTATAGAATAGATATGAGATATTAGATTTAACAAATAGAGTGCCTGAAGGACTCTGAAAAGATATATATCTATTTAACATTCAAGCAAAAGAAAATTGGAATGCAAAGAGAAAAAGAGGATGAAATAGTTGTCTGCAGAACTTTTACAAAGAAAGACCCAAAAATTGATGATATGCACAAAGATTTGACCATTGAACTAGAAGTGGACATTCTGGAAAGTTAAATGGGCCCTATTGCTAGTAATCGAGCTACAGAGGTTGCAGAACTATTTTAACATAAGATAATGCAGTTGTGGTTTCTAAGCATGTTCAAAATGGAAGAAAATCAAATTATATTTCCCCTTTAAAAAAAGCAGTGTCAAAAATTAACAAACTAAATAATTACACTTATCTCACATGTAGTGAGATAATGTTCAAGATTTTTGCAATCTGATTTTAATAATGTAAGGAGCTATACCTAATGCTGTTAGAAAAGCTGGTAGTTTACCCTCTCAGTGTTGGTGGGAGACTCTTTAATTTCACAAAATATGATCAGATTTACCATAGTTTCAACTCGGAAACTGTGACCATCCTAGACCAAGCCAAGTCCAAAAATGCTAGAGAATGCTGGTGATGACCTATAAAGCCCTGAATGGCTTGGGTCCGGGATATCTGAGGGAACACCTGCTGCCGGCATCAAGCTCCCTTCGTCCAGTGCGCTCCCACAGGGAGGGTCTTCTCAGGGTGCCACCGGTAAGAGATTGCCGGCGGACGACACCCAGGGATAGGGCCTTCTCAGTGGGCGCGCCTGCCCTTTGGAACCAGCTGCCCGCGGAGCTTAGGACTGCCCCCGACCTTCGCTCATTCCGCCGGGACCTGAAGACCTGGCTCTTCGAGCTCTCTGGCCCAGGCTGAGAATTTTAATTTTAATTTTAATTTTAACTGGGGTTTTATTTGTTCAGGGACGGATATATATATTTTTAATTATTTTTAACTTTTGTATTTTTGTTTTTAATCACCCTGTAAACCGCCCTGAGTCCTTCGGGAAAGGGCGGTATATAAATGTAATAAAATAAATAAATAAATTTCTAGAAGCCTAGCACTCTGACAAATGTGCCAACAATAGACAGATAGACATAAGCAATATCTACCTACTGTGCAAAAGAGACAATCAAACAAGCTAAAAGGGGAACAAAAAGACCAAAACCTCTTCCCACTAGCAATCAGCACCCAGATGAGGGTAGATTAACTCCAAGATTAACATCAGACCAACAATCAAGAAGTAAACAGAAGTAAACAATACCCCAATCAAGGAATTGCCAAACAAGCTAACAGTAAACAGCCAACAAAAGACACTCCAAGAATATTCCCACCCACGTTAACAGAGAGAGCCACTAGAATATAAACTGAGAGAAAACTCCATTCCTTAGTAACACTAATGACGTTACCTAGTTTGGGTAACGAAATGTCCAAGCTCAGAGAGCACCAAGGACCCCTCATTTCAACCCTGAGCTACAAGTATTCACTTTTATTGGTAAGCAAGTAATACTCTGAAGCAGTCAAACTGCCGACCCACGGGCCGGATGCATCATAGCAAGACTGCGCCCACCCCATTCCTGGCAATGGGAAAAAAGTCACGATATGTCGCAACACGTGACATGACGTTGCTAGTTTGACACCCCTGAGCTAAAGCAACTCAAGGACCACTAGGGTTAGGGGATTAGGTAAGGAACTTAGGTTCCAGTCTCAATCATGATAGCTCACTGTATGACTTGGGTTAATCTTCATTTTTCAGTATAATCTTCAGTAATATTTATGTAGTTTGAGATGAAGTGCTAGCATCTTGAAAGGCAAAAGAGTAAAAATATCTAATATACATTATTTATTTATTTATTTATTTATTTATTTATTTATTATTGGGACTTATATGCCGCCCTATCTCCCGAAGGACTCAGGGCGGCTAACAACAACATACAATAAATACAGAAGTTAAGATAAAATTAAAATTAAAGGCCTCTGTACAATAAATTAAAATTAAAATAAATTAAAAATTAGAGTTAAAAATTAAAAACATAATTAAAATCCCTGTCAGTCCAGGTCAGCCAGGTGGAAAAGGAGTGTTTTGAGGCCGCGGCGAAAGGACTGGAGATCTGGGGCCATCCGAAGCTCATGGGGGAGCTGGTTCCACAGGGCTGGCGCTCCCACAGAGAAGGTCCTCCCCCTGGGGGTCGCCAGCCGACATTGTCTAGCCGACGGTACCCTGAGGAGGCCTTCTCTGTGTGAGCGTACTGGGCGATGGGAATTCGTTCCCGGCAGCAGATGGTCCTGCAAGTATCCCGGGCCTAAGCCATGTAGGGCTTTAAAGGTAAGTACCAGCACCTTAAATCTCACCTGGAGGGCAACCGGTAACCAATGCAGCTCACGCAGGAGGGGTGTAATATGGGAGTATCGGGTTGCTCCCATCACTACCTGTGCAGCCGCACTCTGCACCAGCTGAAGCCTCTGGGTGGTCTTTAAGGGCAGCCCCATGTAGAGAGCATTGCAGTAATCTATACTTTATATAACCATTATCATGCATGGTTACTTGTTATGTGATTGTGATTATTTAATGCTCATTAAGAAATCTTGCAATCTGCCTTAAATTCTGTATCATTTCAGTATAGACCTTCCAAACAGACCAGACAATGTCAGGATAAAGAGGCATTTTTAATCTATATGAGCAGTGAAAAAATTATGCTGCAGCTAGCTTATTTTCATGGAAGATAGATGGGCACTACACACAGATGTTATATATCAGATATATTAAATGAAAAATATGCTTGATTTTTTTTATCAATACTGGCCTATATATCTTTACTTAGTAATAAGTCCTATTTGTTTAAGCTCTCAGATAATCCCATTTTATATTGATCTTTTGTATTTTATTAAACTGGGAGGATTTTATCTTACAACTGAGTTTTTTTGCGATTAGTCGTCCTTTCTATTGTTTTAATTTAAACCCTGGGATATATTTGTGTCTACCATTATTGGTCCATAGATTCTAAATAATTGGCTGCATCCAGAATTCACATTATATTAAGTCATGACAGAAAGCCGTAAATCATGGTTTACACAGAACCATTAGTTGGCTCATACAAGCCATGTTGGAAATAAGCAAGCTACCTTACGTGAGTGTAAGCTTGAATCAAGTCATTGATAGCTAGTTGGGATGTTCATTTTTTTTGCTTCTTTTGTCTTAAATTAGAAATTTATTTCAAATACCTAACCTAAAAGAAAATGTTATCATCTTATTCATCCATTAATTAATTTACATGTGGGAAAAACATACAACTGATTTGTATGCCATCAAATTGGTGTCAACTTTTAGGAACCACCCAGGTAGATTTTTTTTTTCAAGAAGAATCTGTCTGCAGGTTCTTCAGCTCTTCCAACAGAATACCTTTGTTCTACAACTGAGTGTATGTATCTTGTTGCTGGTCATGCTCTATTTTAATTTCCTTCTACCTATCCTTAAGAGTTGTGGTGGCACAGTGGTTAGAATGCAGCATTGTAGGCTAACGCTGCCTACAGCCAGGAGTTCGATCCTGACCAGCACAAGGTTGACTCAGCCTTCCATCCTTCTGAGGTTGGTAAAATGAGGACCCAGATTGTTTGGGACAATAGGCCGACATTTGTAAACTGCTCAGAGAGTGCTGTAAGGTACTGTGAACTGGTATAAAAGTCTAAGTGCTCTCCCAGCCTTACAGACTTCCCTAGTGAGAAAGATTTTTGAATATGTCTGTCACGACGTCCTCTGCGAAGAATCACAAGCACTCCAAAGGTACGGGTGACCAGGTTTATTGCTCACACAGATCAAACCGCGGTAAAGTCAGCGTTGAGGCATCCAGCCTCAACGCTCTTTTAACGTGCAGCTACACCCTAACCCCACCCCTTCAAAGCAAACCGGCATCCGCCTGCCTCCCCATAAAAGCCCCACCCATCACCCTGCACAGCCACCACCCACCGCGTGCGTTGCTGCGGCCCACCGGGCCCTCTCCCAGGTAAGGCCTGTCCTTCCGCCTCCATGCGCATCCCTGCCCCTCCCGATGTTGCTACTGTGCTCTCCCACCCTGCACGCCCACACGAACGCCCAGCCGGAAGGAGAGGCAGCGTGGGCATGGCCACCCCCCCGTCCATGGCTGCCCGTGGCAGGTCAGGTCCTCCGGCCGCTCCTCCATTGTCATCCTTTACTTGTTCCGACTCCGGCTGCTCCTGTGGCCCGGCAGGGCGCTGGCATTTCTCCCAGGAACCGGGCGCGGGTGCAGCCTGTGGCTCCGGGCCCAGCCGCCGGAGCGCCGGGGATCGGCCGGTACAGGCGTGCCCACCGGCCGACCGATGGGTGTTTGAAGCCGTCCTCGTCGGTGGGGCGAGAGCGCGCCCATCAGCCGCCCGGTTGTGAGCGCGCCGGCCAGCTGTGAGGCGGAGACCCGGCGCTGCGCGCGTAGGCCGGGCGAGGCTGCACCCATCAGCTGGTCGGCGGGAGCCCGACGCCGCGTTCTCAGGGTGTTTGCGGCTGGCTGCTCCGGCTGACTGCTCCAGCGTGGCGTGGACGCCTGCTGGCCGGTAGCGAGGTGCTGAGGTTGGGCGGTGCAGGTGAGCGCAGGAGACGGCAGGTGAGAGCAGAAGCCGAAGGAGGGAGGGGCCGCTTCCCCGCGCCGGCGGAGAGAGCGGCGGAGACGCTGTCGGGGCCCGGATGCTTGGCATCTTGTGAAACTCGCACTTGACAATGTCCAAAGTATACTCATTTGAGATTGATCATCTGTACCTCAGTTGAGAGTTTTGTATTATTATTTTTTTTACTAAGATCTATTTCTTTTTGTTTTTCCTGGCTATCCACAGTATTCCCAGGAATCTATTCCAATAACAAAGTTTGCAAAATTCTTTCTATCCTGTTTCTTCAAAGTCCAATTTTTTGCTTCTTTGAGTGTTACAGGGAACACGCTTGTCTGCATAGTTCTGATCTTTGTAGATATAGACCAGGGGTGGGGAATTATGGCCCTTTTATAACTTGTGGACCAACTCCCAGAATTCCTGAGCCAACCATGCTGGCTCAGGAATTCTGGGACTTGAAGTCCACAGGTCATAAAGGGACCATAGTTCCACACCTCTGATATAGACACATGTGAATATGTTTACCAAGCGCCATGGTGTCTGTGATGTATTTTTGAATGCACAAAAAATATAAAGGCAAAACAAAAGTCTCATTGTTTAAAATGAATACCTTTTTAAAAATTGAACCAATATCTTTAAAAGATAATGTTTTGAAATGCTATTTAACTCAGTAGTTTTATTGAAAATGTACCCTTTAGTTTTATAGACAGGAAATTATGTTTTGGTTAAGAAATTGTTCCCTTATGCTCTCTAGAGCAATTTAAGTTACTCTGTAATTGGTAACCTCCATAACAGAACTGTTTATTTTACTTGTTTACTGTATTTATGGATTTAGTATACGCAGTAATAGATTGCATTTTTCCGATGTACTGTTTTTGCCATATTTACATTATTGCATTGGTAGGATAATGAAAAAGACATCACAGCTACTTTTTTGCATTAGAAAGTTCTATTAGACAAAGGGAGACTATTCAAAGGGAGACTAAAGAACGGTTGCTGGAATTGGGTTATGTCTAGTTTAATGAAGAGAAGGACTAGGGGTGACATGATAGCAGTCTACCAAAATCTTAGGGGTTGCCACAAAGAAGTGGGAGTCAAGCTATTCTCCAAAGCACCTGAAGGCAAGACAAGAAGCAACGGATGGAAACTAATCAAGGAGAGAAGCAACCTAGAACTAAGGAGAAATTTCCTGACAGTTAGAACATTTAATCAGTGGAACAACCTCCCTCCAGAAATTGTGAATGATCCAATGCTGGAAGTTTTTAAGAAGAGACTGGACAAACATTTGTCTGAAATGGTATAGGTTCTCCTGCTTGAGCAGGGGGCTGGACTAGAAGGCCTCCAAGATCCCTTCTAGCTCTGTTCTGTTCTGTTCTGTTCTGTTCTGTTCTGTTCTGCTCTATCCTACCCTACTCTACCCTACTTTACTCTACTCTACTCTACTCTACTCTACTCTACTCTACTCTACTCATATAGAGGGAATCCTTTATCATGAATATTGTTGATCTTATGACATATTTTTGAGAAATAAGCTTTTCCATGGCTTAGGACCCCAATTCTAAAAGTAGGTGCAAATAACCAAGAACAGGAATTGAGTTCAAAGCACCTAAGAGTTTATTATTGCCACCTATACACAAGAACCTGGTCTACTAACACAGTGGCCCCCAACCTTTTGGGTACCAGGGACCAGTTCCATGGAGAAAGGTTTTTCCATGGACCGGAGGGGGACTGGTTTTGTGTGCTGCCTGCATCCCACATATGGGGCTTTGCCTGTTTGCATGGCCTGGTTATTGGCAAGCCTTGGATCAGTGCTGGTCCAGAGACCGGGGGTTGTGGACCCCTGTACTAACAGTCAAGCTAAATTGACACTAGATAAGGGTCAACAGAATTCATGGGGGGGATGGACTTGGGTCTCTTGTGACTATGCAACAACTCCAAACTGATGATGCATTTAACCCAATCCTCCAGCTTAGCTATACATAGACTAAGTTATGGTTAGTACAACTTAGTACAACAATCCCTAAGCAAGGGTTGTTGTGTAAGATGCAAGTGACTGGGTTGAGATTTTTCCTTCCATTTGTCCTTATTTCCTATCTACTTCTACTTTGACTTCATTGAAAGCTGAAAGTAAATCTTGACAACAATTAAAATTTGCTTTCTTCTCCTAATTTGATGCATGTGGTGTGTACTATAATTCATAACATGCCCTGCATTAAGTTACAAGCAAGTCAACTTTTCTTTTCTTTTTTTATTTAAAAGTTTTTAAAATACATTTTTAAAAAACATAAACTCCCTCCCTCTCCCTCCCCCTGACTTTCCCACCCTTCCCCTCCCCCCCCCCCCCCGACTTCCCAGAGCTGAATACAGGGTATAAACTTTAACCAACTTAAGCTAAAATATGCTAACCAACTAAAAAAAGACACTTTAGATTCTATCGCACTTTGACTCCTCTTAACATAACTAAATAACTAAATAATAATAACTAATTAATAATACATCATATAATACTAATACTTATTCATATACTAAATGAAACTTTCTAGTCCCATATTTATTCTGAATATAATCGATCCATCTTCTCCATTCCAAAATGTATCGCTGTTGTGAGTGTTCTTTCAAATATGCTGAAATCTTTGCCATTTCCGCCAGGACTTTTAAAGTTCAGTCTTCTATAGTAGGTAGTTCCTCCTTCTTCCAATATTGCGCTACCAAAAGTCTCGCTGCCGTAATTAAATTTAACATCAATTTAATATCTATAACAGTACAATCTGTAATAATACCCAACAGAAATAACTCTGGAGAAAACCTTATCTTTTTCTTAAATATCTTCTGAAGCAAGTCAACTTTTCAAAGACTAAATGGTCTTGCCACAGACAAAGCAACACTCAGCAATTGCTAATCATCTTTATCAAGATGCACTGTGTGAAATCAGATTGTGCAGTTACAGAAAAAGAAGGACAGTAAACTCTGTGGCGATTACACTTAAAAGGACTCATTTGTGAATGTAGTATCATTATCCTCACACACTAAATTATACCAGGCAAATCACAATGCTAAGGAGTAGCTAAGGTGACTGTTATATATAACCATTTTCTTATTTATACCATATTAAACAGAAAAGTTAAATTCACATATGCTAAACTATTGCTTGCTTAACCACAGCTCAAATTTACACAATATTCCATGGATTTGCAAAAATATTCTTTCATCTCATTTAAGAGGTTCCTCAAGTCTTCTGAAGAAATCTGGAGATTATTAGGAAAAGGAAATACAGGAAAATAGTTTCCTGGTATACCATTCTACTCTTGTACAGCTGATTTTTGCTTAAAGACTTTTAAACTTTTAAAGTGCATTAAATACTTTAGCAGCCTCAGCAGGTGCCAACTCTAACCTGACCTTGGTTGACACCCCCACAAAAAAGTCAAGAAGGACTGAATCCTGGTTAGTACTTATATAGGAGATCAACTGGAAATCCTTGAACTGTATGTTAGATGGAAAAAAACTGGGAAAAAGCAGAGGTAAAACTTTTATAATTTTTGCAAATAAACTAATTAAACATATTTCTCTGTGAAGTCCATAAGACCTGAGCTGAATTGGAAGAACTGGGACCTTGAATTTTGATGACACGGATTCCTTTTACACTGCTCATTCTGAAATGCTGATGTATAAGAAAATTGATGTTGCATTCATATAACCACTTAATCTAATTTCACATAGTACATCCAACTCATTGTACTCTATAGAACATGACTTGTGCTGCTAGATCACATCCTATATGCAGTGATTTATCTCTGCCTGCCTGCCTGCCTGTTTGCCTGCCTGTTTGCCTGTCTGTCTGTCTGTCTGTCTGTCTGTCTGTCTGTCTGTCTGTCTGTCTGTCTGTCTGTCTGTCTATCTATCTATCTATCTATCTATCTATCTATCTATCTATCTATCTATCTATCTATCTATCTATCTATCTACTACTGGGCTATATAAAAATGGAAATTAGATAATAACAGTGAGGTATAGAGAATCAACACAGTTAAGTTTGTCAGCACATTTTAAGAAATTTATCTTTCTTTTGCCCATCTGCACATGCAAAGGATTATTACCCATTGCCTAAGCTACTCTGTTCAGGGAGGATAAAACCACAGAGTGATATTGAACATTGTCATACAGTAAATAGACAAGAAATTCAGAGCAATCAAAGCAGAGCAGTCATATTAACAACAATTTGTCACTCTTGTATGGGCAAGATTTAAGAGAAAGGAATCAGGAAGTTTAGGACCCATACATTGTATGTAACTGATTTGTTCTGGGCTGTCACTTGAGTTGTAGAAGGGCAAAGATCACTTTCATGGTAGAATGTTGACTGGAATTCCTTCAGGAGCAGAATCTATCAGAACAAAACAGCAAGCTTGACCAGCTAAAGCGGTGCAGATCTAACAAAATAAACTGACTGCAGTACAATTCCATTCCTGTGCCACTGAAATAGCACAGAAAATACGACCTCAGGAAGGAATTGCTGGCGCAAATGAAAATCAGATGCAGTAACATAAAGACCGCAGGGCATATGGCTCATCCAGATGCACTGAGATTTATGTACCTAAACAGAAGAGTGTGGCTTATATATTGTACTTCTCCTAGATGGAGATGAAAGCTACTCCAGGAGCTTTCCAAAGAAATGAACAAGTAACAGTGGGGGAGGAATTTATTCATACCGTGCAATACATACATATGTATGCATGCACATGCACACAAGAGTGCACACACAGAGTCTGCTTTGGGCTCTGGAAAACAAGGACACCAGCCCCTTAATCACTGTTTCTGCCAAATAGTGCCCTGGGCAACTTTCAGCTGGGCAAACATTAGAGGAAAAGCAATGTTTGCCTTAATGCAATTTCCCTCCCAGCTGCTTTCTGCTACACAGCAACAGTTTTTTGCAGATTCACAGATGTGAATTGGGAGTTCTTCCAGAAGAAGTCAAGATACAGTGGCTGTTCTAAATAGTTTAATGATTTAATTCATTTAATTAAATGGAATCCCAAATGACCAGGTAACGTTTTTTGACTGAAGGAGTTTTGCCTGGTGTGATTGAGTTCTGCATCCATCATTTTGTTAACGCAACTGGTCTACTAGTCTTGGTCGCTCAACAGCGAGACACTGATGAAGCAGGCACAGCAACGCCTGCATTTTCTGTGTTACATGATAAAAGCACATCTTCCTTCCCCCTGTCCTGACTACTTTCTACAGGGGGAGGATCAAGAGCATCCTGTCATACAGAATCACAGTCTGGTTTGGAAGCATCACTGCTTCAGACAGGACGGCAGTGCAGAGAGTGGTGAGGATGCCTGAAAAGATCATTGGCAGTTCCCTCCCTTCCCTCCAGGACTTAGCACATAAGCGTTGTTTGAGCTGGGTCTGTAAGATTATCTGGGACGCTACACATCCTCCTCTTCACGACCTGTTTTCCTTGTTACCTTCTGGGAGGAGGCTCCGTGGTATCTGAAACAGAGCATCCAGATTCAGCCACAGTTTCATTCCATACAGCATTAACCTTGTGAACTCTAAAGCTTTCTCCTTCCTTTATGTATTCAAGATGGACAGTGTTTAATATTCATATGTTATGTATATGTAGGGATGTAGGTCTATACATGTGTTATATATAGTATGTATATGTTGTATATAGTATGTTTAGGTGTGTGTCATGTATGTATTCATTTTGAGAGCAGGCAACTAAATTTCATTTTTGATGTGTGTCGTTGTACCCACAGTAAAAAATGACAATAAAGTTTATCTTATCTTACTAACTAATGTACCCTATAGTCTCCCATTCTACACCACAGCTTTTTACATTAACTTTTTTTTCATTGTTTACTCTTTTTTTACTTTATTTTACTAGGATTCACTAGAAAACTTAAAAGACCAGATCACCTTTGAGAAGGGTCTATGTCTGTGGACACTAAAGTTGGCACTGACTCGATAGAACATGATCAGTTGATCATCAATCTATCAGATTAGGAGTTATAAATGGGCAATAATATTCTGATTGCTCATATAATGCTAATTCATAAACTATGGTTTACAAAAAAACACCCAATCGATTTCATACACATATCATACTAACCAAATCCAAACAAATCACAATATAGCTTAGTGCAATGGGGGGGGGAGAACCCAGTTAGTACAAATCAAAGTTAAGCCAGCTTTCTGCCAAATAGGAAATACAGCTTTAGTAGCTGAGGTCAGCAGAAAAAAAGTACTAATAAGAAAGATTTCTAAGAGTGTGGAAATTATCTAACAACCAACTGCCTTAGTAACTGACTCTTCTGCATATCATAGTGATTTCCCCAAATCTTTCCAAAGTCCTCTTTCCCAAAACCTTCTAAGGGAAGGATGTCCAATCTTGGCAACTTTAAGACTTATGGACTTCAACTCCCAGAATCCACATGGCTGGCTGGAGATTTCTAGGACTTGAAGTCTACAGGTCTTAAAGTTGTCAAGTCTGGACACCCCCTGCTCTAAGGGCTAAGCAATCATTCCAACAACAGGATAAGGCAAACTTTACAGAAGTTGGAGCTAAAAAAAATATCACTTTCTTCCATGGGTTGTGTAGTTCAAGTAAACAGTTCAAGTAAAAGGCCCAATACATTACAAATATGATTTGGATATTCAAAATATATTTCTTCAAAATGCCCGTCTCCTGTGCCACACTGTGGGCCATGTCATTAATTCCCCAATCTCATCCTACTGCTTGCAAGATTAACTTTCTTTAACATTTGGTTGTAACATTCAGACTTCAGTTCAACTGTTGATCAGCTTCAAACATTATGGCACTGCCTGAAACAGGCATGTCCTGGGACACCAGCTTTGTGTAGTGGATATGTACGGTTTGCCAGAAAAAAGTGTCCATCTACATCATATTCCCTACTATACAAAGGTTGACTAACAGACCTTTCTCTATGCTCAGGTTCAGTGACTGCACTTATAACCATATTAAGCCATGGTTTATCTGAGCCACGATTTATTAAACAAGCCAGAAACATGCAGATGACCAAGAAAGTAATGATTTATTTATTCTTCCTTTTAAAGAAACAGCTCTTGCTTTGAATTTCTGTAGACTGAATCGAGGCATGGGGAGGGCACTAAACCAGAAAAGAATAATCTAGGAAAACTCACATGAACCATAAATCCTCCTTTGCACAGCATATTGTATCACCATTGCAATTAGTGAGCCAAGAATAAGCTAGACTTCTAAAGCAGTTTATTGCCTTTAAACAAATCCTGGTTCATTGTTCCACATACACAAAGACAGTAAATTATGGTTTAGCGTGTAAATGCATCCAATAATTTTTGCACTTTCCTAATTTTCCTCTCTTAAAGAGATGGGAGTACAAGACCATCTTATTTGTCTCTTGAGAAACCTATATGCGGGTCAAGAAGCAACAGTGAGAACTGGACACGGAACCACGGATTGGTTCAAAATTGGGAAAGGAGTCCGGCAAGGCTGTATACTGTCGCCCTGCCTATTTAACTTATATGCAGAGCACATCATGAGAAAGGCAGGGCCAGATGAATCAAAAGTTGGAATTAAGATTGCTGGAAGAAATATCAACAACCTAAGATACGCAGATGATACCACTCTAATGGCAGAAAGTGAAGAAGAACTAAAGAGCCTCTTGTTGCGGGTGAAGAAGGAGAGTGCAAAACTTGGGTTGAAACTTAACATTAAGAAAACCAAGATCATGGCATCTGGCCCTCTCAATTCCTGGCAAATAGATGGGGAAGAAATGGAGGTAGTGACAGATTTTGTTTTCCTGGGCTCCAAGATCACTGCAGATGGGGACTGTAGCCAAGAAATTAAAAGACGCTTGCTCCTGGGAAGGAAAGCCATGGCAAATCTAGACAGCACACTAAAAAGCAGAGACATCACCCTGTCAACAAAAGTGCGTATAGTCAAGGCTATGGTCTTCCCAGTTGCAATGTATGGCAGTGAAAGTTGGACCATAAGAAAGGCTGAGCGCCAAAGAATTGAGGCCTTTGAACTATGGTGCTGGAGAAGACTCCTGCGAGTCCCTTGGACTGCAAGGCGATCAAACCGGTCAGTCCTAGAGGAGATCAATCCTGACTGCTCTTTAGAAGGCCAGATCCTGAAGCTAAAACTCAAATACTTTGGCCACCTAATGAGGAGGAAGGACTCACTGGAGAAGAGCCTAATGCTGGGAAAGATCGAGGGCAATAGAAGAAGGGGACGACAGAGAATGAGGTGGCTGGATGGAGTCACTGAAGCAGTAGGCGTGAGCTTAAATGGACTCCAGAAGATGGTAGAAGACAGGAAGGCCTGGAGGAATGTTGTCCATAGGGTCGCGATGAGTCGGACACGACTTCGCAGCTAACAACAACAACAATTTTCCTCTGTTTTCCTTCAATTACTTTCCCTGAATTCCTTATCTCTCATTTCCTTCTCTTCAGCACGGATTAATCATTAATTATCAATTCCTGATTCTTAGGACATTTCTGCACAACAACCTAACCTGCTTGTCATCTATGCTGTGCTGGGCTTTTATTTTTGAGGGAATTTAGGAAATTCTCTGGAAAATCTGGATTGCATGGGTTGCCCTTGGGATGAGACTAATAATCAATTAGGTCAATATAGGATTTGAGTTGTCTCTGTGTTTCTGGTCTTCCCATCTAGGCAGGGAGGTCTAGCATTATTGGATGGCTGTGGCTGCATTGGCTCTTGAAGGCGAATAGTTTTGGGAGGGATAGTAAGGGCTATAGGCCACATGATCAGGAAGATTTTAATGTGTTTGAGCAACATGGTGGAACTAAGGTAACATACGACAGACAATCTTTGCTGGCATGGCGAGTTTCTAGTTATTTTGGAACTGTTGGTGAGACTGTTAAAAGTCTTGCCTACTCTCACCCTCCAGAAGAGATTTGTGGGCCATAATGGTGCCTGGCTCAGTAGATCTGTCAATCAGCCCTGCACATTCATAGATGCTTCAGAAATGCAGATTTCAAAACTAACTTTGTGAAAGCTTGGAGACCTTTGCTCCCTTTACAGGCAACATTCCAAGCATTCTTCAGGGTTACATTTTTAGATTCAGCAAGGGACAAACCGATGTTTGACTTACAGTATTTCTCCAGGAATGTTTATCTTGGTTTGTTGATCATTTTACAAAGCTCTAAACACTGGACAAATTGTATTGTTTTTCTCTCTCTTTGATTAAGGTTATAGCTCAGTAATCAGGCACATGCTTTGCATACAAAAGGTCTCAGTTTGCTCAACTTGGCATTGTCAAGTAGAACTGGGAAATAGATCTTCCCAACACCCCCCCCCCCAAAAAAAAATTGCTGTCAATCAAAGGCTGGGTTTACATGCTATATTAACTTCTGCTCTTTCTAACTGAGTGATTGATCCTGATTAATCATTGCAAGTTATTTAACTATTGTGGTTGGGTTCACCCGTAATACTTAACCATAACACATTGTTTACAAAAGGCCAAGTTAACACATCACCTTATGGCAACCCCAAACAAATCACACAATGGCTTAGGACAAATCTCCATGAACAGGCAATAGTGAGCTACTTGGATCAGTGGTTGAACTTGCTCTAAGCGAGTCTCCAATGAGTTTCACCACTCTCGTAAGCAAAGAATGGATGTACAAAGAGCTGCATTTGTATATTTAGCCATAAGTCAGACAGTGATAAATTCTGACATGCAGTGGATTCCCAGTGTGGACTAGGATAGTAAGCAGAAAATTGTTTTTACAGCACATTCCAACTTACATTGTTACAACCTCAGCTCTCTGGTAGTGTCTGTGCCATATGAAAAGAAAAGAGGAAAGAGTAAAGAGAGGAAAGAGAAAAGAGAAAAGAAAAAAGAGAGAGAAGATAGAAAAGGAGAGAGAAGAAAGGAGAGAAGAGGGAAAAGAGAAAAATAAGAAAAGAATAGAAAAAAAGGAAAGAAAAGTTGTATCCCCCTATTATTTTTGGAACTGTTGGTGAGACCGTTAAAAGTCGTTGGCGCTGTTTGAATTTGTTCTACCAGCAGCAAGATCTGACTGCTGGCCCAGTGATGGATTCTACTGCAAATCAGGGCTGTTTCCAGAGGAGGCAGAGGAGGAGAGGACCTGGAGCTTATGGAGCGAAGGAACTGGATGAGGCTGTCGGCAGGCCCAGAGGAAGAGAGAGAGGCTTTTGGAGGAGTTGGTGGCAGTGGCGGCAGCGTGCTCCAGGGGCGAAAAGAAGCAAGGCCTCTTAAAGGAAAAGGTGGAAGAGTCAGGATCAGAAAAAGGAAAGAAGGCAAGGTTGTCAGAATACAAGCGAATTTGAGGGCTAATCCACATGGAGCCCCATTTCCATCTGTCCTGTTTGCCATCATTCACTCCCTAGAGACTAAAATGGACAAAGTGAAATTTGAGCGGGCCCCGAACAAGGAGTATATATTGGAGGTGGTGACCCTTTGAGAGCTGTATGCAACGAAATTTCATTTTGATGTATGCCGATTGGTGTACATTCAAAGTGACAATAAAGTTATCATTATACTGCAGAGGTTTGGGGTGAACTTACAAACTTCTGAAGACTAAGCATTTGATCAGTCCTTATCCCAGAGGTGCTTTTTCAAGAGCCAAATGGACTTTCTTGTTTTTCAGCCATGACTTGGATGACTGAGAATCTCCATAGATGATCAGTCCTACGTTTTCTACTTCAAGTTACAAAATATAAGAATATTATATTTTGTATATGACTAAGGTTACTGTCTATAAGTGCTATGAATCCCTTGTACAGACAGATGCCCTCCTATTAATCTATTTGCGCAAGCATTTAACCCACTCAGTAAGTCCTTCTGATTTTTGACTACATTTATCAGTACTGTATAAAGCCTTAGTGATTCTTTCTCCCTTCTCCCCCTTCTTTGGCAGGCTTTACGATAAGAGCTAATTTTTGGTTATGAAAACAAACGAAAAGTTAAAGATAATAAATGCCTGGAAAGCATTTTTTTTCCTAAGGCTGGGTTTCTGAATTCTTAGCACTTGATTCCTCTTCAGATCATCCAGTGTCTGTCAAGTGGCTGGAATTTAAAGATACAGCAAAGAACTGCTGTTGCTTAGGAAGAAATACACACAGGGAAACAATGCAAAGTACAGGAAAGGAAGGATATTAAAATCGCATCCAGGAGGTAGTGAAGGAGCAAACACACTCACACACTTTCTCATGAACAACATCAACTTTCAGTATTTAAAAAGAGCTACACTTTTTAAGGTCTAAGTTAGCTGAACTGTATTTTTGAAATGGCTGGGGGGGGGAGTTGCATTTTTTTCCTTTTAAAGGTATTCCCAGACATTTTTTTCCCCCTCAAACTTGTGTTCTACTTACTCTCAGGTCCCATCATAGGAAAGACTTTTGCAGAGGAAGATAAATATGTATGTTTGCATGTCTGCAATATGTTATCTGGGTTTTTGCTTTACTGGTGGCAGACTTTGGAAAGTCGTGAAAATGTGTAAAGATGGTATTAATTAGCTAAAACATTTTGACAGGGTGTTCGCATTGCACCGTGTGATCAAATGATTGCATTACATAACCATATTTGATTGCAACCCAAAAGTTTGCAATCCAGTTGTGTATTATTAAAAACAAAGTTTTTTTTAAAAACAACTAAACACAGCAGGATTCAGTGTAAAATGTGAAAGCATCAGCTAAATGTTTCAGCATTTGCACATAACGTAGGGAAACATGAAATCTGTGCTATGATAGGATAATTCACAAGTTCAGATCAAAGGAGGTTTAAAACAACTAAAATAGATAGTCCCCATATTGCAACCCCAGTTGGGACCAGAATTTCCATTCCTAAGAAGGGTGGTTGTTAAGATAACAACAACAACAACAACAACAACAACAACAACAACACAGTTGGAAGGTACCTTGGAGGTCATCTAGTCCAACCCCCTGCTCAGGCAGGAAACCCTATACCATTTCAGACAAATGGCTGTCTAGTCTCTTCATAAAAACTTCCAGTGTTGGAGCATTTACAACTTCTGTAGGGAGGGTGTTCCACTGATTAATTGTTCAGCTGTCATGAAATTTCTCCTTAGTTCCAGGTTGCTTCTCTCTTTGGTTACTTTCCATCCATTGCTTCTTGTCCTGCCTTCAAGTGCTTTGGAGAATAGCTTGACTCCCTCTTCCTTGTAGCAGCTCCTGATACAGTATATTGGAACACGGCTATCATGTCACCCCTAGTCCTTCTCTTCATTAGACATACCCAATTCCAGCAATTGTTCATTGTATGTTTTAGCCTCCAGTGCCCTAATCATCTTTGTTGCTCTTCTCTGTATTCTTTGTACAGTCTCAACATAAAGTTATTAAGTGAATCATGCAATCTTTAAGCAAATCTACATTCCCCATTGGTTTTGCTTGTTGGAAGCCATTTGAGAAGGGCTGGCTGAGGAATTCTGGGAGTTGAAGTCCACAAGTCATAAAAGGGCCAGGTTTGAAGACCCCTGCTATAGAGGGACAGAATGATGCCAGTAATAGCAGAATAAATTTCACCCTTTACCTAAAGCTTTTTAAACTAGCAAAACAGCTGCAAATGTGTGATCTAGCTGGGACTTTAAAATGCATGCAAGCATTTGCATGATTCTTACGTCAACTCTCCATATTGACCTAACTTTATTAATGGATTATTTTCTGTCCATCCACATGGCTGCTTTTGCCTCTAATAGATAGTTAGCAGCTTAGGATAATCTTCTCCTAGACATTATCCTTTTTTTTTCTAAATGAGGAAGATGTGTTCCTGCTGTTTTTGTTATGAAGAATAACTTTTGTAGAAGAGCAGCAGTTATATATATATATAAAATAAGAAAACTTCCTAGATTGTTTAGGCTGCCTCTAATCAAGAAGGAATACAAACCTATCTTCACACAAATCACTAAGATAGGGTTTACTCAACTGCTGTTGGTTGGGTTTCACAACACATGTGGGGAAACGGCAATAGATGGGCTTCTACCACATGCTAAGCTCCAAACAAACAAGCCACATATTGGCTTTGATCTTTAGCCTCTCTGTTGTTTTTGGTTTTGCTTTCTGATATTGACTCTTGTCTTGTTTCTGACTGGATAATAAATTTTTATTGTTCTTCATTTCTGACACTCACCTGCTGACTCATTGACTGGACTCACACATCTTGCTAAACCTTTACATAATTTGGTTGAGTTGCTAGTCCTCCTCCATAGGACTCACATTTAATCAGATTGCTGTCTAGGATTTGGCTCTTCCTCCTGTCTCCCAAGGTTGTTCTCACATACATCTAAACTATGGCTTGCTCTAAAAAGCAAAGTTAAATAAACTATCCCTTAGTGCAATGTGTGAAGCCAGCTGTATGAAAAATGCTTCTGGTGGACCAAACACATTTCTAATAATATTTGCTGTTATTTAAAGCCACTGCAGTGCTTTCTTGATCATTTGGGAATTCTGCTACCAAGCTGTTGTAGGCAATCCTTGCTTTAATATCCATTAAAAGTAGTCTTGTTGCACAAAAACTTTGACTTTAGCTGACTGGAAAGGATGTGTAATTTTAGAACCAAAGTTTCTATTATTGAATATCAGGTTCCATGAATAAGGCTGAATATACTATCCTTTGTCTGCTAAATCCTTTCAAATGTGATTCATTGTTGTACTATTTCATAAGGCTAGCATTTTAGTTGCTAACCTTAATTCAGATGTCTAGACTAGTATAGGTAGAGGCTTCTGTCAAAGACACTCTAGCAGTTAATCAGTAAAGGCAGGCTTCAGCACTAAAAGACCCTGTGAAATGAAAAATGGGCAGGCTTGGCTAAATATTTCATGGCTTGGGTGTTCACCTGTAAATGGAACATATGATACCATGTTCAGAACATACACATTTGAAATTATTCAGCTAATGGAGTCTATGATAATGAATCTAGTCACTGACTCTTTCATATTTGTTACAGCATATTTCCCTTAATATGGTCAACTCAGCTGATCTCAGAAAAATAGGAGAGCCAATACTTTGATAAGAGATCACCAGGAAGATGGGGGAAGGAAAAAAAGCTGTATGGACTTGTCCCTGAAGTTACCGGTAGTTGAGGTTGACTTGAACAAGACTTTACTGAAGCTTTTAACTGAACATCTTCTAAATGCAATTTCTCCTAAGGCACTTGATGCTGACTCCCCAGCATGCCGTTGATTGTATATTACGTAAGTCAAGAAAGATTATTTACAGAGTATATTTATGGAACCATTAACTCACACCATGATTGAGTTTCTACCACCCAAGAAGTTTATTAATGACTTCATAAAACACACCCTGGAGTATCAACATGATGATGTGACTGATATTCAGCTTTATATTTCATTGCTTACAACATGACTGGGCTTAATTATGGAAGCATTTTGCCATCAGTTCCAACATCACTGCAAGTTATTTCACTCAGAGAACTGAAAGTCAGCCCTTTGCTGTCAGAGTTTCCTGGATGGTTGACATGGAGGTTATCTCATCCAGTTTCATTTCTTTCTGTTCTTTGCCCTGCTACAGCTAATCTTGCCCCTCTCAGGCCATAAAGCAGGGGTCTTCAAACTTGGCCCTTTTATGATTTGTGGACTTCAACTCCCAGACTTCCTCAGCCAGGCACACTGGCTGCAGAATTCTGGGAGTTGAAGTTGAAGTTTGAAGACCCCTGACTTAAAGGTTTTCTTTCCTTTTAAATTCCTGCCCCAATAATTAAATATGGACAATTATATCCATTTATCTTGCTTTGGAATAAATATAATATAGCTCCATGGACAGTTATTGAAATATTGGTGTAAGGATGCAAGCTGAACTAAAGAATATACAGGTAGGCCTCAACTGATGACCACAAGTGGGATCAAAATTTCTGTTGTTAAGTGAGGCATGCCCAATCTTACAACCTTTTCTTTTCCCCATGGTTGTGAAGTGAATCACTGCAATTGTTAAATGAATCATGAAGTTGTTAAGCAAATCCAGCTTCCTCCTGCCTCAGCTGGTCAGAAGCCAGCTGGGAAGTCACCAATGGCAATCACATGACCTATGGAAACCACAAGCATTGTAAATATAAGCCAGTTGTGTTTTGATTGTGGGGATTGTAATGTATTGGCCTTTTTCTATATGTGTAAGTGTTTGCTTATGTGGCATTGCTTGCTAATTGCTTGAGTTCAATTGCTAAGTGCTAGTTCACGTGTATGCTTATAACAGTTCCTAGCTGGCCCAGACTGGTTGGTCTTTGGGTGGGAAACCTCTGCTTTAAACCTATTGGTTGCCGCCTACTGGCCAACCATATAAATAGCTGCACAGCAGCTCACTTGTCGCTTCTGTTATGTTCTGACCTTCAATAAAGCCTGTTGCTGTTTTTGAACCTTCCGTCTCGCTCAATGCCTGCAAAGAACCAGCTACACAACAGGGATGCTGTCATGGTTGTAAGTGCAGGGGCCAATTGTAGGTCACTTTTTCTTCAGTGCCATTGTAACTTTGAATGGTTGCTAAACAAATGGTTGTACGATGAGGACGACCTGTAGTAAAGGAAGTGTAGTGTAACAAATTCAGCATAAATAAATCAGAATGGTTATTTTTGAAAGCAGTTCTTCAAATCACAAGGATAGTATTCCATTAAGCTTTATATGCTGCCTTTTTACCTTTATCTGTCTTGTGCCCAGCAAAATAATAAATGTGCATAAATGTGACATCTATTCAAAAGCAAAGAAATAAACACTCTTTTGATGTTGATGGAATTGATGTAACATTTTATTTTCATGCAACTAAGGAAGACCTGTTACTGATATAAGAATATTAGAACAATTTTAAAAAAATAAAAGAAACCTCTTTTTGTTATATTCTCAAAAGAGAATGTACTGAACTTTTTTTGTTGCAATAAACAAATTTATCCAAATCTACTGTTAGGGAACATCATCAGAGGTTGCTCCTCTGTCCTAGTCCTATTAGATCTCTCAGCGGCTTTCGATACCATCAACCATGGTATCCTTCTGCGGCGTCTTAGGGGGTTGGGAGTGGGAGGCACCGTTTTACTGTGGTTCTCCTCCTATCTCCTGGGTCGCTCGCAGTCGGTGTTGACTGGAGGGCAGAGATCCACCCCGAGGCCTCTCGCTTGTGGAGTTCCTCGGGTCGGTTCTCTCTCCCCTCCTGTTCAACATCTACATGAAGCCGCTGGGTGAGGTCATTCGTGGTTTCGGGGTGGGGTATCATCAGTACGCTGATGATACCCAACTGTTTTTCTCCACCCCGAACCAACCCAGTGATGCCCTTGCCGTGATGTCCCGTTGCCTGGAGGCGGTGCAGGTCTGGATGGGGAGAAACAGGCTTCGTCTCAATCCCGCCAAGACTGAGTGGCTGTGCGTATCGGCATCTAGGGCTAACCAGATTATTCCATCTTTAACGATAGGGGGTGAGGTGTTACCCCCCGTTGATAGGGCTCGCAACTTGGGCGTCCTCCTGGATTCACGGCTCAATTTTGAAGATCATATAGGAGCCGTGGCATGGGGGGCTTTTGCCCAGATTCGCCTGGTGCGCCAGTTGCGACCCTATCTGGACCAAGATGCCCTACGCACAGTCACTCATGCACTCGTGACCTCCCGTCTAGACTACTGCAACGCTCTCTACATGGGGCTGCCCTTGAGGACCACTCGGAGGCTTCAGCTGGTGCAGAATGCGGCCGCGCGAGTTGTGATGGGGGTTTCCCGATACTCCCATGTAACACCTCTACTCCGCGAGCTGCATTGGCTTCCGGTTGCCCTCCAGGTGAGATTCAAGGTGCTGGTGATGACCTATAAAGCCCTGAATGGCTTGGGTCTGGGATATCTGAGGGAACACCTGCTGCCAGCATCAAGCTCCCTTCGTCCAGTGCGCTCCCACAGGGAGGGTCTTCTCAGGGTGCCGCCGATAAAAGACTGTCGGCGGATAACACCCAGGGGGAGGGCCTTCTCTGTGGGTGCGCCTGCCCTCTGGAACCAGCTGCCCATGGAGCTTAGGACTGCCCCCGACCTCCGTACATTTCTCATCCAAGAAGCATCTTCAGCTCTGACTGGATGGTGGGGAATGAAAGGATTTATATTCCTTGCAAACAACTGGTCATTTGCATTCTTTTAGAGAGTCATTGAGGCCACCTGGAGCTTTATCTGTGTCCTCAGGGTCACCTGACTAGTGCAAGTGGGTGTGGAGCTTTCTTAGAACTGCTGAAAGGACTGTGTTGTAGACTGGAGATAGATGATTTCATATCCCTCCCCCTTTGTTGAGAGAGGGCTCTTCAGTTTTGACAAAGGTGGCCTCTTTGACCCCTCTTTCAAACCAGCGGTCCTCTCTGTTCATCTATCTCTGGTCTAGAAGGCTATCTCCAGCCTCCTGAAAAAGCACCTTTGGGACAACCATGACTTGGATGACTGAGAATCTCCACAGACATTTAGGTATAGACCAAGCCCAGGTAGACTGTTGCCTGTTAAAGTGTGTTGCACAGGGAGAAAATGAACATGGCTGTTCAGTAGGAGAGTGTGTGTGTGATGTTGGGCAGCCTGGCTCTACAACAATCCTGCTGAAGGCAATCTAGAAACTATGCCGTTGCCCCTGACAGCATGGCCTGCCAGTGTAGCATGAACTGGAAGGGAGGATCATATAAAACCTTACTCAAAGATCCTGTTTTCCAAGAGCTTGCCAGTAAAAGACACTTATTAAAGTTCCCATGAATCAGGCAAGGCCTCCTGGCACACCCTAGTCTTTACCAGTGTTTTTAAACCCGGAGAACTTGAAAATGAGTGGACTTCAACTCCCAGAATTCCTCAGCCAGAACTGGTTAAGAAACACTGCTCTCTACAGATGTGGAAGATTCCCTTATTAAACCAAAGAAATTAAACAAATCTCTGACTATTTGGCGGAGGGAGATTTTCCCCCCTCCCTGATGACCTCCCAGCTGGTGGCATTGGGGTAACATTGTAGAAACTGAGATACAGTGCAATCATCATTTATGCCCATTTTGTCTCTATTTTTTTAGCATATGCTGGAAAATATCTTTTGCAATGGTTAATATATGCACTGTTTGGAAATATTTTTTTAAAAAAAAAGCTGGTGAAAATTAATTCAGAAATCCGGGCTCTCAATGTAGCTGGGTTTTGGTACTCTTCTGGAAAAATTCAAAATAGGAGCAAAGATAGGAATTTGTAGTATTTCTAATGCAGTTCTTTCTTTTACAAACGAAGTCTCAGAAAATGACTGATTGTGTTTTCTGTCATCAAATAATGTGTTAAGCAACAAGGCACGCATGGATAGATGTGCTGAAGTGATATATGCTATTCCTTACAAATCATAGCCATGTCCTTCATTACAATTCTTCCTCCTCCCATTGTGGTCTCTGTGCCAGTTTATGGCAGTGTTAAAATGTAGTCCCAGGACCCCTGCCTCCCCTTCCCAATACCCTATAGGTGGTCTGCAAAATCAAAATTTTTTGCCAGCCAATGTTGACAAATAATACAATATTAAAATCTCATCCAACAATCATGAGAAGAGGTAGCAGCGGTGAACACATCAATTTTAATTTTTAATGTGGCAAATATCAATAAATAGTCCCCATATAAACAAAAGCTCTTTGATGATTCTCTATAATTTTTAAAAGTGGAAGGGATCCTGAGAGAAAAAAGTTTAAGTTATACTAGCTTATTCGAAAAGTGGTAGTGCATGACCTACAGTACGCTGCTACCTACCCACTTGCATTTTTGTGGCCCTGAGTTTATGCATCTACAGTTAGCAACCATGATGCCAAATGACAAAAATTACATTGTACTGTCGTGATGTGAGCTGTTTCAGACTTGCACTGCAATGTTGTCTGTAAGTGGAACAGTTTGCCTGCACATATTTAGCAATAACAATAGCACTTAACCCCATAGTGCTTTCCAGCCCTCTCTAAGCAATTTAAAATGTCAGCATATTGCCCCCAACAATCTGGATCCTCATTTTACCATCCTCAGAAGGATGAAAGATTGAGTGAACCTCGAACCCATCAGAAACGAACTGCAGACTGTGGGCAGAGTTTGCCTGCAATACTGCATTCTAACCACTGCACCACCACAAGGGCTCATTTTGTCCTTTCTCCATTCCCTCTGAAAGCCAATTCCTGTGATCAGGGTATCTCTCCCGCCAGGTAATCTTATTCCCCAAGCCTCATAGATTGTACTGTTAAAATGATGTAGTTGTTTTTCCATAGCACACTTCCCTCTTTTACAATAATGTTTTAAGGCTAAAAAGTTTTTTTGTACAATTTTGTACTGCCCCTCAAATTTCCTAAATACTAAGTGTATTTTATCTGCCATATGACAGAATAAATAAACTAACTCTTTGGGGTGGTTTTACACAAAAGTTCAGACTCCACTGAGATTATGTCGTTTGTGGTTCAGTGTACTGTATCATGAGAACACAGACATAGCAAATGTCAGGGAAGCACAGGTGTCCCTCACAGAGTCCGCACAGAGTTTCTTTGATGCGTTCATTTCTTTGCAATGAGAAATAGAACCAACAAGGAAGTGCTGTAATACATCAGACAGCGCACAGACCGTGTCATGACTGCACCCTGGCTTTCTTGATGCGTTGCTCTCCTCTCTAATGACAGTGCTTAGAAGAATTACTACAGCTTTCTATTTGACTGCTGGGTTATTACTTCACAAGGCCACAAGTCTGCATCTCCAGTAAATTATTGAGATAATTAGTGGGGATTGCACAGGTGAACCAGCCCTCAGTTGTAAGTAGGCAGATTAGAAAGAGTGCTCCTGTAATATAAACATAAACTAAATAAATATGCTGACTGGGCTCACCATTTTTTTGGAACATACTGAATAAATAACAATTAGTTGAGTTAATGTAACTTATTAAGCCAAACACAATAAACAGCTACTCCTAAGTTTAGACATATCAAACTCGTGAGGTCCCGCAACGTATCAGGACAGTTTTGCTATTGCCGCCAATGGGGTGGGCGCAGCTTCTGCATGATGCGTCTGGCCCACAGGCCGGCAATTTGACACCCCTGCCTTAGTGTACTGTGGCAATTAAGATTACTGCAAAATTCCAGACAACCACTGGAAGGCAGCCAAGAGCTGTAGAATACTCTTTGCTGCCATCTTGTGAGGAATGGGTTATTTTCAGCCCAGAGAAAATCTACCGTATGTACTTTGCTCTACTAATTGTGAACAGCATAAGAATTTTCTTGGCAAAAAACGTAGAGGGCTGATCTCAGAAAGGAGGTGGTTTCCAGGGTATTCCAGCGTGGTTTTTTTTACTTCCCCAAATACTCCACAGTGCTGGGATTTCCTGGAAAAATTCCCTCCAGCTCCTTTCCAAACCTGACCTTGCTTAGCTGTGGAGTCCAGAAAAGGTCAGCCAGGTGCCATAACGCAAATGCCAGGGCAGTTGAAGCAGCAACTTTCTGCCATTGCTGGTCTGATTTTCACTTCTGATTACTGAGAACTTGGAAACCAAGTTTCTCTTTCCGTCAAACTGCTGCCATCCTGATTCCTGGTTGTAATTCTTTAGAAGAAGGGAGGCAGCCAACTGGTTTAGCTGCTTTCATGAGCAGCCTCTCTGCAGCTCCAGGCAGGAAAGGAAGGCTCCATGTGAAACCAACAGGAACTCTGCTGAAACCAGCCAGCTCCAGGATGCCTTGTGCTCAGATCAAACCCAGGGCAGCAGGGTGCTTTCGAATTAAAGATGAAAAACAAAGCAAAACAAAACCCATTAAAGAGGGTGGGGTGTCTTGGACCAAGACCTCAAAGGGAGAGAGTCAGAGAGACGTAACTAAGACTGGCCCGCTGCTCTTAGGAGGAGCCTTGGTGGAGCAGTGGGCTAATGCCTCCTTAAGTAACACCAGCTGCCTGCAATTAGTGCAGGTTCGAGTCCCACCAGGCTCAAGGTTGACTCAGCCTTCCATCCTTCCGAGGTAGGTAAAATGAGGACCCAGATTGTTGGGGGCAATAAGATGACTTTGTAATAATGCCGCTGGGGGGGAAGCCCTAATAAGTGGGCATATACATAGAATGAAGGCTATTGCTAAGCACATTGGTTTGTGCTTCTTAGATTGTAAGCCACCCTGAGTCTTCGGAGAAGGGCGGGATATAAATGGGATTATAAAAAAAAAACTATTAAGTCTTTCTTAAAACGTCCACCCAGCACGGAGCTATGTCATCATTGCATCTATATTATCTTCACTTGCAGCACATTTACGAACTATTTTATTTTAGCATTTATTTGTTGACGGAGAATTTGGGATAAATGATTTTAAGTTCTCTGCTTGGAGAAGTCAGGGCTTGGAGCTGATTTTTTTTTAAAAGAGTTTTGACGGAATCTCTAAACATTCAACTCTAGATAATTTCAGAGATGTTTCCCAGAGTTCCTGGTGGTACATCACAAGCCCTACCCTTTTTCTAAGTTCTTTTTTTTTTTCTCCCAAATTTCCAGGTTTGCAGCCTTGGGATGATGTGGTGTCTGCTCGTCCGAATATTGGCCTGTCCAACTTAGTTTAGTTTTTCCAAATCAGCCAAAGAGGAGTGGTTGTACGATCACACTTTCCTTCTTGCTAGGAAACCTAAAATTTCTATAAAGGGTAGAAACCCATGGCCTTTGACCTCTGAAGAGCCCTGACCAGCAGGGTCAGTAGCCAAGGATGAAGGAAAGGAAAGCCTAATTTGGGTTGTGTGTTGTGCAGGGTTGTCTACAGATCAGGAATGACTTCACAAACTCATTGTCAGGACCCACCCCAAACCACTTCTTAGGAAGACAAAACTCTTGGAGTCAAATCTAGTCCAAAAGGAATCTTTACTATGACATGCTTGGTTGTAGGAATACAAGACAGGACTTAATATTGTTCTACAAGCTAAACCCTTATAAAGAGTTCCCGGTTCAACCCCCCCTTAACCCCATTTGGTCAGCCCCCCATCATTTACCTTGTATCATCCCTCTCATGGGAAAAAGGAACTTAGGACCTTTTATGTTTATTGCTCTCTTCCGTGACACAAGCCAGATGCTAGCCCCCCCCCTTTTGTTTCCCCAGTTCAAAAGGCTTCTCTTTTCCTTTGAAATGCCTAATACAGGCTCAATACACATTCATTCCCTCCTCCTCCGGAGATGGCAGAATCCATGGAATAATGTTTTAAACATACATTTATGAATATGATATAAATGGATTCTGACACTCATTTACACTCCTAGATTTGCAGTATATGCCAAAATTTGGAATGCCACCCTTATCTTTCTCTCAAACTTATGAATATTTTGTGTAACAACACTCTGTCTCTCTTTTGTTTGCAAACTCAACAGGCTGCTTGTTGGTAAAACACCAGACAAATGCAGTAAGGAAACAAAAGTGGATGGAAGCATGGAGTAGCTATACCTCCCAAAATATTTCTGAGCATATTAATCCCAATAGGGTACCTCCAGGATTTAACCTACCCCGACACATATGGGTGACATACAATAGAATTAGAATGACTCATGGGGTGTGTGCCGATTCTCTGTATAAATGGGGAAAGACACAACCGGTTCTCTGTGTGGATGCCACTTCTGGAAGTCCATTCTGGGTCTGGGCAACAAAAAATTAGTTACTGGTTCTGCTGAAGTGGTGCAAACTGGCTGAATGCCACCACTGATTGTATATCAAGGACTACTGTACTTTTTCTTGTAGTACTACAGGCTTTTTATGCATGTACTATACCCACACAAGTGGTTTGCTTCAGCACGTGAAGTCACAGGTCTATTAGGCTTAGCATGAAGTCTAAACCCAGATCATAATTCTAACTAAGATAGATCACCATAATCACCATGGTTTGTTTTTACTTTGTTACTTTAACTATTGTGCCTTATTTGGCCCCGATCTTATGGAGGAAGGTTAATTAAGGTTGACCTTCACTTCCATTTTTCAGGCATGCAGAGAAATGTGGCCACTGCAACCACATTCTGTCCGCTGCTCCCAGCATGAAATGAGAGTACCAAGGAATGTGGGCAGGCATAGATAGCATTTTCTTACAGGCACCGAAGCTCCCTTCTTCATTAAGCTGCTAGGATTTCTTTAATATCCAAACCGAGGAAGTGTCAGCCAGCTGCTACAAATTACTGGGATATCTACTGACAGAAATAACTACCGGCAAACTGCTGCTTGCCGTGTTTCTTGTCTTAGATGAGTCTTTTATCTCTAGTTCCTTGTAAGCGAAGTTTACTGTTTAATGCAGAAACACCCAGCAAATTGGGGTGGAAAAGGCCTTTTCTTTTGAGAAGTTATTACTGGGGACCTAGAAGATGGCATATTTCATATGTCATAAATTCCTTTCTATGTTCAAAAAGCAGAAGAAGGGTGACGGAGTATCGGACATGTACACACGTGCACTTGGGCATATAGACCTCCAATTAAAAAGCTGGTGAGGAGCAAAAACCAGGGGGTGACTACTCCACTACTTCTCTCTGTTAAAGAACCATTTGTTAAATCTTGCCTCCGAGGACTATTTTTTGGGGGGGAGGGGTAATGTTATTAACTACCACATGGTCCCTAAACAATAAATCAATAAATAATGAACCAGCAAATCCGATGCAGGTTTTAAAAGAGACGGAACTAACCGGGATGTGGACAGAAGCCAAAAGCTGGGTTCTCCAATGGGTTCCTGACCATTTTTCTTTTAACCCCCAGTGCTTTTGAGATAGGGGAAGGGGCAAAAGCTTCAAAGGCCCTCATATCTTCTCTCCATGGTCTGGAAAATGGTTTTTGATAAAACTTCAAATATCCCAGCACTTTCTTTTTTTTTTTTTAACAAAAAATACAACTCCTGGACAAGTCCGACAATGAAACCTCAGAATAGCTGGAAAAGCTAAAATAATTGCAGCCAGCTGTTTCTGTAACGCATTTCTTTGATTAGAGAACACCTTTCTGGTTTTTTAAGAGTCCATGTAGAATGGAGACAAAGAACTATTTAAAGCACTAATGCCACATCCGATATTAATCAGATAATGTGGTACTGTTATTCTATACTAAAGTGGATTTAGGAATATTTTTTTTAATGAGGAGGAACAGTTTAATATATATTAATCAAATTTATACGGCCACCCATCTAAATTGGCAATTCAAACACAATGATAATTATAAACATTTTATTTATCTAAGTGTATTTAACACATTTCTATGCTGATTCCCATACAAATTGATTTCAAAGTTGTTTACAATATTGAAAAACAATATTGAATGCCATCAATTCCGAGGTAGGTAAAATGAGGACCCAGATTGTTGGGGGCAATAAGCTGACTTTGTAAAAATGCCGCTGGGGGGGGGGGGGCGAAAGCCCTAATAAGCAGGCATATACATAGAATGAAGGCTATTGCTAAGCACATTGATTTGTGCTTTAAATTGTAAACTGCCCTGAGTCTTCGGAGAAGGGCGGGATATAAATGGGATTAAAATAAAAATAAATAAAAAATTCTAACTATATGGTTAGGAGGAGTCAGATACGACTTAAAGGTGTGTATCAATCAAACAAATTAGTTAACTGGTACCCACCTCTGTTCTTCTAATTTTAATAACGAAGGACTTTCCTTTTTCCCCTGGAAAATAAAATAAAGCTAAGATTCCCAAGACACTTGACTGATGAGAAGCTATGTGCCCAATATCTATTTTTAGGCAAACAAGCATTTTGTACTTTTGTATCAACATCCAAACAGTTCTATTCTTGCCCAATCCATTCTTAATATCATTCCTAAGTATTGATTTCTTGGTGTTCCCTGAATTTGTTTTTCTTCTTATAGATGTTTAACTCTCTACTTTCACTACTTCTCTCAAGCTCGGCAAATACTGTATACAGGCAGTCCTTGACTTACAACAGTTTGTTTAGTGACCATTTGAAGTTACAATGGCATTGAAAAAGTGACTTATGACCCCTTTTCACACTTATGGCCATTGCAGCACCCCCAGGGACAAGTGATCAAAATTCAGACACTCAGCAACTGACTCATATTTATGATGGTTGCAGCATCCCTGGGTCATGTGATCGGCTTTTGCAGCCCTCTGACAAGGTCGGGTCCCTTGTCCGTCGTCCATGGGGTCGCGATGGGTCGGACACAACTTTGCAACTAACAACAACAACAATGACAAGGAAAGTCAATGGGGAAGCCGGATTCACTGTCACTAACTTAACAATTGCAATGATTCCCTTAACCACCGTGGCAAGAAGGGTTGTAAAATGGGGCAAAACTCAATAACTGTCTCACCTAGCAACAGAAATTTTGGGATCAATTGTGGTTGTAAGTCAAGGACTACCAGTAATTGTTTTTTCTAGTCCAGAGGTCTCCAACCTTCTGGGTACCAGGGACCGGTTCTGCGGAGAGAGATTTTTCCGTGGACCGGACGGTGCATGGTTTTGTGTGCTGCCTGCATCCCACGGATGGGGCTTTGCTTGTTTGTGCAGCCCAGTTGCTGGCATGCTGCAGCCCGGTACTGGTCGACGGACCAGGGGTTGGGGACCCCTGTTCTAGTCCATCAGCAGCTTACATCACATGTCCCAAACTATTGGGTTTCTGCTTGTTGATCATCACTTCAACGGAACCACTAGCCTTTATTTGAGCCGTAGCACATGGTAACCACCTCCATCATTTATTTTCCCCTCACATTTTTTTTTAGAGTCTGGCTTTCATGGCCATATTGCATATCACCACAAAGAAAGACCATTGGTTTAACTACTATAATCCGTGTTGCCATGGAAAAGCCTTTATCCTTCTTGATCTTGTCTGAGTTTTGCATCACTTAGTTCTGTAGGATTAATCCCTTGACATCTCCAGCACACTGTCCATCTGCATTCATTTCTTGGGCCCAACCTAACACAACTTGAATACTTTTGCCTCTTTGCCATCAACTAAGAAGGAGATGATTTTCCCATTTTTATTTTCACAATAAAATTTCTGTTGGGACTGAAAAAGTGGATTTGCCCAGTTTTGTTTTGCTTTTTGTTTTGACCTCCAATTTTCATTCCCAACTTTCTTACTTCTCCTATGATAGTGGCAACGTTTTATTGTTTTGTAATACAGGTAGTCCTCGACTTATGACAATTGAGCCCCAAACTTGTGTTGCTAAGTGAGACATTTGTTAAGTGAGTTTTGCCCCATTTTATGACCTTTCTTGCCCCAGTTGTTCAGTAAATCATTGCGGTTGTTAAGTTAGCGACACAGTTGTTGAGTGAATCTTTAGTTTGCTTGTCAGAAAATTGCAAAAGCTGATCACAAGACCCCAGCACACTGCAATCGTCTTAAATATGAACAATTGCCAAGCATCTGAAGTTTGATCACATGACCCTGTGGGTGCTGCAACAGTCCTAACCATGAAAAACGGCCATAAGTTACTATTTTCAGTGCCACTGTAAGTTTGAACGGTCACTAAACGAACTGCTGTAATTTGAAAACTTATCTGTACTGTTTTATGTTGAAAGCCCCCTCCAGTCGCGTCCCTGTGAGGTGGGTGGCATATAAATTTAATAAATAAATGATTGAGGTTGTCCAGAAGTTTGTGAAACAATTACTTACCCATCTCTGCAGAAATCATCAAACAAGACCAAGTATATCATTCTTCAATGTGGGGTGAAGTTTCCCAAAGTTAAATGTCTATGGAGATTCTCAGTCATCCAGGGTTGTCTCAACCTTTTGATTTCCCCCAAAGTTTAGATTTGCAGGACAGGGTAGGTTAACGATATCCTGTTACTCTAACACTTTACACTTACGCTACAATCTGACTGGAATTTTGCATGGGCTTCAGTATGACGTACTACTGTACTTATTTTATAAAACATGGGCACACTGTAACAACAAGCAGCGCGAACTCCCACAAAAGGATGCCGAAGCAGAAGGCAAATATTCCTACGGCGTGAGGGTTTGCCCATAAAGTCATTGCGTAGAGGAGATCATTTTATTACGTGCAAATAAGTGCAATAACTCTACGACTACAGTAAATACACACTAAGCGATGGAGTCGGCTGGAAAAGAGGAGTCAACTTTTACGCCTTGTGATAAGTGTCAGGAACAAGGGTCAGGTTTGGAAAACAAGGGAGACGCCCCTTTACGAAGAAGAAGAAGAAGAAGAAGAAGAAGAAGAAGAAGAAGAAGAAGAAGAAGAAGAAGAAGAAGAAGAAGAAGAAGAAGAAGAAGAAGAAGAAGTAAACAGCTGGGCATTGCCGGACCTGCTTCTGGGCACTTTCTCTGGGGGGGAGGCGGGGGCGGGCGGAGGGAGGAAAACTTCATTCTGGACAGCGCCCCCGAGCGCACATGGCTCCGGAGCGCGCGTGCGCGCGGGGGGGGGAGCGCGCGCGCGCTTAGAAAGCGAGGATCCCAGCTTTCCTCGGCAGGGCGGGGCCGAGGGCAGGAGGGGGGCGGAGAGTCGGCCGGGCGCCTGCGCCAGCCGTTCCTATCGCTACTCTCCGGCTCTGCTCGGTCTTGGTGGAATCGACCCGAGTGAAATGTAACAAAACAAGCGGCGTCTTTGTATTGGTTTAAAGGAGCCGCGGTCGCTCGGAGCCCCTCGCGGAGGGTAGAGAAAGTAGCAAAGAGGGGCCAAAGACCGGCGGCACCAGGTTGGGGCTGACGGATCCGGGACCAGGCGCTGCCCGGGAAAACCCTCGGCGGGGAAAGAGAATTTAGCGAAGACGGAAGAGTGCCGGCCGAGATCCGCGCAGGGGTTGGAAAGGCAGGAGGAGAGCGGGGCAGGACGACCCAGTGGTTACGATGGGAACCTCGCTGGAGGCGCCGGGGGAAGAGGCTGCGGGCATGAACCGCGCCAACTCGTTTCGGTGATGGCTTGAGCGAAGCGGCTGGAAAGTTGCCGGAGAGCTTGCTCTATGCCCGGCCGGTCGGGTCCCTTGTCCGGAGCAGCCTTGGGTGGACGTCGGGTTTCCAGTCTCGATCCTTTCTCTCTCTCTCTCCCTCCCTCCCCCCACCTCACTCTTCCCGGTGTAAATTGCCCCTCCCTTCCTTTTGCGCGCAACTGGGCGACCCGATCGCCATGTCGAAAGTGATCCAGAAGAAAAACCATTGGTCGGCTAAAGTGCACCAAGCCACGGTGAGCCGCAATGCTCAGGGCCAGCTCGGGGTCCCCATCCTCGGGGGAGCGGAGTACGGAGAGTTTCCATACGTCGGGGCGGCCGAGGTCGACGGGGAGGCGACGCTGCCCGGCGACAACGGCGAAGGCAAACTTGGCGAAGGGGAGCTACTCTTGGAGGTGCAAGGGGTCCGGGTCTCGGGGTTGCCCCGCTACGACGTGCTGGAAGTTATCCGGAGCTGCAAGGAGCCCATTGTTTTCAAAGCCGTCAGACAAGGTGAGAGCGAGAGGCGGGCCGCTTGGCAGGACTTGGGGCGGACTTCGAGACGGGGCGGGGGGCGCTGCGCTGCAAGGAGCCTTTGCCTTCATTGTTTTCTGCCCTCTGCGAAGGGGGCGAGGGGCTGTGCGGGAGGATGGCCGGTCCTGAAGCCGTTTGGGGGTGAAGTTGTGAGATTTCCCCCCCTCCCAGCCTTTTTCCTGCACCGGCTGCAGAAACCTGCCCGAATGGGTGTTTTTCTGGTCGTCGACACGCACGACAGCAACGCTTAGACGGCCTTCTGCCTTTCGTGGATTCGTCTTCTATGAAATATCCGACTGGTGGTTGCTATTAAAATGAAAGCGTTCCAGACGTGTTTTCCTCAGCCATCCCGTGGGACTTCTAGCTCCTATGGGTGCCTGGGACTTAGGAACTCGCTCTTCCTAGACTTTGAACCCTGGCTCTTTAGGTACAATGGCATTCTGCCAAGGCATCAATTAATCAAGCAAAGGACTTTCATTGGTTTGCTGCGTCTGCAGGGATCTGAGTGCCTGGGAGGGGAGGGGGATGTGGCTGCACTTGTTTGTGGGGTTTCGACTGGTCGTCCTGATGGGCTCCTAAAGTTATTGGCTTTATTGTATGGTTCTGACAGATTGTTAGGGCTGGAAAGTTGCCGGAGAGCTTGCTCTATGCCCGGCCGGTCGGGTCCCTTGTCCGGAGCAGCCTTTGGTGGACGTCGGGTTTCCAGTCTCGATCCTTTCTCTCTCCCTCCCCTAAAGTTATTGGCTTTATTGTATGGTTCTGACAGATTGTTAGGGCTGATTCCTGAACGGGTTTAATTGCTTCAAACCAAGCGTGTTGGGCTTGGAGCGAGGATAATTTGCATGTGTTTCAATTTTTAACCTTTGTACTTTGAAGTATGAGCTATGGTTTCACTTTAGCAGTCCCTTCTGTAATGTATGTAGATGGCTGAAATCCCAGACCTGACAAAGCAGTAATCAAAAAGCTAGCTTAGTTCTCCCGAGATTGACATCTTTCTGCAGCATGGAGCTGTAGATCCTTATTGGGCTCATAAAGAATGGTGGCAAGCCTTAAAAAAAAAACAACTTCTGAGAGTCAGTTAGACAAGTTGAATTCCTACTTGGCTCCAACTTGGGTAGCTTTCTTAGATCTTTTGAAAGAGTAACAACATTTTTTGGTACCCTTAAAATTCTAGATGTATTATTGCATAGCTTTTGTGGAGTGCATGTCATGGAATGCGTGTTAAGGATTAGTCAGAAGGTTTATCCCTGTCCAATTCTTGGAAAATTTGCAGTGTCTGTCTTAGAAAAAGCTGAGTTTTCCCTTACTGGGCAATTTTTGTCCCTTGGCTTGGATGCAAAAGGTCCTTGGTCTTCCATCTGTCACTTTGGCAAAGCAAAGTTGTGCTTTGTCTCAGGTCCCTTTACAGTGTAGCTGGACCTGACAGATGAAAGGATGCGGTGAGATGTGCTTAAAAAGAGAGAGAGAGAAGGGTAGCTTCCTGAAGAAAATTATTAGCTAATGTTGGGTGTGTGTGAGTTTCAGATGCTTATCAGATTCCAGCCTGGGCTCTATCTTCTAAACTCACAGGCAGCCAAGCAAGGAATAGAAAAGTTTAATTTGTTTGAGTGACTTCTGAGTCATTTAGCTTTTTTTTCCCCTTAGGTTCCAAAATAATGCAGCTTTTTTAACCTTTTTCTTTTTCCAGCAATTTATGTACATTCTGTTTCTGAGCATTTGAAGGTGAATGAATGGGTTTGGTTTCTTTCCTTCTGGACTGCAAAGTTGCACGGGGCAGAGCCACCTACAAATAACATTTTTTTTGTCCTTTTCATTTTGTTTTTAATGCAGCCAGCAGGGAATTCCATTTTCCCTCCCCTTATCTTGACATTATTAAAGGAGCTGAATAAACCTACAGAGTAGAAGGAGAAAGGACCAGAATGTACCAATATATTTTGTTTCGATGCTGGACATCAGTTGAGAGAAATGCATTTGCCTGAGAAACCTGCATCATTGTTTCTGACTTTTTTTTTCCTTTCCCTCTTCTTGTGGACCCTGCATTTATCTCTTATGCACCCTGATGTTTCTACTCTTAGACTTAACTTAAAGTTTTACAAGTAGCCTTAGAGGGGTAGGCAACCTTGGCTCTTTTATGACTCATGGACTTCAACTCCCAGAATTCCTGAGCCAGGAATGGCTGGCTCAGGAATTCTGGGAGTTGAAGTCCACGAGTCATAAAAGAGCCAAGGTTGCCTACCCCTTCCTTAGACCTATGACCAGAACTGAGCCCAAAGTTTCTGTTGTAAAGTAAAGACATTTGTGAAATGAATTTTGCTCCATTTTATGACCTTTCTCGAATCTCTACAGCTGCTAAATTAGTAACCCAGCTGTTAGGTGAATCTGGCTTCCCCATTGACTTTGTGATCACGTGACCTTGAGACTCTGCAACTGTCATAAATATGAACCAGTTGCCAAACATTTGAAATTTGATCACATGATCATGGGGAAGCTGCAAAGGTCGTAACTGTGAAAAACAGTCATAAGTCACTTTTTTCAGTGCTGTTGTAACTTTGAATGGTCACTAAACAAAACTGTTGTAAGTTGAGGACTACCTGTACTTCAACATCCCCTTGGTCTGTAAGTGACACGTAGAGCCGGATGTTCTTGTCCAGCAGGCATTCAAACGTATGCGATCTTGGCAATGTTTTCTTCAGTTTACTGAATGGGGAATTTCCAGGCCGGGTGGCAACCTCTGTTGAAGAGCCAAACAAATATTTCACTTGACTGGACTTGGAGGAATTTCTGGAAAGAAAGAGAAAGGCTCCTCCTATGGCGAAGTATCCCTTTGAATTGGAACATTTTGATTCCTCTGCTGGAGGATGACTAGGTTTGTGTATGTCAGTTTCTTCAGTGGAAGCATGTGATTGCCAGCTGCTTCCTTACTTTGTGTCAGAAGGATGGCATAGACTTTGCATGGAGAATGGATTATTTTCCCTCCTCCCCACATACCAGACTGTTGCCTGCCAGGAAGGGGTTATTTTCAGCTTTGCTGAAATCCCAAACATTCCTTCAAATAAGAAACTCCCCTGGCAACAGAATGCCTCTGGATCACTCCTAGTCTGTGCAAAAAATACATTTTCATATTTTATGCCTTGGGCTGTTCAGATGTCGGTGGGGAACCTCAACAATAAGTAAGGTAAAGGTTCCCCCGCACATGCGTGCTAGTCGTTTCCAACTCTAGGGGCCGGTGCTCATCTCCGTTTCAAATCCGAAGAGCCAGCGCTTGTCCGAGGACGTCTCCGTGGTCATGTGGCCGGCATGATTAGACGCCAAAGGCGCACAGAACGCTGCTACCTTCCCACCGTAGAGGTTCCTATTTTTCTACTTGCATTTTTATGTGCTTTCGAACTGCTAGGTTGGCAGAAGCTGGGACGAGTAACAGGCGCTCACTCTGTTACGCGGCACTCGGGATTCGACCCACCAAACTGCCGACTTTCTGATCGACAAGCTCAGCGTCCTAACCCACTGAGCCACTGTGTCCCTTCAACAATAAATAGGAACTCTTGATTAAGGAAGCTGAAGATGGATAACGTGTGGCTCTTCAACTGGATTATACTGATCAATGTCTCTCACTGTTGGCCATCTTGATTGGGGTTGTTGGGAGATAATAGTTCCTCAGGAGCAGCAGGGCTCTAGGTTCTTGCCCTTGAAGCAAATTGAGTCTTTGTTGTCCACCAGAATGATAGCAAGAGATTTAGCCACCTTGATAAAAGAGAATTGTTTGTTCCTGAAGGGATCCTTGAGCAGTTGGGAACCATACTCGAGCATCTAGTACAGGGGTGTCATACTCGCCACGTCACATGACCTATTGCAACGTATCGTGACTTTTTTCCCATTGCCAGAGCTGGGATGGGCCTGGCTTCAGCATGACACATCTGGCTTGCGGGCCGGCAGTTTGACACCCCTGATCTAGCAAGCTACTTATCTGCCATGTGGATTTTATCCATGTTTAAATATACATTTATGTAATTTTTATTAAATATTTTGATTATAATAGTAAAATCTAATCCAAACTGAACTTAAGGAAAAGAAGAATAAAAAAGAAGTAAAATGCACAAGAAAAAAAGAAAGAGAGAGAAAGAAAGAAAGAAAGAGAGAGAGAGAGAAGAAAATAAAAGACACATTCTAGTGTGAGAGAAGTTCTCTAAGGATGGTTCGAAAGCTCGGAAGACTAAACCCAGATTGGATCCTGCGACATTATCCTGGGACACGTGTATTTTCTTTCATTGGTGAAAAAGAAAAGTAATATAATAAAAACAGAGAAAAGAAATATATAAAGAAGTGGCTTCCAATTCCACAAGTATAAACATTTAGGGACTCTTTGCCCCCCCCTTAAGATTATAAAAATTTATCTCTTCATCCCATATCCTATCTATAAACAAATCTATAAACCATCATCTTTTTAATCCTGATGTCAACAGAAAGTCTGTAAAGGGTAGTCAAAAGTAACAATGTATCTTGTTTTAACCTTGATCAAATGAACCACTTTATATTCCTTCCGTTTACTTCTGACAATCTTAATCTTTAGTTTGTTCAAATATTGTCATAAGACTAGATTTTCCTGTTTTTTCTTTGTTTCATTGCACAGGCTTTAACAAGCATCTTCTGCTTGTTAAATAGGAAAAAAAATATCCAAGTCACTCTCTTGGTTTGTCATTTTTAAATTTTAACACCCTTTTCTAAATCTTTCTTTTGGACTCTCAGCTGTACATCCACTTTCAATACTATTTCTTATCATCTATTTTTTTCTACCTTTGTCATTTCTTGAATAAACTCTTTTGGACATGGTCGAATCATAGAAGCAGGCACTGATATTTTCTGATTCTGTTCTTCAAATACCTACTTCAATATTTTCAATGTTATAATGTTTTTATAACATTTAATAAACTTGTAGATCTTTCCTCTACCTAAAAAGGTTAGTCTCCTCTAATGATCAGTTCTGAAATAATTAAATTGCTTATTTTTGTTTTGTCTTGTAGAAACCAAAACAGAATTGATTTCCCAAGAGAAGCTGTTTGTTTTTATAATTAATTCCAAAATCTTATTGTAAAAGTTTCAGTATTTCAATTTTATGTGGACCTTTACTTCATTTATAACTTTCTAAGATCAAAATCTTATTTAGCTGTTTATTTCAGATTCTTTAATTTGTTAAGCATATCAATATTTTTTTTTCATTCAGGATTGAAGGCAGACTCACCTGGCATTGTCAAACATGGCATTCTAAAGGTCTCTCATAGCTTAGAAGTAATTAATGAGCAATTTCCAAAAGTAATTAGAAAGTAAGATTTGTGAACTTAGTATCCTTTAGAAATCCCCACCATAGTTGCAAGCAAGATGGTTAATTCTGTTTTCTCCAGCACTCAGTCTGTGCAAAACTGTTGTCAGGCAGTGTCCCTTTGAGGAACAGTTGTCTGGATCACATGTGGGCAAATCTCTTGTCCCCTCCTTATCCCAGAAGATTCCAAGGAGCCAATCTACTCACTGGTTCCTTGACTTTTGCTATGGTTGTTGGCTTTTGGAGAGTCACCTTGAATTTGTAATACTTCTCCTGGAACAACAATTTTATCCATATGGGTATGAGAAACATGGTTTGACTTGCACTTATAGTCATTTGGTTAATACATTGTAAACTGCTGCAACTGTATTAATTGAAAAGTGCACCTCTAGCACAGAATCCTAATGTATCAAAAGTTTTAGAGATTATCTGAAAAACCCAATCAATCTTTGGGCTAGTAGTCTTCCTCATCCTGATGACCTAGGGCCTAGGCAGTTAATGGGATTGAATGGAACTCTCAAATTTCTAGCTAGTGTTGGATTTTGTTTCTTTGTTTGTTTGCTTGCTTGTTTTTATCACTGAGAAGTTGGAGTTTCAGTCCAGCTGAAAGTTCATGATAGTCAAGGGTTCCACCTGTAAATTGGAGAGGTTTTTTTTGTGAATGTGAATAAATTTTGTCAGGCATTTTAAAATAATAATAATAATAATAATAATAATAATAATAATAATAATAATAATAATAATAATAATAATAATAATAATAATAATAATAAGCAAAGTTACTTTTGGAAGGCTTGTGCAGTTTTAATTGTAATTTGGAGACTCGCTATTGGTTAAATCCTTTCCATATATAATATTAAAAGAATGTCTGGGTTTTATTTTTCCCCAAATATTTTTTAGATGTAGTTTGTATCTAGAGGATTCATGTGTGCATTGAAGAATACAAACTGCATTACAGTAGTTGCAGTCGAACTCTGCACTCATTTTGCTACATTTTCTATAATGACTTGCTGCTCATTATGGCTTAGAGGTTAATGCAACTACAATGTTTTTCTAACTCTCTAACATTTTTTGTGGGGTTCACCCAAATGCATTGAACCACAAGTCAACAAATCAAACTTAGTAGTAGCAGTAGCAGAAAAGCAGAAAGCTTGTTCAAAACCACATTTTAGCCTAGTTTGAAATAATTGAAAAGGGTCCTTACAGTTTATTTAGTTTGGTGATTTTCAGACTATTGGACTTTTTTTTAAAACCACTTCACATATTTGTACTACATGCTTTATGACTTCATGTGTGAATGTAGTTGACTGTAGTTCGGTAAACTTTAATTAAACAAATAAGAACTTAGCAAAGTGTGGCTGTTCTTTCCCAATCAGTATCCATTGTTGTCCTAACGGTGAGAACAATCCACCAGTGTAATTAATGGCTTGCCTTAGAAGTTGTGGGTGCTCCATCACTGGAGGCTTTTAAGAAGAGACTGGACAGACATTTGTCTGAAATGGTATAGGGTCTGCTGCTTGAGCAGGGGTTGGAGTAGATGACCTCCAAGGTTCCTTCCAACGCTGTTATTCCGTTTCTATGTTTCACTTCAGCCAGTGCAGTGCGACGTAGTGTCAGAATTTGAAGAGAAGTTCAGAAGGATGCTATACTGGTAGTGATTACCCCAAATTTGGATTGCAAAAACCAAGAGAACCATAGGTGGAAGCAAAGAGACCTAGGAAAATCTCCTTGCTGCTGTCTAGTGGTCATCTGAATTTTTGCAGCTCAGATTGAACAGCCATTGCTATAGCTTGGAGGTCCAATTAATTTACTGTGATTTGATGGCAGATCTCTGTCTTGTTTCAACATTATCCGGGAATTTGTAGACATTTAGCTCTGGAATCTGCCTTGGCTGATGTCAATGATTTATGTATGGCAATGCAAAACTATTTGTAAGTTATGGCAGCAGCTAAAGTGATTAGAAAATGTAGAGGCTTATTTTGAAAGTGCTTTTCTGCTTCTTATCTTCAGTCTTAACGTCAAGATATTGAAAGGAGAGGCAGAACTGATTTCCCTGAGAGGCCATGGGTTAATTATAATTAGGGAAGAGTGAAATGCCATAGCCACAGTCTAAACTCAGCCGTTAATTGTGACATCATGTATGAGTTGCTGGGAGTTGGGACTATAAATCTAACAAATTATTATTATTATTATTATTATTATTATTATTATTATTATTATTATTATTAATTTATCATTACTACTATGATTATGTTGGGAATGGTGGCGGTGAACATAAGGGTAATTTTTCTGTTTTCAAGATACAGAAACAGGAAGTAGGAGAGGCCACAAAGAGGCCACACTAGTTTTAGTTCTTTCAATGCTCCTAACTTTTTAATTTATCCTTGGTGGGTAGAGATTGAGGCAGACTGGCTGATCAGGTTAAGGCTTCTTTGAAAATAAGGCATTCAGAAGAAAAACTAAATAAGGAAGTCTCATCTTGCGACTCATAGGAAAGATGCTTGAGATATCATCAAAATGAAGGGAAACCAGCAAGGTGACATGCTATATAATGTACTACTGCTAATGCCAGTTCTGGCTTAGTGTGCCAATGTACTCACTGCCAAAATGCAGTGAAAAGTCAGGCTAAGACCTCATTGAGAAATGTGAGGATTTTCTTTCATAGGAGTCTCATTAAACAAGGGAGCATTTTAAAAAAACTAAAACTGAGTTAATATTAGCTTAAAGTTAGATGGGCCTTGGAGAGCAATTGTGCCAAATTCTCTAATGTTTTGCCCGACTGTAACTTCATACAGCCCATTTTACATCGTGTCATGGGATCTTTCGTTTCTTTTGAGTAGTTTTCCTAGAATGACTGAAGGAGATTGCAATGGCGGGGGCAAAGAGAAAAAGCCATTCAAGGCCACCAAAAAGATCTTTAATTCTGGTTCATACCCAATGTGCAATATGTACCCTTAATGAGATATCAGGATGTGGCATTGGACATATCTAAATCTGAATTTGTTTAAAATTAACAACGGTGTCTGAGCTTGATTAGGAACTTGAATCTCTTGATCTGTATCTTTATGTGAGAGGAGCCACAGGAGCAAGAGCTCCATTCAAGCATCATGATGATAGTGTCCTAACACCTTTTTATCTAGCCCAAGGTTGTAGAAGAAAATAGATTTTAAGAGCAGTTTTTTTTCTCATAGTGCATAGGCACATTTCGTTCCCCCCCCAATCCACTGGCTCAATAGGATTTTATGGGTTTATGATCCAGTGCAAAAACCTGTGAAACTTGTTTAAGCAGTGGTAAACATGGGAAGAATTTCCAGATAACTGAGCAGTGATTCTGTCTTCCAAATTGCTCAAATAACTGGTTACAGCCAGGTCTGTTTCTTTGTTTGCTTGTTTGTTTATTTATTTATTTTTCACATTTTCGAACTGCCCATTTCCCTCAGAAAGGGAGGAATTATGGGACTTGAAAGGCATGCAGTTGGGTGAATCATACTACAATCATACTCACTAAAGACATACATGGAGAGAAATGATAAGAGCAAGAAGTAAGTCCATCAAGAAGGCCAATAAATCGTTGGGTGCTTTTTGCCTTGACTTCCCCTTTTAATGTTTTGAGGCATATCTTGAACTATAAGGTCAGTTGTCAGATATTGAGCAGTGTGGAGCAGCAATAAACGATTGGAAGATAAGATACTTCATGCTACCATCACCTATCTTAAATTGTCAAAGTTATCCTGCCATCTTTTAACTTAATGGGAGAGTCTGTCCCATCAACTCATTGTTGAAGTAAGATGCAGTTGTTAGTCCAAGACCTGTATTGACATATCAGTTAATATGTGGTTATATTCCAAAAATTTGGTGGTTCACCATTCTTCTGATGGTAGCTTATTGCCAGGAAAACCTAATTTTTCACTGTCCTGCTTCAATTTTTGCACTAAATCCTCTAAAACATGCTGGAATTCTGTTTCACTTATTAAGCATAATGAAATAAATGCCCATTTTCATATTTTTGAAAGGCTGGTCTGAAGATTGCATTGGCTCTCACTTAAATTGGTGTTTCCCTTAAGAATAGATTTTTACAAATTGGTGAAATGCTTTGAATTCCAGTAGGCAGTATAGTTGTCAATAACCTCATTCCTCTCCTTTGTTTGCAACAGGGAAGTTGATCTGAAACTTTCCAAAATCTGTCCTGAAACAGAAGCAAGGCAAAAAAAAAAGTCTTAGAACATGTGAACAAAAAGTCAAAGCCTGCAGATGACATTAAAATGCAAAGTTGTTTGTTCAGATTTGACTAGTTATTCTTCAACTTGTATTTGAATTTTAAAATCAGTCTCTAATGGTAGGTTGGTGGTGGCTGGATATTATGAAATTAAGGAGGGGTCTCTGAGTCAGTTTTTCAGTGGGAGAGAATCTGGTTTTTATAAAATTCATCTAGTCTTACATTCCAGCCTGAGGAGAAAAAAAAACACACCAAAACAGTTGAAGTGCAAATCTTCCCATACACAATTCCTGTTTTATTCCAGTGGGGACACTGTAGTCTGTATTCCAATGCCATATTTTAAGTGAATTAATTCTCCAAGTAGTATAGCCACAGTATTCAAAAACTGTAGTGAGTTTTCATGCTAAGCCTTTTTTTAAAAATCTGTAAGTATCTCTGATTATCTAGCCGAATGTGCTTAATTTCTTTTGCAAGCTTTCGAACTGCATCATAAAAAAAAGCTTGAATATATTTCATTAAGCTGGTTTTTAAGAACAAGCTCTTATTGTGCTGTTATCATTTGCCTTGCAGTTTACTTCTTTCTATTTTGCATCTGGCCATTCCCAGTTCAAGTCTGTGATTTTAGGGTCAGGGGTTTAAGTTCAAAGGTGGAAAGTTAAAAACAATGGTTAAATTAACAGCTGCCCATTTACATGCTGTTGTTTGTTATGCTCTAATAAAATTGTAAGTGATTCTTAGATTTTTGAGTTTGTTTTCCTGACTCAAGATCACTTTCAATCAAATTGTGCAGCAGCATTTTCTTAACCCAGCGTCTATTAAGCGTAGACCCTCTGCACTTTGGTTTAGGGCTGTCCACTTGTATTTTGTCTCTTTTCTTCCAATATTAATTGTAATGGAGCTGGAGAATAATATGGGATTAATACTTTTTAATAGTGCAGTTACCAGGATCTAAGCAATGTGCTCTTTCTCTAAAGCTTTTTCTGGTTCTGTTAAGCAGATACATTAATGTCTACAGAGCAGAATTGCTGTAATGTATGAAGACAACTGTATAAAGATCTTGATAACGAAATACTAGAATTCTGGAATACCCGAATTTTTTTACTTTAGAATTGCCCTGACTTGAATTTGGGAGTGGGCGAGGTGGAGTGGAGGGTGGGATGTGGAGGGGAACCATCTATCATTATTATAACATGCTTGTACCTTAAAAATCTGACTTCACCTCTTGTATCAGCTTTTTGTTTCAGCTGTTGCATTTTCCATTCCTGTCTGTGAATTCATCAGTCTAAAGTTACTACTCATAAAGATTTGTTTATCCGAGTGATGTAGTTAAAATATTTTTGAGGATCGCTAAAAGGAAAGGAACAAATGCAGTGAGTTAATGAAGGGAGACAGTGGTCCTGTTTTTCTGCTTGCCATCATATATATTGTTCTGACAACATTAATTTGAGCCTGACCTGACTTTTCAAAACAGAGAGAAGGAATGGTGGATTTCTTTGCAGGGCTGGCATGAATTAACCCAAGTCAGCTGTGGAATGCTAGGCTCAATTACATTTAGCAGTGTGAATGAAACAACCTCTTTAATTCTGACATCTTTTTCCCTGAGGATGTCTGAGAGGGATGTGGTGGCTTCAATAGTCTGTATTTCCCCCCCCCCTTCTTTGCATCTCCTCCCTGGAAAACACTCGAGGGGTTTGGATAAGTAAGAGCAGGAGGAGTGGGAGAGACATAATTATCAGCACCTCGGTGAATTTTTATACAAGTTCAACAGCCTTATGTATACAGAGAAGTGATATGTCAACTTTGTTAATAAATAACTTTGATAAAGTTATAGGGTGGAAAAGGTAACTGGATAATGATATAGGACATCAGAGGGTGGAAATATGTGCACCATGTCTTATATTTGGAGAAACCCATTCTAATAATAAATTAAATAAATAAATAATTGAATTTCAATAAGTTTTTTTTCCTTAGTTTTATTTCTTCTGGGCTTGAAATGTGGAAGTTTCTCTGGTCATGGATAGAATATTACTATTATTTATAAAACTAACCATGACATGATATATCCAAAGTTTCAGGAGATGCTCTTTCTTGAAAGTTGTCAGGTAGCCCTCCTTTTAAAAAACTGCTTCTCTGATTTGCATTATTATAGTGTGTATATACAGTGCTGTACTTCGAACAAGCATAATGCGCAAAACCTGGAAGTTTGAATAGATGTATCTAATGGAAGAGGATATGCTGCATATTTTAAGGCTGTGACCAGGGCTTTTTTTCTCACAGAACGCTCAGAACGGAGTTCCGGCACCTTTTTTGGATGGAACCTTGTAGGGTAGGCAAGGCGGGTTGTATGACATGTGTGAATTCCGGCACCTTTTTCTTTTACAAAAAAACAAAACACTGGCTGTGACCATGTGTACCTATTAACTTGCTGATTAGCATTTTATTTTAGCCCACCAACAGTTCTTTTTTCCTTTTAACCAATTAAATAAAAGTTTTGGAAATCAATCCTGCAGATTTAATGTTTCAAGGTATTCATTTTTGGGGGGACTGCTGAATCATTCTTATTCTTCTTCAGTTTTATAGTTTTCTCTCTCATAGTTTAAAATTGTTTACTTTGTTCTTATTTTTGCTTGGCTGATGGGAAGACTTGCTAACTCTGCCTATTGCCAGGAGTTCGATCCTGACCGGCTCAAGGTTGACTCAGCCTTCCATCTTTTTGAGTTGGTAAAATGAAGACCCAAATCTAAGTGCTATTGCTAAGTAGAAAACCAAGGTATGAGTGTATCTAGAGCCATGGTGGTGCAGTGGTTAGAATGTAGTATTGAAGGCTAATTTTGCTTACTGCCAGCAGTTCAATCCTGACCAGCTCAAAGGTGACTTATCCTCATCCTTCCGAGGTCGGTAAAATGAGGACCCAGATTATTAGGGGCAATATGCTGACTCTGTAAACTGCTTACAGAGGGCTGTAAAGCATCATACAGCAGTATATAAGCCTAAGTGCTCTTGCTGTCTTTAAATAATAATAATAAAATCAAGGTAGCATGGTAAAGATACAATTTATATAGCCAGCCCTACTTACTTATTTAATTAATTTTTATATTGCTTTCTTATATCTAAGTCTTTTTAGGTTAGTGTATATAGTACTGAGTTTAAATAAATAAATAAACCAATCAGTATAAATAAATAAAAACAACATTAGGGCAATGATGTTACTAGATAACTTTGATGAGTAGTGCAAGGCATGACTAATATGGAAAAAATGAATGACTGGTAATATAGGACACCAAGTGTGGAAATTAATATATTAATTACATTAGGTTTCTCCAAGCATGGTCATTGCTGGGAAGTAAGACAGGTGTTTGCACATCTGTAGGGCAACCTCTTGGAACTCCTTAAAATTATTGCTTTTTTTCCTCTTTTAGGATTCCTATTACCTTTTCATGTGCCATAATTACTTGTAGCAAAAATTTATAACACATAATATTGATTTTTATAATTTTGTAGTATGAGACTCTTAATGGGTTGGTTGTGTTTTCTTCAATATGGTTAAGTCATTCGGTTATATTATGAACTAATACCTCCAAATTTTGGAAGTTCAGTGACCACCGAGCAATTACCCTTCCTACAAGTAACATTAAGTACAAGCACTACTTCAAAATTAATGACCAAAAAAACACCCCCCTAAATTATTTAAGACCATCATCTTAAATAATTTAGCTAGATTTTGGTGGTTGTGTTCTTATTTTTAAAACGAGGATGAACTGTGTCATCCTATATATGCTTTTACCCTTCCACCCAAATATTAACATTTAGCTGTTCTAGCTGTAAGCTCTGTGTCTTCCGCTGTTAAGACAGTTGCTATGTATGTAAAATAAATAAATAAATACCGTAGTCACAGCTGAGGGCCATAAGGGCCTCAAAATAAACTTTGCTTATTCTAGCCTAAATATCACTATGTAGATTTAGGCATAGCTATCATGGCAGGGTCTGCAACTCTACAACCTCTCTGTGGCCTCTAAAATCATGCTATCAAACATTGATAACAAAATACCTTCTTTCCTTCCTTCCTTCCTTCCTTCCTTCCTTCCTTCCTTCCTTCCTTCCTTCCTTCCTTCCTTCCTTCCTTCCTTCCCTCAGAAATGGGAGCCAGAATTGTCTGGAAGGCAAGCTATTCTCATTCATTTCTTAACCTCCATCCTCACCTCAATCCACACGGTAAAGCCCAAATTGCACCTCTGAAATTTGTCCATTTCACCAAAACATCATTTTCTTTATATTCATGAATTACCCTCAGAATGTTGGTCTAGACCAGGGGTAGGCAACCTCGGCTCTTTTATGACTCATGGACTTCAACTCCCAGAATTCAGGAATTCTGGGAGTTGAAGTCCATGAGTCATAAAAGAGCCGAGGTTGCCTACCCCTGGTCTAGACCAATGTGGAGGAGGTTGGGGGGGGGGGTTGGGAGTGGAGGAGAATGGAACAGTCTGGTTTATCTTCACTGTGGTCCATTTTACACATCTCTCTAATGAAAACCCTCAACTCAAAGGAAATTGCCTATCTTTGTACTCCATTTCATACAGGAATAATGCCTTTATTTTTTTAACTCCTCCTTTTTCTTTAATTATTTTTAGTTAAATTAAATTAGTTACCCAGGGTTGCTTTGAATAGTGAGATGAGTGACATCTAAATGAAATACATAAATACATTTTAATTGGCTTATTTCAAATCAAATCTCTTTCTCTTTAATTACACCGACAACCTTTCCAAATAAATTTAGCCTCTGCTTACATGGATCAGGTTTGACTAAAACCCACAAAGATTTAGATGAGACATGTGCATGTATCACAGAGAGTTAAACCCGTAAAGATAGTAAGGTCTTGCCTTCAGTTTCATGATCTGCCAGTCACACCAAATGTTCCCAATATTGATCCATTCTATTACTTATCTGAAAATGGTTCAATTCGTAGTAAAAATCTACAACATAAAGCCATAGACCAACAACAATCCTGAAAATAGAACCAAAATTGAAGACTTATAGCAGGGGTCTTCAAACCTGGCCCTTTTATGACTTGTGGACTTCAACTCCCAGAATTCCTCAGCCAGGCACGCTGGTTGAGGAATTCTGGGAGTTGAAGTCCACAAGTCATAAAAGGGCCAAGTTTGAAGACCCCTGACTTATAGCAATAGCAATAGCACTTAGACTTATATACTGCTTCACAGTTGTTTACAGCACTCTCTAAGTCAGGGGTGTCAAACTGGTGGCCTGTGGGCTGAATGTGTCACATGTGGGCCATGCCCACCCCGGCTCCGTAAAGGCAAAAAATGATATGTCACGATATGTCACGTGATGTGATTGAGTTTGACACCTGTGCTCTAAGTAGTTTATAGAGTTAGCATATTGCCCCCAAGAATCTCGATCCTCATTTTACCAACCTCAGAAGGATTGAAGGCCAGGACTGAACTCCTGGTTTATTGTAAAACTTGTGTTAAGAATATGGCCTCTGCCTTCCAAATTGTCACTGTTCTCCCATTCAAATCATTATTCAAAGGACTATAACTCCCACTACACTCATGCATATTTAATATCCAAGTGTAAATGAGGAATGCTGTCCTTTTGGCTGGCAACAGTTATCTACTGTACTTTATTTTCAGACCTGAATCAATACTCTTTTAATCAGGAATCTAGATTTTTAGATGCTGCTAATGCAAAATACGTTCTAAATGAATATATTATTTCCAAACAAGGAAAAACCCAAGTTTTACAATTTTTTTGCAGAAATACTTGGGTCCATAGGTGGTATATGGGAATTCTAATTAACTCAGTATTAGCTGTGAAGTAGTTTGGGTGAGGGACCTACCCAATTATAAATAAAATTGAAATACGTCATGAACTGTTTGCTCTCAAGTCCAGCTGCTGTTAGATCCCAAAATATGTTTGTTTTGTGTAAGCAAATAATTCTGATATCAAAACAATTATAACATAAATCCAAACTCATTTTTACCGGTAGTTCTCAACTCATTCTTACAGGTAGTTCTCAACTTATGACCATTCAAAGTTATAACAGCACTGAAAAAAATGATATGACAGTTTTTCACATTTCTGACTATTGCAGTATCCCTATGGTCATGTGATCAAAATTTGAACAGTTGGCAACTGGCATGTATTTTTGACAGTTGCAGCATCCTGGAATCATGGGATCACCTTTTATGACCTTCTCAGCTCGCTTCTGACCAGCAAAGTCAATGGGGGAATCCAGATTTGCTTGATGACTGTATGATTCCATTAACAACTGCAATGATTTGCTTAACAACTGTGTCAAAAAAGGTTATAAAATGGAGCACAACTCATTTAAAAACTCCCTTAGCAATGGAAATGTTGGACTTAACTGTAGTTGTAAGTCAGGGACTTACCTGTATTTGCTAGGTCAGACATGTCAAACTCGTGACGTCACGTGATGTTGCACAAAATATCAGAGCTTTTTCCCCATTGCTGGCAATGGGGTGGCCGCGGTTTTGTCATGACGCGGGCCGGCAGTTTGACAGCTCTGTGCTAGGTAATCACCTATCCCATCAGATAGGTATTCAGTTGTTCAAGGCCCAAGGAACTTTTTTAAATGTCAGAGCAAGAAGACCTATCTTTTTTTTTAATTTCCTCCTTTAAATTGGAAACTGATCAAAGAGGGAAGCAACCTGGAATTAAGGAGAAACTTCCTGACAGTGAGGACAATTATGGGCGCTCCATCACTGGAGATTTTTAAGAAGAGGCTAGAGAGTCACTTGTCTGAGATGGTATAGGCCAGGTCCTCCTGCATGAGCAGGGGGCTGGGCTAGAAGACCTCCTCCAAGGTCCCTTCCAGCTTCTATTCTGTTCTGTTCTGTTCTGTTCTGTTCTGTTCTGCTCTGCTCTGCTCTGCTCTACTCTGCTCTGCTCTGCTCTGCTCTACATTTCTTTGGCTTACAACTTTTTCATTTTTTCCCTGTACCTTCATTACTGGTTTTGTAGGCAGAGTCATTTGCAATTAGAGGAAATGATAACTAAATCAATCACTCAGTCAATGAGTCAACTAAGATCGCTTATCCTGAAAGGGACTTACATATGTGTGGTATATGTACTTATATGAGCTTGTGTGGTCCTCAAAGCACCTTTTGAAGAAAAAACAACACATTATATTAAAAACAAGTGCTTTGTTTTGCAGAAAGAAGACATTCTGTTATCTTTTATTTTTCCCTAATGAAAAAAATATTCATCAATCCTTATAAAACCTCATCTGGAGCAGAAAGCCTGATGATCCCCAGCAGGCATATTCAGTGGCTATGGACACTCCAGTTCTGGCTGGGAAATGATGATGTACCTCAGCTGTTCCTGTTGCACAGGGCTTTGAAAAACTGGATTTGTTGAGTTTTACATAACAGTGTCCACCCCATATTGTGAGAATATGAAAAAGAGATGACTGTTTATTCAAAGTATCCTAAGCCTTTGGGATAAAGCAAAGAAAGGCATGTTTATTAAGTCTTCCTCCGATAACAGTCTGCCTAAGCTAGAAATATAGGTAGTCCTTGATTTAGAAGAGTTCATTTAGTGACTGTTCAAAGTTACAATGGCATTGAAAAAAAGTGACTTATGATCTTTTTTCACACTTATGATAATTTCAGCATCCCCATGGTCACATGATCAAAATTTGGATGCTTGGCAACTGACTCATATTTATAATGGTCCCAGTATTCTGGGATCATGTGATCACTTTTGGTAACCTTCTGATAAGCCAAGTCAATGGCAAAGTCGGAGTCACTTAATTGTGTTATTAAGAACTGCAGTGATCCACTTAACAACTGTGGCAAGAAACATCGTAAAATGGGGCAAAATTCACTTAACAAGTATCTCACTTAGCAACAGAAATTTGGGGGTCAATTGTGGTCGTATGTCGAGGACTACATGAATATTCTTTGAAGAATATTCTTTCCCAGGTATTTATCGACAGTTCATTGTTGATTATAGGTTATATTTTGAACTTTAAATTTTTATTCTTCCAAATGTCTGGTCAAGCAGAGAAATTGCCCTAGGGCTGTAGAGAGTGGGAAATAGTGGGAAAAAAAATATAAGCATGCCATTCTATGATTACTCAGTCTTTTAAGAATTTAAGAACTAATAACATCTCTGCATGAGTACTTATTTTTTCATGACTTATGTATATGATGCTTCATAGTAAAAGTTAAGAGTACTTTTTATTATTTAAGAATTGCATTAGGACTGTGGGAAAACAATGCTAAAATTGAGTTCTTTATATTGTCATTAAACTTCAGAGTTCATATTTAAGCTCCATATTTCAATAAAAAGATGGATTGAGTATGTATATCTGTACATTTCCAGAAGCAAAATTCCGAGTGGCAATTGAGAAAATCTTCAATTGTTCTTTGTGGTACAACAAGAACAATTGTTGTACCACTTTTTTTCTGTAAGGGCCCTGTCTAATATGGAGTTACAGGCAATTATTGAGAAAGCTGCAATAATATCAGGATAATTTTTGACAGGTTACTGCAGAAGGGCTTCTGAAACTCGGCTTAGAAATTCCTTGACTTCTTTATTCTCTTACCACATCATGAGACTATAGAGAACAAAGTAATGTAATTATGGTATATGTGACAAGCCTTATACCTTAAAGTGGATGAGGTGATGACAACAGCTTTAATCAGCCTCTCCTTTCTTTTCCTCCCCCAACTGGCAAGCTTTCTGCATAAATACTTCTAAGATTATAGTCAAAAGCAGACAAGTGAAGTTGCATGGCTATGTGTCACAGTCTGACTGTCTACCTACAGGTAATAGTGTATTATAACCCATTTTGCGTATGGGTTAAAGGTAGATTAGGTAGAAATTATCTTTCTCTAATAAAAACTTCCTTTTAATGAAAGATATGTTGATATTATACTTGAGAGATGGATGTGCTTTGGCTTACCTCTTTCAATTACAGGTAGTCCTTGACTTACGACTGCAATGGAGCCAAAATTTCTGTTGCTAAGTGAGACATTTGTTAAGTGAATTTTGCCCCATTTTACGACCTCTCTTGCCACAGTTGTTAAGTGAATCACTGCAGTTTTTAAGTTAGTAACACCGTTGTTAAGTAAATCTGGCTTCCTCATTCACTTTGATTGTCAGAAAGCTGCAAAAGGTGATCACATGACCCCAGGACACTGCAATCGTCATAAATGTGAGTCAGTTGCCAAGTGTCCAAATTTTGGTCACATGACCACGGGGATGATGTAACGGTTGTAAGTGTGAAAAAATGGTCATATATCACTTTTTTCCAATTTCATTGTAATTTCAAATGGTCACTAAATGAACTGTTGTGAGTTGAGGATGACTTGTACTGCCTATAGGGCAGAGGTGATGGTGATATCTTGAGGGCACTAAGCAAAGCAATGCTAGAAATAATTAGAAATTATCATAATAGTTATGCAAAGAATATTTTGATGCAAGATATTCTTAAAGGAGAGAAGCAACCTAGAACTAAGGAGAAACTTCCCGACAATTAGAACAATTAACCAGTGGAGCAACCTGCCTCCAGAAGCGGTGGATGCTCCAACACTGGAAGTTTTTAAGAAGAGACTGGGCAGCCATTTGTCTGAAATGGTATAGGGTTTCCTGCCTGAGCAGGGGGTTGGACTAGATGACCTCCAAGGTCCCTTCCAACTTTATTATTATTATTAAATAGCAATAGCACTTAGACTTATATACCGTTTCATAGTGCTTTTATAGCCCTCTCTAAGCGGTTTACAGAGTCAGCCTATTCCCCCCCCACACACACACACAGAGTCTGGGTCCTCATTTTACTGACCTTGGATGGGTGGAAGGCTGAGTTGACCTTGAGCTGGTCAGGATTGAATCCTAGCTGAATTAGCCTGCAATACTGCATTCTAACTACTGTGCCACCACAGCTCTTAAAGTTAAAACTGTAGATTCTAGTCCCAATGGTGATGATTTTTTTTAAACTTTTTATTCCTTTAGCATATATTCATCAGGCATCAGGTCCATAATTCCTGGAACAGCCTTGTAAAGTATGACAGTATTATCCCCATATTGCAGCTAAAGATTATACGTTTTCTTTGCTGCTGTGTTTTCAGTAGCATCTTGATATTCAGGCATTATCATCTGCTTATCCTGAGTGCTGTGCTGTCAAATAGTCAACTGCTGCCTTTAACAAGCTTGATAATGGTCAGTTGACATCTCTATTATTTATTTGCTTTATTTTGGGGTGGGGGTGGGGGTGGAAAGGCGAGAATGCCTGACTGAGTGGCTTACAGAGCTCCCCAGACAACAATAAGATTAAAACTGAAGCATAAATTATAGATATAATAATATAGTAAAATAACCGTGTCATAAATGACAATGCAATACAGGTAGTCCTTGACTTATAGCGATTCATTAGGGACCATTCCAAGTTACAACAGTATGTTGTAAAAAAGTATGTTTTTCACACTAAACGACAGTTGCAGCATCCCTATGGTCACATGATCAAAATTTGGATGCTGGGCAACTGGCATGTATTTATGGCTTTTGCAGTATCCCAGGATCATGTGATCAGCTTTTGTGCTTTTCTGACAAGTAAAGTCAGTGTGTGTGTGGGGGGGGAGTGTGTGGCAGATTCGCTTTACAACCCTATTACTAACTTAATAACTGCAGTGAATCACTTAACAACTGTGGCAAAAAAAGGTAAAATGGACAAAACTCACTTAAAATCTGCCTTGTTTAGAGATGGAAAGCTTTGGCTCATTTGTGGTTGTTATTCGAGAACTACCTGTAATTAACACTAAGGAGCAATTATAACACGATCCGCATGAGGAGGTGTAAATTAACTATCAAGGATGACTGTCAGCTTTCTTATACAGGTAAGATTTGAAGAGGCAACCCCTTCCTTGATTACTCTGTAGTCAATATATTATCTGCAATTTTGGAGCACGTGCAGCAATTTCTAGTAGATTTGTACTATGTTTCTTCTTGGCTGATTTGCCCAGGCATCACTTTTTAGGACAAACTTGTTCCATTTTCATTCCTCAGTCCCACTACAGCAGACATGTCAAATACAAGGCCCGGGGGCCGGATCCGGCCCGCGAAGTGGTTTCATGTGGCCCACGAAGCCATCCTGGAAACAGTGAGGGAACGGCCCCCACTGCCTTGGCCCTGGCCCAGAGACCCTCCTTCTGCCAGAGACCCTCAGATCTGTCCCACTCCTGCCCAGGCCCCCCTAGGCACCCTTGATGCGAACGATGTAGAGCTGGCCACGCCCACCCAGTAGGCCATATGCACTCTAGCCACGCCCACCCAGTAGGCCATACACACTCTAGCCACGCCCACCCAGTAGGCCACGCCCACCCAGGCCACACCCACCCAGCCCCTTGAGGGCAACCGCAATGCTGATGCGGCCCTCAATGAAATTGAGTTTGACACCCCTGCACTACAGTATTTTGAAGCTGAGTCATAGCAATTCCTGTAGCTCTATCCCTCTATAAACAGACAAGGAATAGAAAAGGTTCTAATTCCTTCCACTCAGTTTTGCATGTTTTGTGTGTTTGGCTGCTTTCCAAAAAGTCCTGTGCTTTTGAGTATGAGAGGAGAGCTGCTTGGCTATCTAAATGTCAATCTTCCTGCATATAAACAATTTCCCTTGCAAGATGTGAGGAGACTAGGACACTGTAGCTTCATAGCCTGAAGCTTTTGTCAGCTGCTGCAATATCTGTAGGTTGTAGTGTTGAACCTGTGCACGTGTGTGCCTTCTAGAGGAGTTGTAAATGTTTGATTTTTGATTTGATTTGATTTGATTTTATTAGACTTATATACCGCCCTTCTCCCGTAGGACTCAGGGCGGTTCACAAGGTCTTTTAAAAACAATACAACAAATTACAAAAATTAAAAGCAATTAAAATGATTACACTAACCTTGAACTAAAAACCCCAATTACAATTAAAAATACAATTAAAACCCTGGTTAATACTCTCAGTCCAGGCCAGAAAGCTCGAAGAGCCAGGTCTTCAGGTCCTGGCGGAATGAGCGAAGGTCAGGGGAAGTCCTAGGTTCTACAGGCAGCTGGTTCCAAAGGGCCGGCGCACCCACAGAGAAGGCCCTCCCCCTGGGTATTGTCCTCCGGCAATCTTTTACCAGCGCTACCCTGAGAAGACCCTCCCTGTGGGAGCGCACAGGACGAAGGGAGCTTGATGCCGGCAACAGGTGTTCCCTCAGATATCCCGGACCCAAGCCATTTAGGGCTTTATAGGTCATCACCAGCACCTTGAATCTCACCCGGAGGGCAACCGGAAGCCAATGCAGCTCGCGGAGTAGAGGTGTTACATGGGAGTATCGGGAAACCCCCATCACAACCCGCGCGGCTGCATTCTGCACCAGCTGGAGCCTCCGAGTGGTCCTCAAAGGCAGCCCCATGTAGAGAGCATTGCAGTAGTCCAATCGGGAGGTCACGAGCGCATGAGTGACTGTGCGCAGGGCATCTCGGTCCAGGTAGGGCCGCAACTGGCATACCAGGCGAACCTGGGCAAAGGCCCCCCTGGTCACGGCTCCTATATGGTCTTCAAAACTGAGCCACGAATCCTTGAGCTCAAAGTTGGAGATATAGGGAATATCAAGATAAACGGATTTGTATAGGAATTATGAAACGAAGCAGAAAGAGCTGTTAATAAGGTTTTCTGTGAAATCCATTGGAGATCTTTTAAACCAGACATCAGGAAATTGAATGAGGCATCAGACCTTGCAAATAAAAACACAACTCACTCCCGAGCTTCACAATGCTGTAGCGTGACATAGAAGTTAAATCTTCCAAAACAGAAGTTTAAAACGTTGTGTTAGTTAATCAATTGCAAAATGTCTCTTCAAGTCCTGGGTACATAGGAACTTAATACTAACGATTGATTAGCAAAACCTTTAGTCAGAGGTCCCCAACCTTTTGGGCACCAGGGACCGGTTCCGTGAAGAGAGGTTTTTCCACGGACCAGAGAGTGTGTGGTTTTGTGTGCTGCCTGCATCCCATGGGTGGGGCTTTGCTTGTTTGTGCGGACTGGTTGCTAGCATGCCGTGGCCTGGTACCAGTCCATGGACTGGGGGTTTGGGACCCCTTCTTTAGGTGTACTTGGATTCTTATGCAAATGGACTAACTCTTGGGTGAACTGTGATCTCAGTGTGAATTTGCCAACAAGGCTGCGGCACAGAATATTGACAAGATGTGCTGCTAGTAAAGAAGTCTTTGATTGAGTTTTGTATCTGCATTTCATCTCCTTATGCTTCCTGTTATTTATTTCGGACAAGTGCAGGGCTGCCCAACTCAAACGAAGTGAACCTGGGCAGCAAATAAAAGCATGAAAAATTCAAAAGAAAAATAATACATGCCACTGAAATAAACTAAAGCCATTAAATGGTAAACAGGACTAAAATATACTATTATTTTATTAAGAGTTGTGATTATAATAGTAATATCTAATGCAAACTAAACTTAAAGAAAGAAAAGAAGAATAGAAAGGGGAAAAAAGTGCAAAAAGAATGCAAAAAGTAAGAATAGAATAAAGAGAAAAGAAACATATAAAAAGTGACTTGCGCAACTAGTAAAAAGAAGTTTAGTAACTCTTCACTCTCTTTAAGATTACAAACAATTATCTCTGCATTTTATATTCCCATTTCTCCAGAAAACATCACCTTTTCAGACCTAGTGAAAAACAGAAAGTCCATACAGTAGAATAGGACCAACAGCCTAGCTTGTTGATCATTTGCACAAAAAGTACCACCACTGAATGCTTCCCCCCCCCCTCCAATCCCCTCACAGGGGCTGCTCTCATATTTCAGAATGGGATTATTCTTGAGAGTTTTGCATGAAAAAGATTGTGTTAGAAGTAGGTTTACCTTTGGTGTTGGAAGCATATGGGAGATGGCGATGGCTGAGATCCAAGCCATATGTTTCTAATTTCTCTTCTTGCTGACCCCCTGCTGTCTTCCTATTATATTTAAAAAAAAAACCCTGAGATGGCTTCAGTTGTGAGAGACGTCATAAGTCATCCTTTCTAGACCAGCAGACACATTTATTGCTGTTTGTAAATGGACAAATTACTCAGATTCAACTTGGGGTAATTTGGAAGACCTTGGGGGCAGCACATATAACTTTAAAAAAAATGAAATATGATATTATCCTATGATGAAACTGAAAAGAAGGCCTAGGGGTGACATGATTGCAGTGTTCCAATAAGCTTGTAAGCCGCCCTGAGTCTTCGGAGAAGGGCGGGATATAAATGGAATTAAAATAAAAATAAAATTTGTGGGGATGCCACAAAGAAGAGGGGTTCAACCTATTTTCTGAAGACCTGAAGGCAGGACAAGACACAGTGAATGGAAACTAGTCAAAGGAAAGAAGCAACCTAGAACTAAGAACAAATTTCCTAACTGTGAGAACAATTAATCAGTGGAACGTCTTGCCTTCAGAAGGTGTGGGTGCTCCATCACTGGAGGCTTTTAAGAAGAGACTAGACAGCCACTTATCTGGAGTATAGGGTATTCTGCTCGAGCAGTGGGTAGGGCTAGAAGAAATCCAAGGTCCCATCCAACTCTGTTAATTCTATTGTTATGTTTGATATCCTGCCCACCTTCTTGGCTGGGATGGAAAGGTTAGTATAAAATCTCGTTAAATGTTTGACCCAGCTCTTTTGTATGATGTAGCATGAAAGATTAAATAAGACATTGAACTTACTAGTTAATATTAAACCTACCAATTGTGTGCAGTATGTTGATACTTGTTTGTCTCTACATTCTTATGACATCATGTCACACTTTCGCAGCACTGAGAGGTTGATACTATGCATGTGTGCTTATTTGTCTGTTTATTAATTATTTATTAGAAAATGTGGCCCATTTATCTAGAAAAAAGATTTCTATCTTTGTTCTGATATGCATGGAAACATCCCAGGCTTGACTGGATATTACCCTCTTTTACTTTGCTTAGGAATTAATTGTTTTATTTAGTATCCTAATATGATCTATGTTGACTGTTTATTTAGTATTCTATGACCATCACTGAGTGTTGTATCTTATGATTTATGATGAATGTATTTTATTATTATAATCATGATTGATCACTTGTTGCTTGTATCTACACTGAGATCTTATGAACTGGAGACAAATTCCTTGTGTGTCCAATCACACTTGGCAAATAAAAAAAATTCTGTCCTGTCCTGTCCTGTCCTATCCTATCCTATCCTATCCTATCCTATCCTATCCTATCCTATCCTATCCTATCCTATCCTATCCTATCCTATCCGCTACTTACAAGCTTCCTTCCAGTTGGTGTTGCTTGTCTTTTTTTATATCAGCTAGTTCCCTTTCTCTTTCTCCTCTTCTTATTTTTATGTTACTGCAAATTCTCCTGCCAATTCTGTTCTTGGGAGATAACAACTTTAAGATAGATTTTGGACCTCTTTCTTTTTTTTTTGTTTAGGCATGCTGCTTTCTTGAGATTAGTGGTACCATACTTTAAGCAAAGCTTGGAAGTCCTGTAGTTTTATTACTATAAAAGAAACAGATCTGTAGGAGCAAGTAACTTATGAATCCACCTCTGTGGCTTCACTTGGAAACAAAATGCTTACAGAAAATACACGTTAAATATTTTTTTAAGATGGGCCATGCAAGGCACATGCACTTTATATATTGTAGATGGGAGACTTATTCTTTTAGACTCTTTATCTCAGAGGTCCCCAACCTTTTGGGCACCAGGGAACGGTTCTGTAGAAAGAGGTTTTTCCACGGATGGGAGAGTGTGTGGTTTTGTGTGCTGCCTGGATCCCATGGATGGGGCTTTGCTTGTTTGTGTGGACTGGTTGCTGGCATGCTGCGGCCTGGTATCAGTCCATGGACTGGGGGTTGGGGACCCCTGCTTTATCTCATAATGTCTGACGTTCCCAAACATTTCATGAACTATACAGATAAGATTGAATTAGTTTTTTGAAACTGCAGGAAGGAGAAAATGCTTTGGACAGGACTTTTTTTTGATGATCTTCAAGGTGTTATTTTGCTGCTGGTAAGAGCTTTAAAATGACTAATCCCTTAATAAGCTATCTACTGTTTCCTGATTTTGGTAGTGCCTATACTGGAAATGATTCTTTCTTTGAGGATTTAAATTCTTTCTACTGAAACCAGAAAGAGAAACAAAGAATAGATCTTCCTCAAACTGGGGCTTTTGAGATGGATTAATCATGCGTATTCTGGAATTCCCACGCAAAAAGGAATTCTGGGAATTTCCTGGTCAGCAAAGGCTGTAACAGGAGCTTCACACTTTAGGAGATGGGCAAGCATATTTTCTCGTAGCCAGATTGACCAATAGATATTTTCTCATGTATTCACTTGTCAATATTCTATTCTACAACACATTAATTTATAAATAGTCTGCAGGTCATTTTTAAAGGAAAACATAAAAAGACTTCAGTCTATAAGCAAGCAATTTCTACAGATTTTTTTTTAAAAAAAACCATAAACAAAGTTTTTAGCCCTGTAATATCATATGCTCATTCAGGAACTCACCTTTTCACATGCTTTAGTTCCCATAGTTTTAAAGGTGTGTAGGGGAAACACCAGTGATGGTGAACCTTTTAGAGACCGAGTACCCCAGCCCTGCCTCCCCCCACCCCACTCTGTTCCCTGCCTGCCTCAGGAGAGTTTGCATGCCCCGAGTGTGGCCCCGCATGGCAGCCCAGGCAGTAGATTGCATGCCGGCCTGCAGCGGGCCATGACGCCAGCCCCATGCCCTCCGCCCGCACCCCTGCAGCTGACGGGGCATGAGGGTGGAGTCTTGTCCCCGCTGCCTGGGTGCCATGTACTTGGCTGCGCTGCTCCATGCGGGCCACACTCGGGGGCAACTCTCCTCCAGGGGGGCTGCTGGTGAGGAGAGGGCCGTGGGGGGAGGCAGGGCTGGGGTGACAGTACCCATGCCCACAGAGAGGGCTCTGAGAGCCACCACTGTTTCGCCACCACTGCACCAGACCATGCTTGATGGGTATCCAATATTTCCATTAATACTTCCACTGATATTTGTAAGCTACCCAGATTCAATTGTTAGTGAGATGGGTGGCATATTAAATAAATAAATAAATAAATAAATAAATAAATAAATAAATAAATAAATACGTACATACATACATACATACATACATACATACATACATACATACGTACATACATACCTTTTCCATCCATAGAAAAGAAAATGCTGCTGGTATTTTTTATGATAACATAATCCCATCTTTTCCAACACGTCTGCAATATCCAAGAATATGAGCCTTCCTTTAGCCTTCAATTGACAACTATTGGTAAGAGAAAACCAGCTTCAGTTTAATCACGTTTTACTAAATAAACCTATAGTTATGGTTTAGTGTGATGGGTAGGACTAGTCTTTGCCCCTCTTTAATTACAATGACACAGAACTGAAGCTGCTTCCTTGCTACTGCCTTCATTTTTAAGGTTGTCTATTCAACAACAACATGCTGATACTGTCTTTGATGCTGCAGCTCAAAATGTTCAAAGTTTGATGTAATGTCTGAACAAGATAAGGTAAGATAAGATAATCTTTATTGTCATTTTTTACTGTGGGCACAAGGCACACATCAAAAATGAAATTTAGTTGCCCGCTCTCAAAGTGAAACACATACATGACACACACCTAAAATGAATGAACAAACCTTTATTGTCAAAGTACAACCATGTATACATTGAGATTGGCTGAGCCTCCCTTCGTGCCCCTACCACCACAACTCACAGTGACAACAAACCCACCATCTTGTTACACCATGTGAACTAATTGCACAACACACCGGCCTCGCAAGTCAGTCATACATAAAATTATAAAATTATTTCCTGTTCAAGAGCCTGACAGCCCATGGATAAAAGCTGTTCTTCAGCCTGTTGGTACAGCTGGCTATACTCCTATATCTCCTACCTGATGGTAGGAGAGTAAAGAGATACCGACCAGGGTGTGAGTCAGTACATACTATATACAACATATGTATCACCCCTACATATACACGACAATAAAATATTAAATACTGTCCATCTTAAATATATAACGGAAGGAGGAAGCCTGAGAGTTCACAAGGTTAATGCTGTATGGAATGAAACTATGGTTGAATCTGGATGTTCTGCTTCGGATACCACGAAGCCTCCTCCCAGAAGGAAACAAGAAAAGCAGGTTGTGAAGAGGATGAGTAGACCCTCATGAGCAAGAAAACAGTCCTCACAGAAAGACATCTTACAGCTCCTCTGCTTGAGGAAACATTGCTGCTTAATAAGAACTGCTATAGTAGGGTGATCTGAGGGCATTCCAGACACATCTGCCTGTTGTAAGCTGGTGTTTCTATTTTTACCAACTTATCTCCCTCATTCACCAGAGGCACTGATTCCTCTTTCCATGGGCAACGGTCACACAGTATACTTTTTCTTGCTTAGGTATTTTTGGCTATGCATGCAAAGATATTTTTTATATAAAATATAATATTTAGGAAAGTCTTTCCCAAGCTGATACATTTGATTAATTTCCAATTAGCGTGGTGAATTGTTGTCTGGGAATTCTACGAATTGTATTGCCAGCATATTTGGAGGGCAATAGAGTCAGAATTATGATTTGATATACTCAGATGTAAAGGTGTTTGCTGCATTTAGTTTGCTATCGATCCAGCATTACCTTAATGTTCTTCATGTTTTTTTTCCTTCCGTTCAGTTTTCCAGGGAATATCCAGATGGCACAATGTAATTAAATCTCTCCAAAAAGCTGTTATGTGTCTGTTTGTGTCTGTGTCTCTCTGTGTTTTTTTTAAATGCTTGACTTTCCAAAAAAGAAGACAAAAATAAGCAGGGGTTAGAGCTATTGTCATGAATGGATAATAACCTAAACTATTCATTCATTCATTCATTCATTCATTCATTCATTCATTCATTCATTCATTCAGATTGCTGCCCACCTTAGCAAGTAACAATAGTGAAAAATCTTAAAATAAATTAAAATACTGAGGAAGATGTCATAATGAATGGTTATTAGAATCCTCTCCCACTAACAGTCATGTGATTGCATCGGGCACTGGTTGCAGCACCCTGCAATCTGGTGACCACAATTTGTTCCATTTTGCCAGTTTCTAGCAAACTCCCATTCAGCAGAATGGGTTTGCACTTATGACTGCAGCCTTTTGCTTAACAGCTGAAGATTCACCTAATGATCACTGCAAAACATGTCATAAAATCAGATCCCTAAAAGACAAAAATAAGCAGGGGTTAGAGCTATTGTCATGAATGGATAATAACCTAAACTATTCATTCATTCATTCATTCATTCATTCATTCATTCATTCATTCATTCATTCAGATTGCTGCCCACCTTAGCAAGTAACAATAGTGAAAAATCTTAAAATAAATTAAAATACTGAGGAAGATGTCATAATGAATGGTTATTAGAATCCTCTCCCACTAACAGTCATGTGATTGCATCGGGCACTGGTTGCAGCACCCTGCAATCTGGTGACCACAATTTGTTCCATTTTGCCAGTTTCTAGCAAACTCCCATTCAGCAGAATGGGTTTGCACTTATGACTGCAGCCTTTTGCTTAACAGCTGAAGATTCACCTAATGATCACTGCAAAACATGTCATAAAATCAGATCCCTAAACTTATTACCATACCTATTTACAACCAGAAATCCAGTCCCAATTGCAGCCTTAAGTTGAGGACTACTTGTATTTCTTATTTCCAGTAAATCATTGATTGTGGTATTATGACAGTCATTTTGTGAATGTGTAATCCCTAACAGAAGCCGCTTTGTGAAATCACACAAAACCCCCTATCAGAATTCCAACTGTGTCCATTTCCTCTGCAGCTTTGCTTCATGTCAACTAATCAGTATGTGTGTGTATATGTATATATATATATATATATATATATATATATATATATATATATATATATATATATATATATATATATATATATATATATATATATATATAAAAATAATAAAACCTTTATTGTCAAAGTACAACATGTGTACATTGAGATTAGCTGAGCCTCCCCCCTTGCTCTCTTCCCCCAACACACAGTGACAACAAACCCTCCATCCCACCACACTATGTGAACCAACTACACCACACACCGGCCTCCCAAGTCAATTCTGCATAAGATTATGTCCCATTTAAAAGCCTAACAGCCCACGGATAAAAGCTATTTTTCAGCCTGTTGGTACGTCTGGCTATATTCCTATATCTCCTACCGGATGGTAGGAGAGTAAAGAGATACCGTCCAGGGTGTGAGTCATCCCTGAGTATCTTCCTCACTCTTCCAAGGCAACGAGCCCTGGCGATGTCATCCAGTGGTGTCAGGGAACAGCCCACAATGTCTTGTGCTGTGCTCACTACCCTCTGTAATACTTTCCTATCCGCGGCTGTCAGACCAGCATACCAAACCACAATACCATACGACAGGACGCTCTCTATAGTAGACCGGTAAAAGAGGGTCATTAGCTGTTGTTGTACCCTGTTCTTCCGCAAGACCCTAAGAAAGTGAAGCCTGTTCATAACAACATCCTTATCCTATGCTAGCCAAGCCTAGTTCATACTGGAAATTAGAAGAAAAACCCAAATTCAAGTTCATGCTTGATCATGGACTCAGTGGACCTCTTGGTGAGGAGGAACTCTATTTCAAATGTACACAGATTAAGGTATGGTTATATGTGTGAACTGTACTGTACGTGTCAATTCCTATCTGTGTCAACGTGAAGTTTCAAAGATAGGTTATAACGGTAAGAAGTCTCTAAATAAATTAAGTAAGCTTTGGTGAGGAATAGTAAGACATGGAATACGCTGTTAGCAGGCGGTGACATCATCTGCCCCATGAAGCTGTGTATCATTTGACCTCGGTTTCATGTTTTAATTGACATTCATGTAAAAGAAAAGATCTCTCAAATGATCCATTTGAGTCTAAGAAGCACTAATTGCCAAAGTCATAGTGAACAAGTTAGTCTTGGTCTGTCCAACTTACTAGTGTGAGAAACCTAAGTAAATATTTCATTATTGCTACAAATGTACAAGGATTTACATTTCCCCCTTGTTAAGTACCATGCTGTTTCTCTAACCATATTCTTGTACTGGGTGCTCATTATTTATCAGCCAGCCTAATCCTTTTGCAAATAGCATTAAACCAAATAAAAAGTTTTTATATATTTGTATATAGAAATATTTTTGGGCATAAAGCTGTAAATTTGATTGTTAATTTACAGCTATTAGAACAACATTCTCTGAGGTTCATAACTACGAAATGTTCCCCTCCTTAGAAAACAGCAGAGAGACTGCATTGATTTCTGTCAGCCTCTCTTTTTTTCCATAGCTCTCATTTTCAGTAACCTACAATCTAGCCTGTTTTTTATACTTCCTTGTGTAACACAGAGAGAGATGTGTGTTCACAATAGTATTTACTTTAGGGAGGAGGGAGAAATAAGTGCTCTTAATTGCATTCCCAGGTCAGTATCAGCTCTCTTTTCCTGAGGGAGAATGTCATTAATGTTCACATTAAAAACACTAATAAAGTCTCCCCTCATATAGGAAAAAAAGCGAGTGCTTTTCCTGAAAGCTGAGCATAGGACATATGGTTTGCGTTTTTCTGAGTTCACCTGAAGGGATTGAATCTTTTTTACTTATTTGTCACCTGTCTGTCCAAAGTAAAGTCACCAATGTCATTTCAAGGACTGGAATAAAAGTAGAATGCTGGTGATGGCTCTCAATGAGTCTTGGCTGACCTAATGTGAAAACTGAGGTCCCCTCCCCCCCAATGCAAGGCTGGCAGTTTCAAGGAGATGAACTTCAGTCTTTTACTTTCCTTCCTGTCAGGTGCAAAGAATTGGGACCACACGTTAAGTTTTACAGTTGCAAGAAAAAGTATGTAAACCCTTTGGGATTACGTAGAGTTTTGCATGAATTGGCCATAAAATGCACTCTAAATGTCTTGTAAGTCACAACAATAGAAAAACACAGTCTCCTTAAAATAATACTACACAAACATTAATGCCTCCTTAAGTAACACCAGCTGCCTGCAATTAGTGCAGGTTCGCATCCCACCAGGCTCAAGGTTGACTCAGCCTTCCATCCTTCCGAGGTAGGTAAAATGAGGACCCAGATTGTTGGGGGCAATAAGCTGACTTTGTAATAATGCCGCTTGGGGGGGAGAAAGCCCTAATAAGCAGGCATATACATAGAATGAAGGCTACTGCTAAGCTTGTAAGCCGCCCTGAGTCTTCGGAGAAGGGCGGGATATAAATGGAATTAAAATAAATAAAATAAATGTTGTCATGTTTTAATTGAACATAAGATGGAAACATTCACAGTGCAGGGTGGAAAAAGTATGTGAAGCTTTGGACTTAATAACTGGTTGACCCTCCTTTGGCAGCAATAACCTCAACCACACGTTTCCTGTAGTTGCAGATCAGACCTGCACAACGATCTGGAATAATTTTGGACCACTCCTCTGCACAAAACTGTTTCAGTGTAGCAATATTCTTGGGATGTCTTGTGTGAATCGCTCTCTTAAGGTCATGCCACAGCATTTCAATCGGGTTGAGGTCAGGACTCTGACTTGGCCACTCCAGAAGGCGTATTCTGTTCTGTTGAAGCCATTGTTTTGTTGAATTACTTGTATGCTTTGGGTCATTGTCCTGTTGCATCACCCATCCTCTGCGGAGCTTCAGTTGGTGGACAGATGGTCGTACGTTTCCCTGCAAAATGTCCTGATAAACTCTGGAATTCATTTTCCCATCAATGACAACAATCCGTCCAGGCCCTGAGGCAGCAAAGCAGCCCCAAACCATGATGCTCCCTCTGCCATGTTTTACAGTGGGGATGAGGTTTTGATGTTGGTGTGCTGTGCCTTTTTTTCTCCACACATATTGTTGTGTGTTTTTCCCAAACAACTCAATTTTGGTTTCATCTGTCCACAGTATATTTTGCCAGTAATGCTGTGGAACATCCAGGTGCTCTTTTGCAAACTTCAAATGTGCTGCAATATTTTTTTTGGACAGCAATGGCTTCCTCCGTGGTGTCCTCCCATGTACTCCATTCTTGTTTAATGTTTTCCTTATTGTAGATGTGTCAACAAAAATGTTAGCATGTGCCAGAGATTTCTGTAGGTCTTTAGCTGACACTCTAGGATTCTTCTTTACCTCATTAAGCATTATGCGCTGTGCTCTTACAGTCATTTTTACAGGATGACCACGCCTAGAGAGAGTAGCAACAGTGCTAAACTTTCTCCATTTGTAGACAGTCTGTCTTACTGTGGACACATGAACATCAAGGCTTTTGGAGATACTTTTGTAACCCTTTCCAGCTTCATGCAAGTTAACAATTCTTGATCGTAGTCTTCTGTGAGCTCTTTTCTGCAAGGCATGGTTCACATCAGACAGTGCTTCTTGAGACCAGTAAACCCAAAACAGGTGTGTGTTTTTAAAGGGCAGGACGGCTGTCAGCAACACATCCAATATCATCACACTGATTGGAGTCAAGGTTGGCTCACTCCTGGCTCCAATTAGCTCTTGGAGAAGTCATTAGGTTAGGGGTTCACATACTTTTTCCACCCTGCACTGTGAATGTTTCCATCTTATGTTCAATTAAAACATGACAACAGCTAATGTTTGTGTAGTATTATTTTAAGCAGACAATGTTTTTCTATTGTTGTGACTTACATGACGTTTAGAGCGCATTTTATGGCCAATTCATGCAAAACTCTACGTAATCCCAAAGGGTTCACATACTTTTTCTTGCAACTGTAGTTAAGCTGATTTACTGATTGTGCCTATACATAATAATCTAGTCAACTAAGGTAAAGGTAAAGGTTCCCCCGCACATGCGTGCTAGTCGTTTCCAACTCTAGGAGCTGGTGCTCATCTCTGTTTCAAAGCCGAAGAGCTAGCGCTTGTCTGAGGATGTCTCCGTGGTCATGTGGCCAGCATGACTAAACGCCAAAGGCACACGGAACGCTGTTACCTTCCCACCGTAGTGGTACCTATTTTTCTACTTGCATTTTTATGTGCTTTTGAACTGCTAGGTTGGCAGAAGCTGGGACGAGTAACAGGTACTCACTCTGCTACACGGCACTCGGGATTCGACCTGCCAAACTGCCGACCTTCTGATTGACAAGCTCAGCATCCTAACCCACTGATCCACCGCGTCCCTTCTAGTCAACTAAACTCAGCTCTAAATTGGTGCTGGAATTCAAGAGAGGCTGGACTAGGCTGCTTGTGGGCACTTTATGAGGCTGAATTTCATTTTGAATTGCCATAATTTGTGGTTGCATACTGCTTTGTGAGACTGAGTGTTAGAGCATTTGTTGGAAGTGTTTTCTAGATGAAGATCCCACTGAAAAGAAACAAGATAAAATCCATTTGTTGCTATAATCCATGCAAACATCCTGTATGGTTGGGATGTTACCTTCCTGCTGCCAGAGGAGGAAGAGAGGATAATAAGTGGACATAATGAGTTGTTTTCTATCTCGTTTAAACCTGAATTCAGAATTTTGGACATGCCCATTATTATTTTATTATAACCTGGTCTGAATTAACTCAAGATAGCGCCTGGTCCTCTTCCCTCTGTTTTACTCTGTAACAAACCTAGGAGAACCTTTAAGTTGAATAGGCCTCTTCAGGCAGTCATTAGCCTAAGTGTTTTGCTTTCTGTTGTGGTTTTGTGCTACCACTGGAATGTCCTCCCTGCTGCTCCCAGAATTTTGGAAGCATGAAGAAAGGAAGACAGAAAGACCATCTTAACCAGTCAATGAGGAAGTAGAAAAATTGGGATGCAGTCAGCATTCCATTCCCAGTCTTTTCTGTTTCCTTGTTGCATTTCTTTTCACAACAAATAGGAGGAATCCCCCTGGAGACCATCAGCTGGCAAGACTTATTTATTTATTAAATATTATATTTGTATCATACAGAATTAAGAAAGCAAACTTTAAGCTTCAAGGGAAAAAAATAATACCAAACAAAGAAAAAGAGAAAAAAAACACATGTAATTGGACCATAATTTCCATTGCTAAATGTGGCCTCTTTTTTTTTTTTGGTCACGGGTGTTGTAAATCACTGCAGTTGTTAAGTGACTCACAATTTTTAAGTGAATCTCATTTCCCCATTGACTTTGTTGGAAGCTGGCTGGCAGGTCGCAAATGGCAATGCAGACGTCATAAATACATGCTGATTGCCCTGCACCCAAATTTGGATCATATGACTGTAGGGATGCAACAATAGGTGTAAGTGCGAGGACTGGGCGTAAGTCATTGTTTTAAATGATGCTGTAAGTTTGAATGGTGGCTAAATGAATACTTGTAAGTGAACGATGATGTAATGTAATATTATAATATAATTAATACATAATTAACATCATATTATATAATGTTACAATAATATTGCTTGCTGAAGTAGGGTTGATACAGGAAGGACTTCCTGCTATCAACCCTACTGCATCATCTCTGCAGCTTCAGAGGGACACTTCAAAACTATCTTTCCAATGCTTCTTCTGGGTCAACAGTTTTGGTCACTGATTCACCATCTTAACGCACACACAACCTGTTCAGAAGCCCCCAGGGTGCTATTGTCAATTGGTTACGTATTTATATAATTATCCATCTCACAACGGTTATAGAGACATAGAGGTATGATGCCACCCCACCATAGACCTCATTGGGTTTCATGGCTAAATGGGGATCCAGGTGCTGTAATGCTAACTGCATCAATCTCTTAACAAAAGTGGGGAAATTATTACAGTATATCTAAAGAATGTAGGAGAGCCTTGGGGATGGAGTCAAGAGAGGAATCAGCCTGAAGTTGTTACATTCTCACGAGCAATCCATGTTCAGCCCCTCTTGAATTCCATTAACCGTTATCTAGCTCCAATTTAGTGCTGACTATTAGCTGACTAGATTCTTGTGAATAGGCATGAACAATAAATTAACTTAATTGGAACTTAATGTGTAGTCCTGATTTTTCGTGCCTAAAAATGTGATAGTTTTTAGTACTAAAAACTATCACACTTTTAGGTTCGAAGAATCAAGACTACAATCTATCCATAGTTTTTAATACTAAAGTTTCCAAGTAAGTGTCATTTTACAACTCCTGGCATCCCTTGCCATTGACTATGATGGCTGAGGTTGATATAAATTGTTGTCACAATATTTGGGGGACCCGGCTTTCCCATCTCTGCTATATTCTGTAGTGAAAGGGGACTTTCCATTTAATTCAGGAAGAAAGTGTGATCAAATAAAATATATATGCATCTTGCTTTGTTAAAATAACAAGCTATCTTTATTTAGGTCATTACAGCTGTTCTTCTGAACTGAAAGGTACATACAGAATTTATGATGAGTGCATTTTTTGGCTCATGTTTCTGTATTCAGGAACAAAATGCCTGTAACTATAGCATATAAGTGAACTATAAAAAATCCATTTCTTGTATCGGATAATGGAGTGGTGGTAACCCAATAATATATCTTTAAGAGTTTACTAAAATTACAGTTTTATGGGTTTCCAAGCTTTTTGCGCTGGATAAAATGAATTGTTATTTTAAAATGTCTCTTGACTTGGGCATTTTAAAAAATGAAAAACACCTAAAAGAATCTGTTTTGGGGGAAAAATGGATGAATGAATTACATTCCTTAATTTGATATTACATTATTAATGGAAAATGTTATGTGGTGTCTTACAGTATCCACGTTGGGAGATTATGAGTCAGAATCTTGATTTCAGATCTGTGTTAATTATTAACATATTTCTAACCTACTTTGCCTGGATATACAGGTAGTCTTCACTTACTAACTGCATTATACAATGAGTGTTCAAAGTTACATTGGTGAAAAAAAACAACCTTGGGATAATTCTTGCATTTAGTACAATTTCACTGTCCTGCAGTTACATAATTGCCATTGTGACAGAATAAATAGAGAATGCAGAAGTAAAATCATAAGTTGTGATAACGTGATTTTCTGCTTAGTGACCGCAGTGCATAGTCACCAAATTGCCAGCCCCAATTGTTGTTGCCAAGCACAGACTACATGTAGTCAGTAAAGTAAACCAATATGAAAACAGTAAGTTGTATAGGGTCACTTGGTCTCTATCAGATCCAACTGGTTAAACCAGCAAAATCTAATGAAAAATTTCCTTCCATCTCACAAGTTTTTATATTACATTATTGATTAACAAAATGTTAGCCTAGTGTGCTTCCCTAAACAAGAATTAATAAGAGAATTATATGCATGCTTTTGCTTAAATTATTTTTATATGGATAACATGCATATAGCCAGTATTGTGTTCCTTCCCCATTATTTCAATGTTTAACGTTTTAATGGGATTTTCTAACCTGAAGGCATTTTCACTAAATGTCAGGTGAATCATATTAGTTGTTTCCAGTTGTGTTTATAGATATGTTTATAGGTGTTTAGGTGTTATAAATATTACAGTTGGCAAGTCCTGAATGATCAGCAATTTAATGAGCAGGGAAATTGAGAGCCAAAAAGGTGAGGCAGTTCAAAGGAATTCTCTTTAAACTGAGTTAAGCAGCTGCTATACAGGTTAATTTTCAAACATTGTATTAATGAAGTTTATTCATTGGAGTGTTGAGGCATTGGAGAGGATGAAAATGGCCCCAGAGAGAACATAAAATTAATTAATTAATTAATTTCATACATACATGCATGCATACATTTGCTGCCAGTGTATTTTTCTGACTGTTAAATATCCTGAACCATATACAGGTAGTCCTCGACTTAAAACAATTCATTTAGTGACTGTTCAAAGTTACAATGACACCGAAAAAAGTGACTTATGACCATTTTTCACAGGTGCCATTTAGGTAATCTCTTCCCTCTTATCTTGTCTTCCTATCTACAGACAGGCCTCAGGTCATTCTTCACCTTATTGTTACATTGTGCTAGTGAAACAATGCAAAGTTAGATTTTTCAAAAGTTTTTTTTTTTAAAAAATTAGGTTTCTGACAATAATTCAGGGACTTAATTTAATCTTAGTTTTAATCGATTTTAACTTTGTATGTTATGTATTTTTAATTTTTCCCTGTAAACCGCCCTGAGTCCTACGGGAATAGGGCAGTATATAAATTTAAATAATAAATAATAAATAAATAAATAAATAAATAAATAAATAAATAAATAAATAAATAAATAAATAATCAGTAAAGCCGGTTACTGTTCTAAGCTCATATAAACCTAGAACATCTGCAATTGGATTATAATTTAACAACAATTGGTTATGAAGCTTAAGACTAATAGAAGATGTAAAATTGTTGTTGTTAGACGAAGTTAGCCTAATCAACCCTTGGTCCTATTTTTAACTGGAAAAAATATGGAAAATTGTTCATATGTCCAAAAACAGAGATCAAAACCATCATCTGTGATTTTTTTTTCCTTCCTAGAAAACACTGAGAAAACTCTAAATGCCTTCTCTCTGTTCATGATAGATACCCAAGGGGAAAGAAATTCTACTTTTCCAAACTGGGTAAAGTAAACTATGAACATTCTGAAGATGACGGAATAATATTCCCAACAATCTACACTGACTAAGAATGACTCCTCTTTGATGCAGCTCTTCAAAAACCTGCAACTTTCCTTAATCACATATTTTAAGAAACAGACGTTGGGTTGTGGACTTCAAAGGCATTGTTTTACTTCTAAAATTGGAACTGTGTGACAACAGTAACACAAATCACAGATTATTTTTTTTCCTGTAGATCCTTTTGAGGCATCACTTCACATGACATTTTATATCTCCTGCCCAAAGCAGGCCCTGCATTCCCATCTTTTCTCTCTAACTGGGAATGGCCAGTAGTGTCACAATATTGTGAATTCTCTCCCTTTGCTTTACAGGCAATCCTTGATTTATGACTACCATTGGAAACTGAATTTTTGTTGCTAAGCAAGGAAGTTGTTAAGTGAACCACACCTGATTTTATGATCATTTTTGCCATGGTTGTCAATGAATCATGGTGTTTAACTGAATTTGGCTCCCCCCATTGACTTTACTTGTCAGAATCCAGCTGGGAAGGTCACAAAGGGCAATCACATGACCCCTGGACTCCGCAACTATCATAAATATATGCTGGTTGTCAAGCTCCCAAATTGTGATCATATGACAGTGGACATGTTGCGGTGGCTGTAAGTGCAAAGATTGGTCATAAGTCACTTTTTCCAATGCCATTGCAAACAGATGGTTATAAGTTGAGGAAAACCTGTATTAGATATGCAGAGATAAGATAAATTCATCAGTTGATGTTATCATTCTGCACACTTTTCATTTATTGAACATTCTTGATAGAAAAAAATAGACAAATGTAAAGGATATAGCTCCAGTGTTTAATTGGTCCAATAAAGAAGGCAGTGTTGTACTGTTGAACGTATTCTAGATGTTTCACACAAGCCTGTCCACTACTCATGATTGGAAAATAATAATCTTTTGCCAAACATGGGTAAATAGAAACTACAAAGTAATATTCTGGCAGCCAGCCATGGTCAACATGATTGGATTGTTTATAATGGAGAATCCTTTGAGAAAAACAGTTCTTCCCAGCTTGACTGGCAGGCAAGATAATGTTTTATGTGAGACATATGTTGTTTAAGGAAGTGATTTCCACAAACTATGTAGAAACATTATTCTGTTAAAATAGTAAGGATACAACTGGGTTTAATTTCTCTCTCTTCCAATTATAATTATTGTGCATAGAGAGGTAAGGGGCACATTGATGTGAAGACAATCTTGTTGCCTCTGTACCTGCATACACCAAACACATACTAATGTTTGTTAGGTGACGGCAGAAAATAAGAGTCAGCTGAAATCTAGGAAGCTCTGGTAGACAATTCTGGATTGAGGACCATACTAATCTGTTTCTTGTTGTATTGTACAGTATTTTACATTTTACAGTAATTGGATGCTGTTATTATTAAAAGCTACGTAAAGTTCTTACAATGTTTGTGGATCTCAGGTTGAAATCCAAGGGTTCTACACGACAATCTATACAGCAAGTGTATTTTTTGTTTTTTTCTGAACCATGTAGGAAACATTCCTTAAAGGCAACCCGTTCAGACCTTTTGTAAACACAAACTAAAAACATTTTGCACCAGAAACTGGAGGGATTTTAGGCATTTTTAATAGTAAAATAGACACTCTGCTCTGCTAAAAGAATATGATTACTGTTCCTCAATGGGACATTAGCAGGATTAAATTGCTAAACACATTGATTTGTGCTTTAGATTGTAAGCCGCCCTGAGTCTTTGGAGAAGGGCGGGATATAAATGGGAATTTTAAAAAAAATGCAAAAACTACAGGGGAATCAAACTGTTAATTGTGGTTGGGAAGGTGCTTTGCAGAATTCAGTAGAGAAGGTAGGAGAGGTGACCAGAACCTTGCCATCCAGAGTTGCTTTGAAAAGATGGGTGGTCGTGTAAATCAAATAAATAAAACAAACATTTGGGAAGTGCAATAGAGTTATGTCAAGCCAAAGTAACACAGATCAGATTTTTACTTAGAGGAGCAAAGAGAAATGCATGAATGTGAGAAAGAAATGCTATTGTGCGTTAGTTGAATAGGCTTCAATTATAAACATTTTGTCTGACTGTGAAGGTTGATTGCTGAACCCAATAAGAGTGGAGTAAGCAGGGAGTAAACCTGTTCTGGCACTTTGCTATTGTCTTGCTGGTAGCTGAAGTCCAAAAAGTTTGAAGGACATCATGCCTCCTTGAAAACCACAGCAGAAAGAAATCTCAATCTCATCTTCAGCACTTAGGCGAGGATGTTAATTGCCTAAAATATGTGGAGTGTTGTGGGGCTTTGCAGATGCATCTGGTTGGCTTCTGTGAGGTCAAAAGATAGATTAGCGAGTCCTCAAGGGTGATCCTGCAGGGCCATTTTTAGGATCTGAAAAAGAAATGCAGATGTATCGAACTGGATTTTAAATCTCACGGTTGTCACAAGACAGTGTTTAAGAACATTTGCATTATCTACTTTTTTCCCCTGTTTCTCTGGCAATAAATAGTTCATCTCTGAGTTGCATTTTGAAATTGGGGGCTAGAGTGGGAATGGCAGAATGTTAAAGCTTGCCCTGTGCAATAACAGATGCTAATTAATACAAGCAATTAGTTTATAATGATTGCAGCCCCCTTATGGGAGCCAGTTGGGTCTAGTAGTTAACGTCCTGGACCAGTAGGGAAACCTGAATTCTGATCCCTGCTTAGGTATAAAGCTCGGGGTGAATGAAGGGTAGTCACCCCCTCAACCCTAGGAAGAAGGAGGCAAACCACTCTGAAAATGGTCCCTAGAAAATTGCCTGGACTTGTTCATGTAATTGCCAGGAGTCAAATCCAACTTGAAGGGGGAAAACAATCCCCTTATGTTTGCTTATAATATATTTGTTAGTCTATGCCAGACCTTAAATCATGTTGTGTTTTGAAGTCCTGGAAGGAGCATATTATATTAAGTGCTGATAACGTATTCCTCCCAGATAGAATAATGTGGCTAAATATGGGGACCAGTTTCTATCTGGTGTTGAAGTCCTGAAAGCTCTTGGCATTTGTTTCTTGTTCTTCTGCCCAGTTGACTCTTTTTTTCTGACAAACAATAGTGCCTTGTTATTCTGGTTGTGCTGTGTTTCATTCAAACACAACAGCTTCTCATGTAAGGGAAAGAGGAAATTAGAGTGTTGAAATAGGTTCCCTTGAGTTAAAATATTTAGTTGTCCTGGCCACATATTGAATAACAGGACTCTTTATGTGTTTGGCTTCTCAACACTTCCTTCCTTCCTTCCTTCCTTCCTTCCTTCCTTCCTTCCTTCCTTCCTTCCTTCCTTCCTTCCTTCCTTCCTTCCTTCCTTCCTTCCTTCCTTCCTTCCTTCCTTCCTTTGGATTTAGCAATGCATGTGAATCCACATGGTGAATATAGTTTTCACCTTGTCTGTTTTTCTCTTTTCATGGTCCAATAATGGCACCCTGGCTTGAAATACTCTTTTATTGGCAGTAAGGCTGACGCTAAAGTTATTTACTTTGTGTCATTTGGTCAATACAGTACTTGCCTCTGCATAGGTTTGGGGTTTTTTTTGTAAAAACTGGGAATCTCTTTTATTGCATTATGATGCTGGTTCTTTTAATTTTTCAAAGATTTGTTTGTTCTTACTTCCCTTCATCGTGTGCATTTCATGGACTGTAGCTTGCCCTGAAAACCTTATGATAATGAGCAGATTATAAATATTCAAAGAAACAAAGCATTTATTGAATGCACAGAAGGAACACTTGTGCCTATTGGGTTATATATTAATTTGTACACACTTTCTGCAGAAAGTGAGAGTAGAGATTGCATATCTACTCTAATTTTGATAGTGAGTACAGATTCTAGGACTTGTTCATGTGTTTCCTTTTCTCTGAAAAGCTAGGGATGATGCTAGTAATAGAAGTCAGTCTCTACTGCCTCAATATTTATCTCCAACAGTGGAGGTTTTTAAGAAGAGACTGGGCAACCATTTGTCTGAAATAGGGTTTCCTGCCTGAATAGGGGTTGGACTAGAAGATCTTCAAGGTCTGTTATTCTGAAATCAGTGTCTGGGCTGAATATGAGGAAGGGACTTCAAGTGGAGAACTTTTATTTATTTATTTAAAACATTTATATAGCTACCCATCTTCTCTAACCGATTCTGGGCAGCTTCCATTCAAAGTGCTGTTTTAAGCTTTGCTTCTCGTAATATTCAAAGTGAGCCATTATGGATACAAGGTAAGGTTAGTCAAGAATATTTTAAGAACTGCACCCTGACAGTATAGTACTTTTTTTAAAACATAAAAACATATTTGCATAGCTAGATGGAAGGAGGCTTCATACGTATTCCCAAGGAAGTATCACAGGTGCTACCAACATTTTTAATCTAGACTCACATAGGCCAAATGTTTATCCAGCTGTGTAAGGTGTTACCGGTTACAGCCCCTGTTTATTTTTCTAATACTTTTGTATTATTATTCGTTATGATCATTCATTTGCCTGTCACAACAGCAGATGTGTAGGAGAAGAACAGCTGTGATGAATAAGGCTAGATCTTCCACCAAGTGTAAATCACTGAATCTTTTAAAAATATCTTCTCAATTTTGGGGCCCTCTTTTCCTAATATTCCCAATATTTTTAATTGTTTGCAAGTGATATATTACGGTGTATGTCTGAAATCTCTAAAATGGAGGGGAGCAACGGAGGTTGCTTTTCAAAGTGCCTCTTGCAGTACCTAAAATTAGATTTCTAGTATAGCCTTGAATCTCAGGTGTCACCAATCATTTCTTCACATTCTCTGGGGACAGATTTCCTGTAAATTTCAGTACTTGGCTGAGTGAGAAGAATATTATATAGGGATGAAAGAACAACGTGGAAAGTATTTTCCACAGCTTCTTGTAGACTGGGAGAACATAGCAAGAAACAAAGACTGGTTTAGTCTTCAATAAGAGGTTCTCCCCCATTCCTTCTGTAAACAATATCAGTTCAGAAATAGTGTTTAAAATATAGAGACTGTTTTTTATTCTTTGGTGTTACTAATCTTGAAATGGCTAATTGCGTTGTACCTGATAATTAAATGGCTCCCCAAATATGCTTTAGGAGACAGGGGTCTCCAAACTTGGCAAATTTTGAGACTTGTGGACTTCAACTCCCAGAATTCCCCAGCCAGGAAGTCTTAAAAGTTGCCAAGTTTGGAGATGCCTGATTTAGGAAAAGGCTCTCCAAAATAGTGAGATGAACCTCCTTTGTTCAGCACAAGTGTAAAGAACCTTTCCCTTTTTATTTATTTTTTAATCTCTTTATTAAAAATATAGATTCACTGTATGGTTCCCATTATTAATTTGTGTTCATTTTAGTGTTTGCATTTTTAAGGGTGGTGTATAAATACTAAAAGGGACGCGGTGGGACGCGGTGTCTCAGTAGGTTAGGACGCTGAGCTTGTTGATCAGAAGGTCGGCAGTTTGGCGGGTCGAATCTCGAGTGCCGCATAACAGAGTGAATGCCTGTTACTCGTCCCAGCTTCTGCCAACCTAGCAGTTCGAAAGCATGTAAAAATGCAAGTAGAAAAATAGGGACCACTACGGTGGGAAGGTAACAGCGTTCCGTGCGCCTTTGACGTCTAGTCATGCCGGCCACATGACCACGGAGATGTCCTCGGACAAGCGCTGGCTCTTTGGCTTTGAAACGGAGATGAGCACCGGCCCCTAGAGTTGGAAACGACTAGCACGCATGTGCAGGGGAACCTTTACCTTTACCTTATAAATACTAAGATTACACCTAAGGGAGATATGATGGCAAAATATTTAGGGACCCCTGCTTTTAGAGTTACTCATTTAAAATGAAAATTTATTAAATCAGAAAGACATTTTGGTGTAGTGGTTAAGGTGCTGGCCTAAAAACCTGGAGGCTGAGTTCTAATTCTTAGATATGAAGCCACCAGGGTGACTTTGGTCCAGTCTCTGTCTCATGCAATCCACCTCACAGGGTGGTTGTTGTGGGGAAAATAGGTGGAAGGAGTATTAAGTATGCTCACCATCTTGAATTGCTTATAAAGTAATAAAGACAGGATAAAAATCTAACAAATAAAGCTGTATTATTAACCTCAAGCTTTTCCTAAAGCATGCTAAAAACAGTTGCAATGGATTCAGTAATTTGAATTTCATGTTCACATTTTTCCCCTTTAAATTGTGAATGACACAAACCTGATTCACGCATGACATATAAAGCCATGATTTCTTTGTAACATGCTACACTATATTCTAAGCTTGCAGTTTATGAATGGAAAAATATGGGCTCACACAAAACACTGAACTAAAACCAAAATATGTTATGATTTGGCACAACATGCAGGTTTTGAAACCAATTTTGTCTGAGTGTAAAGCAAGTCTTTTCTAGTGGTGTGAGATAACTGTGCAAGAAAAGGCAACTCAATAGAGATAGGAATGTCTTCAGGGAAAAGAGCCAGCCTGTTCTGCTAGATCCCTGCCATAAAAAAAGTTAATCACAACTTCTTCTGGGTTGCTGGGTTACCTTGCTTTAATAGAAATGCACAAAGCTGCTGGGAATAATCAGAACAACAGAAGAAAAAACATGCAGTTAAATAAAATGCCACAAGTTCCACAGAGATAACACTTTGCTTCTTTGAAAGAGTGGTTAGAAGGGGGTGTGGTTAAACTCCATCCACCACTATATTATTGAATTGATTTGTGGATGGGCAAAACATAGCAGTCCTTTTTTATAGCACAGCTGCTTTTGTTTTGTCTACCTTGGTCAGAAGATCGGAACTGCTGGAAAAGATATGATATTTACACAATGTAATCATTACTTTGGGGATGAAGTAAGAGGAAAGACAGCTATGTTTTAGTTAATATAAAATGAAAGCAGTTGGACAGTGTCTTCAGTGGAGATATGATGTATGACTTTCACCTCCTGGAGAATGTTCTGTCCTGTCCTTTTTCACGAATACTGACTTTCCCAGAAATTAATCTCTGCATTAATAGAAGAGACTATTTGTAGCTCAGGTTAAGCTGTGGGGTCCTAGTTGCTCTCTGAGGTTGTTTGTTTGCAGACATTTCGTTACCCAACTAGGTAACATCATCAGTGCTAGAGGGGACTGGGGCTTGCTCTTTGTTTATATCCCAGCGACTTGTCCTATCAGTTTTAATGAGAGCGTTCTTGGTAGAGCTGCCAAGAACTACTTTGGTAGTTCTACCAAGAGCATTCCCACCAACACAGATTGGGCAAGCCACTGGGATATACAGAGAGAGCAAGCCCCACTCCCCTCTAACACTGATGATGTTACCTAGTTGGGTAATGAAATATAAGCTCATTTTCTGAAAGGATAAATGGATTGGGAGAAAGGTTAGCTTGCTCCAAGACTTGTGTGCATTTGCCAAAATAGTTAAGGACCTAAGAATGTAAAAACCCATGGTAGACTCCTTATATTGTTGCAGTCAACAGAACTTTCCATAATCTCATTCTGAGCAAGTTGAGAGGCACAATGCCTCTGATTATGGAAGAAATATGCAGCTATCATAATAATAATAATAATTTTATTTATATACCGCCCTTCTCCCGAAGGACTCAGGGCGGTGAACAGGGCAAACATAAAAATACAAAGATACAAAAGTTAAAAAAGAATTAAACACAATGCCCAAGCTAAAACAATAAATAGATATATTAAAAACAACAGTAAAATCCCAACCCATCCCCCATCAGGCCAGGCCGGCTTGTTCGAATAAGTGAGTCTTCAGATCGCGCCGGAAGGAGCGAAGGTCGGGTGCCATCCGGAGCTCAACCGGAAGATGGTTCCATAAAGCAGGGGCACCCACAGAGAAGGCCCTCCCCCTGGGGGCCACCAATCGACATTCTCTGACCAGTGGCACCCTGAGGAGGCCCTCTCTGTGGGAATGCACAGGGCGGAGGGAAGTTGATGCCGGCAGCAGGTGACTAGTATCATTTGATAAATAAGCTGATAGAGCAGTTTTTCTCAGCTTTAGCAGTTTGAGAAGGTGAGCGGACTTCAGCTCCCATCATACTCTACCCAGCATGTTGCCAAAGTGAACGAGGTAAGGTTAATATTGAAAGAGGCCAAGAGAACAGAGTGATTTCCATGAAAATTAAAACAAAAATTGCAAGAGAATGAAATGAGCTAATCAAGGAGCTCTCTTAAGGCAGAGAGAATGGAATTTAAAAAAAAAATAAAGGATTTTGGATAGGAATGAAAAGTGGCATTGAAAGAGGTGATGTATATGTTAGTTCCCAAGGAAATGTAACGAAAAAGAAATAATGAATGCTGAAAAATGGTAAGGTAGCAGGTGTAGACAGTATGTGCCTGTCCACTAGGACTTGCTTTGAAACAGTCTGCTAACAAAGCCCTAATAAGCAGGCATATACATAGAATGAAGGCTATTGCTAAGCACATTGGTTTGTGCTTAAATTGTAAGCCGCCCTGAGTCTTCGGAGAAGGGCGGGATATAAATGGGATTAAAATAAAAAATAAAAATAAAAAAATAACAAGAGACAGGGAGATTCACAAACATTGTCCCAAACAGTCCAGGCTTCTAGCACCAGAAAAATGACACATGTTAATCTGAAAGTAAGGCAAGGAGGAAAAATGACAGGAATGTAGGCCTGGAGCATGGAACAGTTGTTTTCAAGCGTGGAAGACTGTTCTTATATACAGTAGTGGCCAAAATTGTGGAAACCTTTTGGGGAAAAGTGTACAGTAGAAATGCCACCTTTGGTTAAGTTTCCACCAATTTTTCTTCTAATTTCTTTATAACTGTAGCCTTGTTCACTTAGTAATACTATTTTACATCGCTTTCTGGGCAACCAGTCAACTCTTTGCACCATTACTTTAATTTTATTATGTTTTACAAGCTCACTAAATGAAAGAACACAAAAAACCCAACCAACCTGATAGCGATCACACAACACACTGACAAATGTCCTCCTCAGCTTCAGTACATGACATCAATAACTGAATCATACTGTGATCTGATTGGCTCATTGCCAAAACAAGATGACGCCTGATTGGCTCTCTAAACACTCACGCTCATTGGCTACAATCAGATGAAGGACAGCTACCTGATATCAACCTAAGCAAGTTGTGCTTCCTTGTTCTGGTTATTTGGCTATAACTTTTCATAGAATACAGTACAGATAATTGAACAAAATTGGTTGCATTACATTCTTGATTAAATTATCTTTCCATTGATATATAATTTTACGGTACTACTCCAAAAAAAAAAAGTGGTGTTATTAGCCATCAAACCTCAAAAATACACTTTTCCCAAAAGGCTTCCACAATTTTGGCTACTACTGTAGTAGCCCCAGGTACTAGCAGGGTCATCAAGAAGGATGCAGGTGCCCTCTCTGTATTATATAAGAATGTAAAAACCCATGGTAGACTCCTTATATTGTTGCAGTCAACAGAACTTTCCATAATCTCATTCTGAGCAAGTTGAGAGGCACAATGCCTCTGATTATGGAAGAAATATGCAGCTATCATAATAATAATAATAATTTTATTTATATACCGCCCTTCTCCCGAAGGACTCAGGGCGGTGAACAGGGCAAACATAAAAATACAAAGATACAAAAGTTAAAAAAGAATTAAACACAATGCCCAAGCTAAAACAATAAATAGATATATTAAAAACAACAGTAAAATCCCAACCCATCCCCCATCAGGCCAGGCCGGCTTGTTCGAATAAGTGAGTCTTCAGATCGCGCCGGAAGGAGCGAAGGTCGGGTGCCATCCGGAGCTCAACCGGAAGATGGTTCCATAAAGCAGGGGCACCCACAGAGAAGGCCCTCCCCCTGGGGGCCACCAATCGACATTCTCTGACCAGTGGCACCCTGAGGAGGCCCTCTCTGTGGGAATGCACAGGGCGGAGGGAAGTTGATGCCGGCAGCAGGTGACTAGTATCATTTGATAAATAAGCTGATAGAGCAGTTTTTCTCAGCTTTAGCAGTTTGAGAAGGTGAGCGGACTTCAGCTCCCATCATACTCTACCCAGCATGTTGCCAAAGTGAACGAGGTAAGGTTAATATTGAAAGAGGCCAAGAGAACAGAGTGATTTCCATGAAAATTAAAACAAAAATTGCAAGAGAATGAAATGAGCTAATCAAGGAGCTCTCTTAAGGCAGAGAGAATGGAATTTAAAAAAAAAATAAAGGATTTTGGATAGGAATGAAAAGTGGCATTGAAAGAGGTGATGTATATGTTAGTTCCCAAGGAAATGTAACGAAAAAGAAATAATGAATGCTGAAAAATGGTAAGGTAGCAGGTGTAGACAGTATGTGCCTGTCCACTAGGACTTGCTTTGAAACAGTCTGCTAACAAAGCCCTAATAAGCAGGCATATACATAGAATGAAGGCTATTGCTAAGCACATTGGTTTGTGCTTAAATTGTAAGCCGCCCTGAGTCTTCGGAGAAGGGCGGGATATAAATGGGATTAAAATAAAAAATAAAAATAAAAAAATAACAAGAGACAGGGAGATTCACAAACATTGTCCCAAACAGTCCAGGCTTCTAGCACCAGAAAAATGACACATGTTAATCTGAAAGTAAGGCAAGGAGGAAAAATGACAGGAATGTAGGCCTGGAGCATGGAACAGTTGTTTTCAAGCGTGGAAGACTGTTCTTATATACAGTAGTGGCCAAAATTGTGGAAACCTTTTGGGGAAAAGTGTACAGTAGAAATGCCACCTTTGGTTAAGTTTCCACCAATTTTTCTTCTAATTTCTTTATAACTGTAGCCTTGTTCACTTAGTAATACTATTTTACATCGCTTTCTGGGCAACCAGTCAACTCTTTGCACCATTACTTTAATTTTATTATGTTTTACAAGCTCACTAAATGAAAGAACACAAAAAACCCAACCAACCTGATAGCGATCACACAACACACTGACAAATGTCCTCCTCAGCTTCAGTACATGACATCAATAACTGAATCATACTGTGATCTGATTGGCTCATTGCCAAAACAAGATGACGCCTGATTGGCTCTCTAAACACTCACGCTCATTGGCTACAATCAGATGAAGGACAGCTACCTGATATCAACCTAAGCAAGTTGTGCTTCCTTGTTCTGGTTATTTGGCTATAACTTTTCATAGAATACAGTACAGATAATTGAACAAAATTGGTTGCATTACATTCTTGATTAAATTATCTTTCCATTGATATATAATTTTACGGTACTACTCCAAAAAAAAAAAGTGGTGTTATTAGCCATCAAACCTCAAAAATACACTTTTCCCAAAAGGCTTCCACAATTTTGGCTACTACTGTAGTAGCCCCAGGTACTAGCAGGGTCATCAAGAAGGATGCAGGTGCCCTCTCTGTATTATATATGTAAACAGTTAATATACATCAATTAACAGGTTGTTCCGGCTAGGGAAAACATTCTGACAGGAGAACACGCGGGAACTTTGACAGCTGTCAAAGTTCCCCACACGGCGCAGGCGCAACCACTGACAGCTCGCGGCTGTCAAAACACCGGACCATGCGGAAGCCTGAGCTGTCAAGTGCAGACGACGCGGATTGGTCCGGATAGACGCGGCGCCAAAATGAACACGCCTGATTGGCCCTCGCTGACAGCTGCCGGCTATAAAAGCCGGACAAGTTATTCTATGTTTGCCTTGCTCCTAATAAACCTTTTAGTTAAGTAGCCTGTCGTCCGAGTGGTCTTTCGGCTACTTCACTGGCGACGAAGGTGGGATCGCTCCTGAGCTGAAGTCACAGCCGAGGAAGAGAGTTCCCGAGCTGAAGTCACGGCCGAGGAAGAGAGTTCCCGGCAAGAGCTGTCACTGGAAGTTTTAACTTCCAAAGGAGCGACCCAGGACCAGACGACATGGCAAACTTCGGGCGTGTGAGGGAATTCGATACCCGCCATCCCGAGAGATGGCAATCACACCTAGGCCAAGTCGAGGGATTCCTCCTCGTCAGTAAAATCACTGACGACAGAGCAAAGGCCGCCGCTCTACTATACATCAGCGGACCTCCCGTGTACGACGCTGCCGTGGGCCTGTTTAGCCCGGTGCCCATCACAGAGGTCTCCTACGCGGACCTGGTGGACCAGCTAAACAAGTACTATATGCCGGCTCGCTCAGAACTGTACTGGCGGGTCCAATTCGCCCAGAAGAAACAGCGACCAGACGAGCCCGCCAACGAGTTCATCGCTGGGGTCAGACACGCCGCGCGGAACTGCTGTTTCCCCGACCTGGAGGACCGCATCAGAGATCAGGTGGTGATCGGATTGAGGGACGAGAGGCTGCAGAAGAAGCTGACATCCAAACCCGACATGAGCCTGGCAGAATTGACCCGAGAAATCATGGCGTATGAGTACAGCCACAAGAAGAAATCGACCACCACGACCCCTGAGAGCCCAGCAACGGTATACCAAGAGAGCGCCACGCTCAGCGACAGCGACGAGTCGGTGGACTTCACTGACGGGGAAGCCCTCCAGCGGAAAATGGAACGCAGACAACAGAGGAGAAGCGACACATCGGATCATCGCAGAACCAAGAACCCCCTGCCGCCACCACCGCGTTACGAGCAACGGGCCGCCTGCGCCAGCTGTGGGGGCAATCATGCCCGAGGAAGCTGCCGGTTCAGAAACGCTAAGTGCCACAATTGTGGAAAGACCGGCCACATCAAACCGGTGTGCCGCAGCCGGGGGCGCGACAACATCAATGATCTGGAGACCAATTCCCCAGGTAGGCCAGCTACCCGGGCCATCAGAGAAAAAACGCCAGGGACCCTAGTAGAAAAAATTGACAGGGTACACAGCCTAAGCTCAAAGGTGAGGATTAGGGTAAAAATTCAGGGAGTGCCCTGCCTCATGGAAGTAGATTCAGGGTCAGCAGTCTCTTTAATTTCATTTGGAACGTATCAGGAGATCTGCCGACAAAGCAAGGGAAAAATTCCTCTGAGGCAAACCCAGGTCCACCTAGCAGACTTCCAGAAAACCCCCATTCCTCTGGAGGGGAAGGCTAAGGTTGTCGTGCAGTACAAGGGGTTCAAGGGTCCCTTAGAAGTTCTAGTTACGCCAGGAAACCGCACCAACCTGATAGGGTTAAACTGGTTCGGGCCTCTAGGAATCGCCATAACGGGGGTAAATACAATTCAATCACCCAGCCTAGAAGCCGTTTGCACCAAGTTTGCAGACGTCTTCGATGGCACGTTAGGGAAATACACCGGTCCCCCCATCTCCTTACAGTTAAACCCAGCAATCCAACCCATAAAGATAAGAGCTAGGAGAGTACCCTTTGCCCTTAAAGAAAAAATAGAAAACGAACTTGATCGCCTCATAGGTCTCGGGGTGCTCGAACCTACGGAAGGGGGAAGCTGGGAGACCCCTATAGTCACCCCTATTAAACCTAACGGGGAAGTGAGATTATGTGCGGACTATAAAGCGACCCTGAACCTAGCCCTCAGCCCCCACGCTTACCCGGTGCCAGCGGTAAGGGACGTATTTGCTTCCATCCGCTCTGGCGCCATTTTCGCCAAACTTGATCTCACGCAGGCGTATTTGCAACTGCCTGTCACTAATGACACCGCGGAAGCCCAGACAATTGTCACCCACCGCGGTGCCTTTAAAGTGAAAAGGCTCCAATTCGGCATATCGGCTGCCCCGGGTATTTTTCAGGGTATCATGGAGAAAACCCTGAAAGGAATACCCGGGGTCTGCCCCTATTTCGACGATGTTCTCATCGCCGGAGAAAACGAAGCAAACTTAGCTGACAGGCTGTCAGCTGTGCTAAGCCGGCTCAGAGAAGCCGGCCTCAAACTTAAACGGGAAAAGTGCTCTATTGGAGTCACATCCACAGAATTCCTAGGGTACAAAATAGACGGCCAAGGCATCCACCCCACCACAGAAAAACTAAGGGCTATTCAAACAGCACCAAGCCCAAGGAATAAACAAGAGCTCCAAGCTTTTTTAGGATTATTAAACTTTTACCATGCCTTCCTTCCCCATAAAGCCACTATCGCTGAGCCTCTGCATAGGCTCCTGGACAAGGGAACTGTTTGGTCCTGGACCAAAATACATGAGAATAGTTTCCAATCATTAAAAAAGATTATTTGTCACGGCTCAACGATCACCCTTTTCAGAGAAGACATCCCAATATGCATCGCTTGCGATGCCTCTCCCTATGGAATCGGGGCAGTGTTAAGTCATTTATTCAAGGATGGCACACAAAGACCCATAGCCTTCTATTCACGCACTCTGTCTAAAGCAGAAAGGAATTATGCACAAATAGACAGAGAAGCCTTAGCAATAGTCGCAGGGGTTAAAAAATTTCATGACTACCTTTATGGAAGACCCTTTACTATATTTACAGATCACAAACCCCTTCTGGGCATATTCACGTGGAATAAAACTACACCACAGATTCTCTCACCGAGAATACTACGGTGGTCCACATTCTTATCGGCCTATTCCTATCAGTTAATACATAAACCGGGGAAGGAATTAGGACACGCAGACTGCCTCAGCAGACTGCCCATTCAAAGCAAGGACTCAGACCCAGCCCCAGCTGGACTGATTCTAGCAATCTCTCAACTTCCAGACTGCCCCCTGTCTGCAAACATTATAGCTAACAACTCAGCTAAGGACAAAATACTTAGCAGAATCCTCAAATGGGCCACAACAGGGTGGCCAGCACAAAACCCACAACCCCAATTCCAGCCATATTTTAGCAGGAAAAATGAAATATCTACGCATAGGGGATGCCTGCTTTGGGGAAATCGGGTCGTAATACCAGAGAAGAACATAAACCAAACATTACACATTTTACATGAAGGACATCCAGGCATTGTCAAGATGAAAGCTATGGCCAGAAGTTATGTCTGGTGGCCTGGCATAGATAAAGAGATAGAAAGATACGTGGGAGGGTGCTACACCTGTCAAGCGACCCGAAACGAGCCACCCCAAGCACCAATTCACAAATGGGAAACTACGAGGAACCCATGGTCACGCATACATTTAGATTTCGCAGGACCTATCCAGGGGCAGAGTTTCCTAATTGTAGTAGACAGCTATTCCAAATGGCTAGAAGTCACTCCCCTTAGAAAAACAACGTCAGGAGCCACTATACAAGCCTTAAGGAAAATATTCGCCACACACGGTCTTCCAGACACCATAGTTTCAGACAATGGACCTCAATTCACCTCTCGTGAATTTCAGATGTTCGCTATAAAGAATTGTATTAGGCTGGTCACGTCTGCGCCGTTCCACCCATCGACGAACGGGATGGCTGAAATTATGGTGCGTTCCACAAAAGAAGCGTTGAAAAAATTCGCAAAGGGGAACTGGCAGCGGCGTCTCAGCCAGTTCCTCATGTCACAACACGCAACTCCATGCACAACAACGGGCAAATCCCCGGCGGAACTGAGATGGGGGAGGAGGCTGATAACACGGCTCGACAGACTGCATCCTGACACATACCCAGAAGAAAAAGAGCACCCCTACCCAAACCGCACACTCAAACCAGGGCAAATGATATGGGCACGGTCATATACTGATAAAAACAAGTGGGTCCAGGGGACAGTACTTAAACAAACGGGACCCATTTCCTACCTAATATCCACACAAACTCACGGCAACCTACGCCGCCATATCGACCAACTCAGACCCAGACAACCACCACACAACTCAGAACCCCAACCAGAGGAACTCGATCTGCAACCCCCCCCAGAAATACTACCTATACCATACCAAGAGGAAGAAGAGCAAAGAAACGAACTACCAGAACCAGACAACCCCCCACTTCCTCGCCGTTCAAACAGGAACCGAAGAGCCCCCGTCTACCTAAAGGACTACCAGTGGGCGGGGTCTGGCAACCAAGGGGGAAGGAACGCTCCAGGGGAGGGGTAAGGGGTGTATTATATATGTAAACAGTTAATATACATCAATTAACAGGTTGTTCCGGCTAGGGAAAACATTCTGACAGGAGAACACGCGGGAACTTTGACAGCTGTCAAAGTTCCCCACACGGCGCAGGCGCAACCACTGACAGCTCGCGGCTGTCAAAACACCGGACCATGCGGAAGCCTGAGCTGTCAAGTGCAGACGACGCGGATTGGTCCGGATAGACGCGGCGCCAAAATGAACACGCCTGATTGGCCCTCGCTGACAGCTGCCGGCTATAAAAGCCGGACAAGTTATTCTATGTTTGCCTTGCTCCTAATAAACCTTTTAGTTAAGTAGCCTGTCGTCCGAGTGGTCTTTCGGCTACTTCACTCTCCTCTCAAGGAGACATGCCAATCATCTTTGCCCGTCCTTTCATAGTTACCACCACTAGATAGTTAATCAGAATCTGGTCCCTCATAGCTAAATGTGGTCCCACCTGCTCCTGTTTCCTGGAGAGGCTGCTGTCTCATCAGCCCGATGGTCTGTCTGGCCTGGCTGTTTAGCTTCTGACTCAGAGGATTCAGAGGGGGAGGACATAATAGACGGAAGCATTAAAAATTTGAGAAATGCAGTGCAATTTTCTGCCAGGTAGAGGGTGCATAGACCAGTTTTTTTCTATTCAGCAGGTAACAGAGAAATGTATGAATGTGAGGAAGAACATTTACTGTATGTTTCTTGCTTTAGAGAAAGTGTATGATGAAGTAGACTTGAATAATGGAAAGTGAGGCATCACTATGGAGTTGAAGAGTGGTTGCTGACAGTGATGAAGAGATATTTGATGGCAATAAAAGCGTATGTGAGAATAAATGGAACATTAGTGAATGCTTTAATACAGAGCAGGCAGTAAAGCCAGGATGTATGCTATTCTATTGACTGAATAAATGTAAGTAATGCTTGTAGACATGGGGGGATAAATTCTACATGTACCTTTATGTACAGGTAATGTATTATTGTTTGAGAAGTTTAAAGAATGAAAAGCTATGTTTAGATATAGCAGATTATGGGGATTATATGCAAGTATAGAACAGTATGGATGGGTATGGCATTGGTTTAAATCAAATTTAGCTAGATTTCCTTTTCTTTCTCTTATCTCAAATTATTGTTTTCTTTTGTGTAATATTTTTACTCCTTACTTGCTGCTATATTTTTGTATCATTTATTGGTTAAGAGAGACTTACTATTGGTGTTGATCCTGTATTTCATATTACCTACTTGCTCTGTTTTGGGATTGAGACCTCTTTTTATTTTCTTTTTCTTTTGCCATGGTTGTTGCCTCAATGGTCCATAGCTCATAAATATCCTACATGAGTTTTGTTGCTTTTTTCACTGCAATTGTTCAATAGGTTACACTGTTGCAGTGTTTGAGATTCATTAAGTTTGAAATTTGTTTTTCATGTATACCTAAAAGCATTCACTGTGATGTATATGGCTAAAATTTAGGCTCCTTTTCTCATTCATTTCATGTTGGATTATCACTTAGACTTTTGCCTGTCTAGGAACAATTCCTGCAGAAGTGTATGCAAAAGATGAAAAGGCTATAAAAGAACTGAGTTGAGACAGATTCTGCACTTCAAAGAGCATGCAGTCTAATTAAAGCCATCCATCACGAAGAAAGTGAATATGCTTCCAAGTTTTATTCTGCAAAAGGGAATGGTGTGAACTGCTAATCTGAATGTTGGCTTTCAGTTGCCAAGGAAATTAATATAGGTGTAATTAAAAAAAATGTGCAAATGGCTTTGAAATATGTTATTTTGGAAATGGGGACCAGAGAAACTGCGATGGCTTTTCAAGTAGAGAGTGGCTGTTGAAAAGTATTAATGAAGTGGGGGTGTTATTTGGTAGGACATGGATCCTTAGACTTCTGGAATGTTAGAGCATTTGTCATAGAATGACTGGGGTAGGGGTGGCCTATCATAAAAAAATAATTTTGCAGGTAGCCAAAAGAAGTCTTATAAAACTTATCAAACCATCTCTAACACCCTCTTTGCCTCCATCTCTCTTTTTATTAATCTAGGTTTCATTTGTCCTTGAGAGGTTGTGCCCAACCTCAAAATATGTGGGCCTACTGATTTTCTTGCAAAGAAAAGATGCAACTAGTACTTTATTCAGCATACGTTGGCTTATGGTCAGGTATGGTAGCAACCTTGGGAAGCACTAAGAGATATTTTGAGTCCCATTGGCACCCATGAGCTCAGTGTGAATAGCCACCGGGCTATGGTGTATTTTGGCCATGGACTATTCTAAAAACAGTTTTGTCAGTAGTAAAAAGAAACTTACATTTTGAAATACAGGCAGTCCTTGACTTAAGACCACAACAATTGGGACAGGAACTTCTGTTGTTAATGATGTGGTTATCAAGTGAGGTGTGCCTGATTTTACAATCTTTTTTGCCACGGCTTGTTAAGTAAATCAACAATCATTAAATGAATCCAGCTTCTGTCATTGACTTTGCTTCTCGAAAGCCCCTAGGAAGATTGCACCTGGCAATCACATGACATCCACCCAGTCATCATAAATACACACAAGTTGCCAAGAGACTGAATCACAATCACATGACTGTGGGGACACTGTGGCTATCGCAAGTGTCAGGACCTCTGGTAAATAAATCACTTTTTTTAGTGCTGTGGTAACTTCAAACAATCGCTGAATGAATGAGGGTAAGTCGAGGATCAACTGTAGGCTATATCCTGTAGCAAGGATATACAACTTTTATTGGTTCAAGAGCCAAACTTCGAGAATGGGTAGTGTCAGGATATGATTTATGTGGGAATTTCAAGAATGCTTAGGCCAACTTGGAAGTGCTAAGTTTAATATAAAAATTCCAAACCACCTGAAAAAAGTTAAATTTTCTCCAATGCATTGATTCTCCCCATTTACTCCAAGTGGGTTGGGGAGCCAGAAGAAGTAGGTTAGTGGGCCACGTGTACTTCATCATCTCATTATAATACTAAAATAACAACAGGAGATCATTTGACCAAGATGACAGATGTTATCTTCTGGATATTCTGTTTTGGGAGCAGAAGTGCTTGGTTCAGCATGAAAACAAGATATTTAATGGTTGTTGGGGTGAGAAAAGGAGGCTAGAAGTTGAGTGATGGCAAGGAATAGAGAGCATCTGCTTTCATACTGAGAGTGGAAATGAGGATGTAGTCATGTGAAAAGATTGCCATGCAGCAGAACACATATGAAAGCTCTCTGAGCCTACAGAATAATGAAGTTGATGAATTATCTGGAAAAGGACATTGTAAGAAGGCTACCCATTAGCTTTACTGTCAGGTTTTACTCCCATGGCTTAGCTCAGGGGTCTGCAACCTTTTTGCTTTGGTGGCCCGGTGGGAGAGGGAGGGGCAGGCGCCCTACGCGCATATGCACAAACGTGAATGAGGCCACATGTGCGTGTGCACATACAAACAGGCTGCAAGCATGCGCACCAAGCAAATGGGGCTGCGAGCATGTGCACAAGACTCTCAGCGATGGCGGTGCCTGTGTGAGGCTTGTGGCACCGCCATCTCCAAGCTCGTGGCAATGCTACCACCAGCGCAAGGATTGTACCGTGGCCTGCGGTGATGCCGCCCCCGGTGCGAGGCTCATGCTGTGGCCCCCACATGAGGCTTGCACCACAGCCCGCAGCGATGCCGGCCCCAGCGTGAGGATCATGCCACCCCCACATGAGGATCACGCTGCAGCCTACATGCCGCTTGCGGTGCTGCTGCCATCTGTGCAATACTAGCGGCGCTGCCACGGCCCGCATAACACTTGTGGCAACAGTGGCACAGGGGGGTGAGCACGTGCACACACGCATGCACTGCCCTTCTACTCACGCAGCCTGGCGGCCAAGAGGCCATGGCCCGGTAGTGGGCCACAGCCCATAGGTTTGGGATCTCTGGCTTAGCTGATGCAATGATATAGATGTTAAAGCTGTTGAAAGGGAAAATGCATTCCATGAAGACTTGATTTTGCTTAGTTAAAGTTTGTTTAGTATAAGAATGGAGGAGGGCACATTGAAAGAGAACCCCTAGGATGTTTTCTGTTGGACATAATGATGAGACCCTGAAGAATATGTCGATGAAGTTTCAATCATCCAGGTCAGAAGTATTTAGAGGTTGAATATTGGCAACTAGATCAAACTTTGTTAATCTGAGACGTTTCGTTGCTCATCCTAGCAACTTCATCAAAACCAAATTAGTTAGGCAGAGAGTCTAAAAAAGTCTAGAGACCCTGAAGAATTTCTGTAGCACTTTTCAGTCACCAGACAAGAAGTACATAAGATAGTGCCATCCTTGGGTGTCTACTCTTTGTGCTTGTACTGGTGCCACCAACTGGGGCAATGAGGTGTATTTTTCCTTTTATGGGTGTTGGTGTCTTTAGAGGAAGGTGTGCCAGGATTTTCCTCCAGCTGCTGCACCTAGAATTCTTGACATAGGACAATCCTTGGCCTCTGGACATGTTCCATGTCAGCAGAAAAAGGAGGAGGAAACCCAAATTTGCCCTGTGAATCTTTTTACACACAAAGTATTTTGTGTACTAGCACTGTCAAGAGTTCATATTCATTCTGCAATATGCAGAAATCCACTTCTGGTTGTCTTTGTTGTTATTGTCAATTTGGAATCCTTATTGCAACTATATGCAAAAATATACAACTATCAGCATAAATAGCTCTTATCCAGTTAAAGACATGGTTCATCCATACTATTAAGTCAAAACTATTGCGAATGCAGCTTATTTATATGGAATATGATGGTACTTGCTGCTTAATAGCTGATTTTTATCTATTTCTGCCAAAACATAAGGAAGGGAAAAAAAGTAGAAAGATCGCGTTACACTTGTGTTGGAACCACCAAGGCACTTCCCGGTTGAAAGGATTAGCCGGTGACCATTGCCAGGGGGATAGCCAGTGGTGGGGGCGAAGAACAAGAGCTCACCCCACCCCAGCACATGGATCTCGAACACAGGCTTGCTAACCTCCAACCCAGCATCCTAATCACGCATAGCCACCATACTCTTAAAGTAGAAAGTTGATAGGGTACAAATGTTAATTTTGTATTCAAACAAAATTCCTGGCTTATTGTTTCCTATCAAGCCACAATCTGAAACAAGGTTTTGTTTTTGAATTATGACTTCTGATTTGAATTTAAATGCAGAGATGTCTCTTGTTTTTAAGTCATTGGTTAGATCAATCACTCTTAGTGATTAGCTTGAGAAGATGGGTGGACATAGCCTAAGAAAAACAGCCATTGGCCACCTTTCTTGCTTTATTCTTTGTCTTCATATTTAATCATAATAGAGATCCTTTACTTTTGAAATAAACTCTATTAAGTCTTCTTTGCTTTTGGAATAGACTAGACTAGCTAGGCTAGGCTAGGCTAGGCTAGGCTAGGCTAGGCTAGGCTAGAATAGAATAGAATAGAATAGAATAGAATAGAATAGAATAGAATAGAATAGAATAGAATAGAATAGAATAGAATAGAATAGAATAGAATAGAATAGAATAGAATAGAATAGAATAGAATAACAGAGTTGGAAGGTACCTTGCAGATCTTTTAGTCCAATCCTCTGCACAGGGAGGAAACCCTATTTTGGCTAATGAAGTTGTGTTGTCTTTATATCTCAATTTGACATGATATCTCTAGATTTGAGAAGGGCCTTTAGTGGATGAGACTGCTAGATACTACTTTGTATCAACTGATACACAATCTGATATCAACCAGATTGGGGAGTTTTGCTTGTCCTCAATAAACAAAACTCCACAATCTGGTTCTGTTCATTAATTCAAGATACAGATAGTCCTCATTGTAAAACCATTTGTTTAGTAACTGTTCAAAAGTACAGTGACATAGAAAACAGTCACTTACAACTGAACAATGCACTTACAACTGTTGCAGCATCCCCCATGGTCGTGTGGTTAAAATTTGGTGGCTTGGCGTGTCCATGTATTTATGATTGTTGCAGCCTCCCAGGGTCATGTGATCAGCATTTGTGACCTTCCTAGCTGGTTTTTGACAAGGAAAGTCAGTGTGGAAGTTGGACTTACTTAATGACTATATGATTCACTTAACTAAAGTTGCCCCAAATTTGTAAAATTAGGTGTGACTCACTTAAAACTGCCTTGCTTAGCAATTTGGGGAAAGTTTGGTCTCAATTGTGATTGTAACTTGTATATACTTCACACTTTGCCCAGGTTTTCAAATCAAGCATTTTTCAAACAAAAATCCCTTTATAAAGTTATTTCAATATGACCATTAACATTAATCCAGAACAGATTTGCTAGTCAAGGAGAGAAGGAACCTAGAACTAAGGAGACATTTCCTGATAGAACAATTAATCAGTGGAACAACCTGCCTCCATAAGTTATGGTTATTTTTGGTTGTTGTTATTATAATACACAAAAGTGACTGATTTTTAAGAATATTGGTAAATAGATCCTTGGGCTTGTTACTATTGTATTTTCCAATTAAAAAATGTTTCTCTTTGTTCATGTTGTAGCATATAATTCCAACTGGGAATTTATTAGATTATTTTAGCCAGCAACATCAAATGGACTATATGCTTTGGGACTGTGCAATAGTGTCTGTATGATTCTCTTTGAATAAGAAGCTCAGTGGAAACAAAGGTGCAAAGTCAATATGATATAATTTATTTATAAATAATTTAATATCTCTCTCCAGAAAGTATATTTACTTAGAAAAAAGTCCTGCTGATTCCACGAGAACATAATTTTCATAGGAATATGCTTAGGATTCATACTCTGTATAATAAGCTACTTATTTTGTAAGTCTACCCTTCCCCTCTGTCACCCTCCTGCCCTCATTTAATAGGATATTCATTTCTGAAGAACAGTAAATAGAATAATTCAATAGTGAGGATCCCTAATAGTGAATGGAATTATATATAGTATTCTGACTTGACACTTCCTTTTTTACAGAAGTGTGGAAAGAGTATAAACTGTCAATTATAGTTATTTCTTCCATATAGGGTGATTTTAACACAAGTGGTTCATCAGTGGAAGCTATTCCCTTTCCTAATTGTTCTTTGAGAAAACGGGTCATTGCTGTAGAAAGAGCTTGTTAAATTCCAGTGAACTACTCTGGATTTGTCAGACCTTCAAGGTCGACCAGATCTGGAAACAGATTCCCTAAAATGACTCAATCTATACTTTTCTTCTTCTTCTGGAGACAGGCTACAGTAACAGAATTTTGTAAGATGGACTGCATTTTTTTTCTTCTCCCCTTCTTATAACCCAGGAGATGAAGACCTAAGTCTTTCTCCAAGGTCACTTCCATGGTTCCATCCATGATTGTAAAGTCTTATAAGACTCAAGTTTCATCTTAGCTGCCTAAATTGGGGCCCTTGAAGAGATGCCGGCTGGTCCCCAAAACTGCTAGTGAATTGTAATTTTAATTGGCCTTAGGCCCAAATTACGTAAAGGCATATATTTATTTTTAGCGTATCTGCATATTTGGGCCCCCAATTTGAGTTTCAAGTGATGCTTGATAACATCAAAGTTTAATTTGATGGAGGCCCTAGAGATGGAATTGGTGCTCCGATTACATGAATCTAGGTGAGGTTAAAGTGCATTTGTCACCCATTTAAGACTGTAATATTTCAATGTTTAAGAATTTAACATAAATTGGTGGTGCTATGCATTTCTTGTCTTAACAATATTTTATTGTATTATGGTTTTATTGTATTAATTAATTTAAAATGTGATTTAAAGTGTACTGCTTGGCTTGGCCCTTATTTCTGTCTGGGCCCCGTTTGCTCTCTCTAGTTTTCTTGTCAGCCAAAGACCAAAGTGTAGCTTGGCCCTAAAATGGCTGCAAGTGATTAAGATGGCAAACATTTTGTGTCTTACAAATGAGCCAGAACGAATTCTTCTTAACATATTTTGAATAATCACTCCTTTTATATCTTGCCCTGGGGGAAAAATCTTTGCATTTGGAGGCATCTCCTGATCATTTTTCAGTGATCTCAAGACTCATTAAGAGCCGGTTGCCATCAGCTGATGACAGCTGGAAATCTGGCTAGGATTTTTCTTTTCTTGAAAATCATGCTTCTATTTTTCCCAAGGCAATGTCATTTTAATTCTCCATTCCTGATGGTACCTGATGAAGTCAGATTTATTTGCAAATCTGGGCTGTAACACATGCAATATTGTGTGTACATACATAGTCTTCTTTTCGTGAATGTTTTGAAACGCCAATATTATTATTTGTTTAGTTGTGATAGTTTAGTTTGGTTTGGTTTGACTCATCCCAAATGTTGAGAAGGATGCCAGACTCAGTTTCCAGGGATAGGCAACCTTGGCTCTTTCATGACTCATGGACTTCAATTCCCAGAATTCCTGAGTCAGCTATGCTGACTCAGGAATTCTGGGAGATGAAGTCCATGAGTCATAAAAGAGCCGAAGTTGCCTACCCCTGGTTTAGACCATTATCTAAAATATCCAAGTTGCAGAATAAGTCTGTCTATCAGACTTATAAGCTTTCCATCTTCTGTGAAGATGAGAGTGTAAATAGCTTTTGCCTCCTCTTCAGACCACTTTCTAGCTCACATTGGGATACAATTGCTTAAGCCAAGGAACCCCAACATGATTAGCCTCAGCAGATTTGAGAAGTTTGAGTCATGGTGTGGGCATACTTGGGAGAGGAATACCTTGGTGGGGAGTATGCCTAGAATAAACCCTCCATTTAACTGAAAGTAAAGAGGTTGCCACCTTGAAGCTCTCATCCAACCTTCCTTTATCTCTCGTGGATGCTCATTTGGCAGGTTGACACATTTTCAGACAAGCCACCTAGTATCATAGCACTTTCTGCCTTATCATTTAATTGTTTTAATTTAAAAAAATGCACATGCACTTCCCCCCACAAAGTCAAGAGATGCCAACCATGTCCATAAGACATCACATACAAGAACTCAAATTTAAATGGCCCTCTGACTTCAAGTGGTTGGTTGAAGCAAGAGAGGATGCCGTGCTTAATATCATAAATAATGTTTTATTTGATTTTTATCCCAGTTTTATTACTTTATGAGTAACTCAAGGCTGCGAACATTCCTAATACCCCTTCCTCCTCCTGTTTTTCTCACAACAATCGCCCTGTGAAGTGAGTTGGGCTGAGAGAGCATGACCAGCCCTAGGTCACCCAGCAGGTTTTCATACCTAAGATCGGACTAGAACTCACCATCTCCTGGTTTCTAGGACCAGGACCTTAACCACTACACCAAACCTAGCTCTAAAATAAATAATTTTGTTACGGCTGAGTGAATCTTGAGTCTAGTCTTCCTTGGTCAAAGTCCAATAATTTTGCCAACACATAACTAGGAAGGTGAAGAGGCACACACATTTACTGTATTGAAATAATGATATTCCTAAAATCCATTTGGTGATGATCTGCAAAATTGCTATTGATGCAGACTAACTGATTTCTATGTATATGTGATACCTAGATATCTGATGGAACGTTTTACAAGATGAAGTGTTTATATCAGTTTTATATGATAACATGGAGAAAAAGTTTTCACCTTAACAGGTCATGGACTGATTTGGAAAACAGAGAGAAACCTAATTCTTTGAATGTGATTGCTCATCTCCATCAATACATGTTACTGTATTTTCTTTTCATTTGAAGAATATGTTGGGATGTACATTCTGGAGAGCAGATGAAGGAAACCTGAGCTCGCTCTACATTCCACCAAGGTTAATGTGAATCTCTGGTGTTAAGAAAGAATGCAGAGTGTGACACACTTTGTATATGCATTCTGTGTATTTAATTTCAGCCACATATCCTGTCTCCAATGATTGTTAACATACCCTGCTGTGCTTTAGTCTTTTGCAAAGATTTCCAGAGATTGGGTGGTCTTATGGCTGAAATTCTAAAGCCTAGGAAGGTTAGGTAACTGGAATTTCAGTGTTAATTTTAAGTTTGCTTGTGTTTGAAAAGTGAGGCCAGAACAATTCTCCATTTGATCAGATTTCTGGTTCAGCTTTGAAAAAAAAGTACGCTGTTTTCTTAGCTCCCCCTTTCCCCTCCACTCTAGTTTTGTTTTTAAAAAAGTTGTTTTTTTTAAATGGCTGCTGGGGATTTGTTTGAGGAAAGCCTGTTGAGAAAATGTCTTTGAAATTACAGGGATCTTGATTGTATCCTGCCTGTCCGTTAGGGTGCCTTTTATTTTCTCAATTAAGGAACAAACAAAAAACATATTTGGTTCAACAGAGAAACATAGAGAAAATGTGTTTGGGCATTTATTGTTAGATAAGTTAGGAATACAAATAGCTTTTGTGCTCTGAGATTTCCAGTGATGTTAATCATTTCAGAGTTCACTTACAGTCATTTTAACAGCCAGACAAGGGAAGGGAGGGGGGGGACATAACAAATTCTGCTTTCTTTTGTAGAGTTCTTGCTATGATCTTTGCCATTTTTGGAAACTAGCCATAAAATAATTTTGCATGATTTAACCCATGGGGATTTATTGCAAATTGACATTAAGGAAAAGAGCTGTGGAATTTTTTTTTTTTTGCTACAAATCTATGTAGGGAATAAGCAGAGATGTTAAAGGCTGATCTCCCACTAATGAATTCTGGCTTTGATTTTCCTCTCCAGTTATTTATTTTGGTGTGCAGATCCATACTTATGTGCAAGAACATACATTTCAGAATTTAATTCAACAAACCAAGTTGTCTGTGAGATTACAAAATTGCTAGAACATTTTTTTTTCAGTTGACAATAATTGGGATTCTACAAACAGCCAGAAATACAGACCCATTGCCGAGCTTCCCACATGGGGTCACATGATAGGGGTGTGGCCATCAGAACTTCAGAACCAGATCATAAGTGAATACATCTAGGGCAGACATGTCAAACACAAGGCCCGGGGGCCGGATCCGGCCCGTGAAGTGGTTTCATGCGGCCCGCGAAGCCATCCTGGAAACAGTGAGGGAACGGCCCCCACTGCCTTGGCCCTGGCCCAGAGACCCTCCTTCTGCCAGAGACCCTCAGATCTGTCCCACTCCTGCCCAGGCCCCCAGAGGCACCCTTGATGGGAACGATGTAGAGCTGGCCACGCCCACCCAGTAGGCCATATGCACTCTAGCCACGCCCACCCAGTAGGCCACGCCCACCCAGGCCACACCCACCCGGCCCCCTGAGGGCAACCGCAATGCTGATGCGGCCCTCAATGAAATTGAGTTTGACACCCCTGATCTAGGGAGTTCCATTGTATCTTTACCCGGTTGCTAAACAACCGTCGTAAATAAAGGACTACCTGTACTTGTTTTTAAAGATACAGTATTTCCAAGCTGCTCAGGATCAGAAGTTTGAACTGGTCTGGAAAAGGGTTTATCCTTCTCCATCAACACACTTCTCTTCCTCCCCCTTTTTCTATACATTTATTTTAAAAAAATATTTGTATACATTCAGCTGGCTAAGCACAACATCACTTGAGTATGTAGCAGGTTTAAAGCTCTATATTACGTTAGCTGGAGTATCCCCAATGCAGTGCAGTTATCCAAGAGTAAACTTATTAGAGCATGTGTAACTGAAGGCAATCAAAGATATAGCAATAAGGAATTTGGGCCACAGATCAGACTATAGCAATGTTTCCCAATTTGGCAATTTCCCAATATATGGATTCGAATTCTCAGAATTCTCAAACCACAACCATCCTGATTAGAAAAATCTTAAAAGTCTATAATTGTCAATTGTCAAAAGTGGAATGGGACAACTCTCCACAGCCAACTCACCATGGCCAACTTGCTGTGAGACATTTCATTATGGCCAACTCGCTGTGGGACAGCTCACTGCAGGACAATTTTAACAATTCAATTTCAGTATTTTAAATAAATTAAAATATATTAATTTTTGTGACTCACACTTCTTTTTGTCCCTCCTTTTGCACCCGTTCTTTAATTATTCTATTCCACCATTTCTTTGATATTAGTGTAACTTTGGTCTCCCAGTGTGTTGTCCCATAAGAAGTTGGCCGTGGCAAGTCATCCCGCAGCAAGTTGACTGGGGCAAGTTGGCCATGGTGAGTTGCCCAGGGCGAATTGTCATAGACCCTTGTCAAGGTTAGGAAGCGTGGATCATAAATCGTAGCCTCAGAGATATACAGTGTTTCCCAGGGTTTGTGATGGATCCTAAAACAACCCAGAAATACTAGGCTACTAATTCATGGGGAACACAGCCCTCTTCAAAACAGTAAACTCCGCCATTCCCAATACTGTAATTGAGCTATATCTCATGACGGTGCAGGTAGTCCTCAACTGACGACCGCAACTGAGCCCAAAATTTATGTTGCTAAGCAAGGCAGTTGTTAAGTGAATTTTGCCCCATTGTACATCTTTTCTTGTCACAGTTATTAGGGGAGCCACTGCAATTGTTAAGTTAGTGATGCAGAACTTTTGGGGTCAAGGAGCATATTACGCAGTTTAAGTGTGTATTAACTCAATGAGCTACATACTTACAAGTTCAAATTAATGAGCAGCACTTTGCACCTAAACAATACAGCTCTCAGAAAAACAAGATAGAAAATTATGCCCAAGAAACAACATATTTATCATTCATCTTTCTTTTCCTAGAATCTTCTGTGATTTACATTTAACTGTGGCAAAAATATGACTGATCAACTTGTTTTTTTTGTTGCTGCATCTTCATGATGTTGTTTTCATGCTTCTCCCTAGACTACACCTATCTTAAATTTCACAAGGAATATTGGGATTAGTGTTTCCCATCACCCTTATCCCAACCCAGGTTGGGTTTTTTCCCCCACCAAAGGATACAATCTGATGTGCTTTACCAGCCATTTCGTGAATGGCATAAACACAGAGAGAAATTATTGGTTCAGATGCATCCCCTCTTCTATAGTCCTTAAACATCAACGTCTTTAAACAATTAGCCAATTCCAGCAATGTGAATAGCAACAAATCCATTCACTCAGACTGCTTTTGAACAGGGTTTGGCAGTCTTGTGGTGTAACACTAATCCAAGAGAATCTAGCTTCCCCATTGATTTTGCTTGTCAGAAGGTCGCAAAAGGTGATCACATGACCCTGGGATGCTGCAGTCACTAGCTCAATGGCTTAAAGAGAGATCAACACTGCTCCCTAAAGTCGGCTATGACTTTAGACCAGAGCAAGGGTGTCAAACTGCTGGCCCACTGGCCAGCCCCATCGTGACGAAACCATGCCCACCCCATTGCCGGCAATGGGGAAAAAGCTCTGATATGTTGCGCGACGTCACATGACATCGCGGGTTTGACATGTCTGGACTAGAGTAAAATTTACAGGGACTCCTTTACTTTTACCTCAGTAGTCAGAGTTCTGGAATACTTGGGATAGGTTTCATTCAAGAGGATCTTGAAATTATTTTTGTGGCTTTCTCTGGTCAGATTTCTGCACTTTTTGGAAGAGACTTCCTTCATCTTATCCAATGTTTCTGCACCAGAAAGATACGGATCTCCTGATCAGGCTGTTTTAATAGTTAATTCATAGGAGTTCTTTCTTTTTCCCCACTTTTTTCCCCCTCTAACATATACTGGTGCAGATGCAATTGGACTGAGATTGATGAAGAGATTAGAATAGATCCATGAACAGCTGCCAAAGGCCTCTAGCTGTAAAATCCACTGTTTGTGTCCTCTACTCCTTTTAATAGTCAACCCACATTGAAATGACAGGGAACCTACTTCAGTTCTGCTGTCCCAACTCTGTTCATTTGGAAAAACAAATCTATCCCAGTAATAGGGATGCTATTGAACAGACCTGCTTTGCCAATTTAGGACAGCAGTTCAAACCTCTGATGAAGTGGAATTTGATCTGTAAAATTACTTATTTTGATGTAGTAGATGGTGCTTTATAGGATGTTGGTTTTTTGTTCTTCTCTCAAGATGTGATAGTTTTGCCCATTACAGAGGAAATAGAGTAGCTGTTTTGTTCTCTTGTTAAAATGGATTTTAAAATAGATCCTATATAAGTATTTTGTTATTCTTTCTCAACTTCTAAAGACACTGTAACTTCCCTCGCACTCTCTTCACAAAGCTACAAGCAAAACTTAAAATTCATTTTTTCCAAATATCTCCACCAACCAGTATCTACAGAGGCTGGTGCTTTAATGGATTAGGACAGGTGCACCCAATTCAATACTAGCAAATTGAATTTATCATCTGTAGGTTCAGTAAGATGTGCCAGAAAAGAAATGAGTAATATTAAAAATAGATTTGTGGTGAAGAGGGAAAATAATATTTTAACTGGATAATTAACTGTCTCACTCCTCCCTTTTTATTTAAAAGCTCTCAGTTTGCTACTTCGTTACAAAATAGTTTTAAATGTCTTCCAGCAAATTTTATTTTGCATGTTAAATTGCATACAAGTTATTTTCCATTGCTCATCTATAAGGTAGTTTTGATAGTTATTTTGAATACTAAATTGATTTTAACAACTGCATAAGCAATTTCAGACACTTGAATAATGTAACCATTGAGTTAGGGCAACAGCATCTTTCATCAAACAGGTATTTAACTAAATTTTCATTTATACTAATAAGTCTCCAGCAACTGAGTAATTGTTGCAGTACCCAAACACTGCCTATGGGTTGCTTTTACAGATAAATCTTCATTTTCCCACAGTATAAATTCTGTGTGAAATCAACATCTTTATAGAATATATACTACTCAAAAAAAGGGAACACTTAAACAACACAATGTACTGTATTTAATAGTAGGATGTCTTATCTTGTGTTCCCTTTATTTTTTTGAGCAGTATATATATACCTTAACAAAAAACTGGCTGTTGCCAGTGAAAACATATTCTAAATAAGTGTATAGTAAGTGTATGAATGATCCCCCCCTCTTCCATTGAAATAATGTAAAAAACTACTGTAAGGATTCATTCATTATTGACTTTTGGGAAATCTGCATACAGTATTTGACTAATAGTATTGGAAAAAAATAAATGAATATGGAAATCTAGAATGAAGAAAAATGTTTAATTTATTTCAGTTTGTATGAATAAAATTAATTTTATTTTATTTTATTGATTTCCATATTGACCTCTTCTTATCTACAAAATTGATGTGTTTGTTAATTGGTTTTAGTGAAATGTTACTACTAGTAAATTTTTGTTTCTTTAACGTTACTGTATTAATCACTTTACTGATGGTTGGTCTTATACTGTATGTTATAACTGATTTGTATGCCCAAGGAAGGGTGGTTGATTTTCATTGTAAGAAAACAACACTTTAATAAAAACAGAATTAGATAGTCCTGTATCCACCCCAGCAATGCCTTCTCTTTGCTCAAAATGTCTAGCAAAATGCAGTGACAAAAAAAATCTTAAAGAAGGGAAGGAAAAATGGCAGACAGCAGTAATCTTAGCTGTACTTCCATGGCAAAACTGATGCTTTAAAAAAACACAATGTCTTATCCAAGAATTCCAGCTTCTACACCAGTATTTGTTTTGAAAAACAAACCTTTGTTTGTTTTACACAGAGTTAGAATGCCCAATGGGCAAATACAGTCACTATTTTCAATATTTTTCCCCCATCTTTGGCTTAGATTCATAGGCCAGATCACAGATCATGATCGTTATTAGTGAGGATGCTGAGAGACTTGCATTCTTTTGATGCCACAACTTCAGTAAAAAAAACATGGGGACTTTATTGATTTGAACATATATCTTTGTTTTTTCTCTGAGAACTTGACATCTAATATTTTTTATCTTTTTATCTTCTGATCTGATTAGGGTACATCATTATTTTTTGGAAGTCTGCCAAGGATATGAACACATTTATACACATTCAGTGTATAAACACTGCATTTCTGTCCAAGGGATAGTCTGCCTCTGTTGCCATCGTTCACTTTGGATAGATATTTTCTTTTTTTATTTGAATATGCATAATATGGATCTCCTGTCTTATCAGAGAGCATCATTAAATGCAAAATATTTTTATGGGCTTTGTCATTTCTTTAGATTGTAAAACCAGTAACATTGAATTGTGACAGTACTTTGAATAGATAGGCATGTGTGTGTGAGCTTCCGGGTTCATTTGATTCCTATCTCCATTTTTGTGGATACTGAGACCTTTAATTTCCCCTTTTTAAAATTTTTCAAGCAGGCTGTTTAAACCATGCATATGCAAAATTTCTCTTACCTGGCTTTAGGCACAATGTGATTCTGGCAGTAGCCAATTTTTTTCGCTGTCATGATCAGACATGGGAAGAAATTATTTTCTGAACAATCTGTTTCCCTGAAATATCACATATATACTGTTTTAATACTTTGTTCTTGGGTTCTTTGATTGTAATAAACTTTTCCACTCCATTCAACAGTTCTGGAGAACATGGAGTTCTAAGAGGACCTATAGCCATAGTTTACTCATTTTGGCTTCATGTGATATCTAAACCCAGCCATTGTGGGTCTGCCAAATATTATTTGCCATTTAGTGAATTGGGCTAGTTGTGGTTTAGGCAATGAATTTTGGGCAAGCAAAGCACAGTTGGCACAACTTGTTATCTTCAGCATGAAGATCCTGGGGAAAATGTGAGGTTCCAAATCAAGAAACTGTATGTGTTCCAGTACAATATATAACTGGAATATAAAATTGAGTGCAGACCAGCTTCTTACCATCTGTTCTTTATCTATTCTTTCCTTGGACATGCAAGAATAGAATAGAATAGAATAGAATAGAATAGAATAGAATAGAATAGAATAGAATAGAATAGAATAGAATAGAATAGAATGGAATGGAATGGAATGGAATGGAATGGAATGGAGCTGGAAGGGATCTTGGAGGTCTTCTAATCAACCCCCTGCTCCAGCAGGAGACCCTGTGCCATCTCAGACAAGTGACTGTCCAGTTTCTTCTTAAAAACCTCTAGTGAAGAAGCACCCACAACGTCTGAAGGCAAGTTGTTCTACTAGTTAATTGTCCTCACTGTTGGGAAGTTTCTCCTTAATTCCAGGTTGCTTTTCCCCTTGAATAGTTTCCAACCACTGTTTCTTGTCCTGCCCTCTGGTGCTTTGGAAAATAAGTTGACCCCCTCTTCTTTGTGGCAGCCCCTCAAATACTGGAATACTGCTATCATGTCATCCCTAGTCCTTCATTTCTCTAGACTGGCCATACCCAATTCCTGCAACCGTTCTTTGTCTCGTAATACAATAAATCCCTCAAGATTAGAATACAAAGACTGTAAAAGTTTCTTGTCCTTTGTGATTTTTTTCCCCTCGAGCCTCCAGACTCTACCTCTTATTAAGTTGGACCTGCTGATTCAAGAGTTCTTTCGTGACAAGGATGACACTTTAATAAGCTTGGCTTCTCTGTGCTTTTTATATTGTTTCCCAAGCTCTGTTTGGTGAGCTATGCGCACCTGATGCCCTGGATGGGCCGGTTTGACTAGTTTCACCTGTGGAAGGATCTACCTGCAAGCTGTGTTTAAAAATAAGTGTCAAAATCTCACCACCTTGGCAACAGCCTCTAAACAGCCAGTGAACCAAACAGTAAGGACACCTAGAGGTGCTTTGGCCACAGAAGTTGCTTTTCCTTTGATACTACTGCATGATTGCCGCCTGGACCAGATGGATCTTACTTCACTGAGACAATTTGGGGATCTTGGAACATGCCAAGTAGAGTTGCTGCCAATATCATATGCAGAGATAAAAATCAAGAGAAAGTAGAGAGCCAGAATGAAAGAGAGACTGCCTTTTCCTTTCCAATGCATATGTCCAAAAGAGCAGTTGTGCTTTGTGAAGGCTGTCAAGTGTTTACCATCTTGGTGAGCACTTGCTTCCAACATACAGGTAGTCCTTGACTTATGACCACAACTGAGCCCAAAACTGCTATTGCTAAGCGAGACAGCTATTAGGTTTTTGCCTCATTTTACGACCTTTCTTGCCAGAGTTGTTAAGTGAATCACTGCAGTAGTTAAATTAGCAACACCGTTCCTAAGTGAATCAGGCTTTCCCATAGTAGTCTTTGCTTCTCAGAAAGTCGCAAAAGGCGATCACATGACCTCGCGACACATAAATATGTGTTGTCAAACACCTAAATTTTGATCATGTGACCATGGGGATACTGCAGCAGTCAGAAGTCACCTTTTCAGTGTTGTTGTAACTTGAGACGGTTACTAAATGATCTATTGTAAGTTGACTACCTGTAGCAAGAATCCCCAAAGAATAAAAAGTTATCTTCCTTTGTGTTTCCCACCAATTAAATCACCAAATAAGATACTTGAGATTCTACATTAAGGTGTCACATAATTATCACACTTCAAGGTCCAATAGATAGTTGTTTTCTTTTAAACACTTGGTTAAATGACTATATGAACTCAATGAATATTTTTATACCTACACGAACAGCAAATAAAGGGAAACAATTGCCTTTTTCTTAAACCTTTTTTCTTTTCAAACTCTTATTATTTCCCTTTCTGGTTTTCGGGTTCATGAAATAATTTTCTTCATACTTGGCTAGGATCTTACATATGCAAATGTAAAAAATGTTGGCAATGCATCGGTAGTCATACATGAATTCAGGGTAATGTTGATTTTTTAAATGACTCAAAATTCAGTGTACATTAATAATACAACTTCATCCTCTCCCCAGTAAGTACAGATTTAGTTGTAACGCATCAAACAGCTATACAAAGTTAATTCAAATTTTGGTGACATAAATTAAATATATTCTTTGTGTTAGAAATATTAAGACCTTGTAAAAGCAAGCCTGTATTGTTAAAACCCCTAATTATACCAAACCTAAGGGTGCAATATATATGCACCAATCTGGAACAAAATTCCATTGGACAAGAGGACCCACAACATTTTACTTTAAACTTGCTATAGTTTATTTGCCCATTTCATTTCTCCATCTTCCTGGAAAATATCTGTACTGCATTATTGACAGAATTATATTCTCCAGAAATGTTTTTGTTGTGCTGTATGTAGGACCTGTTTGCTGCATTGCTTTAAGACAAGTGCGAACTTTTTCTATTTTCCAATCATATCTTTTAATATGGTATTGGAAACAGGTTTTGTTCCCAAAGCACCTGGTTTTTGTTTTCAGATTTGCTTATTTGCAGCATTGCATGTTACTGGTTTTTATTTTTTTCTTGCTTTGGTCTATGTTTTTGATGTATTGTACATGACTTACAACCGCTTTGGCAGCTGAGTTAATTGATGTAGCTTATTTATTTATAAAATAAAATAAGAATTTTAATAAATCCTTGCTTCCACCTCCTTCTCTTTGAAAAATTGTCACAGACTTCTGGGCCTGATTCAAAGCAATGATTGTCACTTATGAAGCCATGAAGCCATCAGTGGCGTGGTACAGGATTCATTGGGGTCTACTTTCCCAAGCATGATTCTCACTTAAAATTGAAAAACCCTAACCCTAAACCCCCCCCCGCCCCCATGAAGTGAAGAGGGCTTTAAGCAGAAGGCTGTGGTAGCCCCATCTGATAAAATATGCAGAATCCAGAATTACAGTTGGCTCCTCCCCCTCTCTGATTTAGGAAAGGCCTTAAAACCAGTGGGTCTTCAGATTTCAAGATAATTGGGGGTGTATTATTTTTATGATGTGTTTATTAAGTCATTAAGACACTCTGTTTTGGTTTGTTGATGTATACTACAAAGAGTTGGTCACATTGGGGTGATCTGTTGATATTGTAAATGACTAAGACACATAAGGCCTTAGACCAGGGGTCTTCAAACTCGGCCCTTTTATGACTCATGGACTTCAACTCCCAGAATTCCTCAGCCAGTGTGCCTGGCTGAGGAATTCTGGGAGTTGGTCCATGAGTCATAAAAGGGCCGAGTTTGAAGACCCCTGCCTTAGACTTTAGGCCTAGCAGGCCTTAATGTTTTTAAGAAGGGCAGTTACCAAATCAACATGTAAAGAAGTCCTGGTAGTTTCATGCTACAGACAGCTCAAGAAAGTATTGGCCCATTTCTAAATGATGCATCCAATGGTCCATTTCATTTGCCACAGATGAGGCACCCGTATCCACAGCCTTCCAGTTCCCCCTACTGCCCCCAGGTTCCTGCCTGGACCTGTGCCTAAATTTAAATTCTCAGTGGTTTCCCTTAATCTGACTAAAGAACAACAAATGGAGTAAACAGGTGCCCTTTTTGTTTGACAGAGATGCTTATAAAGACTGCAGTCTTTATAATATTGACTTGAAAAAGATAGATGCTTCATTTGTAAAATGATGTGACCATATAAAGTCCAGACAATAGACCTGGTTTTTAAACCCAGCATTTCTCATCTGGGAAACACCTTTGGTCTTAGATAGCTGAAACTGAAATTCTGAAATGTTTTGTTTACTTAGTAATGAAAAAATGCTGCATTGGCAATCTTCCTTAAAGCTTGGGTATAGCAGTGCTTTCAGGGAACAGTGCTATCAATTATGTGTAATTATGTATTACTGAAATAATAAAATGTATTTATTTTATTGCTAGGCCTCTCACCTGCATACTCTCAGCAAGCCATAGCATTAAACAATAAAGCCAACCATTAATAAAAGATGACATTAAACCAATACTACTGATACAAATAGAGCCTCATAAAATATTACCAAAAGAGCCATTAAACATAAATGATAAATATAAAGTGCCAATCAGAAAGGGAAGGTTTGTTTCTACTAAGTTTTTAATTTCACAAAGATATTGGGAATTAATCATTTCAGTCTTCTTTTCTTCGTATCTGCATTCTGAGATTAAAGAATATTCGAAACAACTTCAGGTACATTAGGCTATCAGTCCCATGCCCAATGGGTAACAACAACAACAACAACAATGTTGGGAGGACCTGGGAGGTCTTCTAGTCCAACCCCCTGCTCAGCCAGGAAACCCTATAACACAGGTCTGCAGCCCGCGGCTCCGGAGCCGCATGCGGCTCTTTCAGCCATCTCCTGCGGCTCCCAGTCCTCTGCCATGTGCAGTCCAAAAAAAAAAGTGGGACTAAAAAAGTTCAATCAATTCAAATATGCAGGGTAGGTGCATATCTCGCCTTGGCTCCACTCTTCAGTCAAACCCTGTTCTGTGCATGCGCGCATGTACGTGCATGTGCACACATTTTTTGCGGCTCCCAGTTTTTCCTTTTGTGAGGGAACCGGTTCCGAGTGGCTCTTTCACTGTTTCAGGTTGCTGACCCCTGCCCTATACCATTTCAGACAAATATGGAACATATGATACACATAGTAAGAGACCAACTGATTCAGGCAGGAATTGAACAATTGATTCCCCATCCTGCCTATGCTTAATATAGAAACTTAGGAGCAAACACATTATCCAGGAGCTCTTAAGCGTGGTGTTTGATGATTGGTGATTTGAAATTGATAAATGGCAAAAGTGAAACTTTTTTCTTTTTGTTGCTCAGCATCAAGCATCCATGGGTCTTTTTCATAATACAGGTAAGTTCTTGACTTAAAATCATTTCTTTAGTGATGGTTCAAAGTTACAGCAGCAATGAAAAAAGTGACTCATTACCATTTTTCACATTTACAACTATTGGAGTATCGCCATGATCATGTGATCAGAATTGGGACATTTGACAACTGGCATGTATTTATGATGGTTGCAGTGTCCTGGGGTCACGTGATCACTTTTTTCAACCTTCTGACAAGCTAAGTCAATAGAGAAGCCAGGTTACTAACTTAACAACTACAATGATTCATTTAACAACTGTGCCAAGAAAGGTCATAAAATGGGGCTAAATATCACTTAATGATTGTCCTGCTTAGCAATGGAAATTGCTAAGGCTCAGGCAGGAAACCCTAGACCAGGCGTGTCAAACTCGTGACATCACGTGATGTTGTATGACGTATTGGAGCTTTTTCCCCATTGCCGGCAATGGGGTAGGCGTGGTTTTGTCGTGACGCATCCAGCCCGTGGGCCGGCAGTTTGACACCCCTGCCATAGACCATTTCAGACAAACAGCTGTGCAGTCTCTTCTTAAAAGCTTCCAGTGTTGGAGCATTCACAGCTTCTGGAGGCAGGTTGTTCCACTGATTAATTGTTCTAACTGTCAGGAAGTTTCTCCTTAGTTCTAGGTTGCTTCTCTCCTTGATTAGTTCCATCCATTGCTTCTTGTCCTGCCTTCAGGTGCTTTGGAGAATAGGCGGATTCCCTCTTCTTTGTGGCAACCCCTGAGATACAGGAGCACTGCTATCATGTCACCCTTAGTCCTTCTCTTCATTAAACTATACATACCCAATTCCAGCAACCGTTCCCTATATGTTTTAGCCTCCAGTCCCCCAATCATCTTTGTTGCTCTTCTCTGTACTCTTTCTAGAGTCTCAACATCTTTTTTACATATTGGTGACCAAAACTGGATGCAGTATTCCAAGTGTGGCCTTACCAAGGCATTATAAAGTAAGATCAACACTTCATGTGATCTTGATTCTATCCCTCTGTTAATTGAAATTGAAGTCCACAAGTCATAAAAGGGGCATGGTTCCCCTCCCTGTTTTAGGTTGTCAATATAATCAGGCAATAATCATGATGTAAATTCCCCAGGGCACAAGCTTTGGACAAGGTTAAGTTATTGTGCTGAAATTCAGTAAGTAAGGGTTGGTGAGGATTTCAGTGGGACACAACTTGGACAGCTCCAAGTCGGGTCTACCATCTTGATTTCTATGGTGGGAGAAAAGAGGGCAGGTGAAAGTAACAGCAATTAATAACTCATATTCTTATATTTTAGTTATTGAAGATATTGGATAGTGGCCATAAAACGAGAGGTAACAGCTTTTAAATGGTATTGATTTTAGCCATGAAGTCTTGTTAATGTGGCGCTTTACGTGGGTTGTGCTATCACTGCAGGACTTCTCAGGAAGCAAGGGATAATTTTGTACATGTACTCACATTTTTATCACTTTATTTATAAAGTGCTGACTTTTCAAGGTTGGGGTAAATTTCCAATCTCAGAGAGTTGTGTTGTTGGTTTTTTTCAAAATACTGTTTAGCCTCTATAATATTTTTATGTTTTCTGTTGCTTGATTGTAGTGGTTGGTTGACTAGTTTGTTATGCATCAGACATTGGACTATGCAACTAAATTGCTAGATGCCCAGCTTAAGGTGGCTCAAAGCCATGCCTATTTAATCAAAGCTGTACATGCCTATTTGGAGCAGATATTACTGACTAAATCTGAATTTAATGAAGCAATTTTGTTTGCAAATACTGTCTGCAGGAAAGCTTGTGGCAACTGAGTCAGTAGAATCCACCTTTTAATTCCCCAGCTGATCTCAATCCAGTCTGTTGCCAATGAAAGGCCACTTCTGTGGGCTTGCATCCTAATTTCATTTCTGCAAACCAGGTTATCCATGTCCCCTCACCCTGTAATTAGGTTTGTTCCATTTCTGCAGCATAGCCTATTTTCTGCAAGCAAGAGCAGAGCTTTGGCAAAGCAATGCAAGGGCATATCATGCTCAATAGACAAAATTACTTTCATCAACTGTATTATACAAACTTGATATTTGTAAGTCTTAAACTGGTGTTCCTCAGCTGGAAGTTCAAGGATTTGTAGTTCAACTATTTTGAGGAGCCTGCTTGAACATGGTAATCACAAGGCAATTCCATATAGCCACCAGCCTCATTCGTCTGGCATTTTTGTGTGGTTATACCAAATCTTCATGAGGCTTTGGTGGGTGAGAGAAGGAAGGGAAGGGAATGGGGAAGGGAATGGGGAAGGGAAGGGAAGGGAAGGGAAGGGAAGGGAAGGGAAGGGAAGGGAAGGGAAGGAAGGAAGGAAGGAAGGAAGGAAGGAAGGAAGGAAGGAAGGAAGGAAGGAAGGAAGGAAGGAAGGAAGTCTGGTTGGCCAGTGTGGGAGTAGGAAAATCTGTGCTTCAACCCCTCCCCTCTCCTGTACTTATTTTTGTGACAGTGTTTTGTTTTTCAATGAGGATGTTTAAAAAGATAACTATCCAGATGAAAGTTGAGGCAATATAGCATCTTGACTTCAGGCAGAAGAGTCTGGAAGTCAGGAAGTATGAAAAATAGGTTCCCACCAATGGGAAGCCATTTGTCTCCAGACTCAGAACAAATGCTGTAGAGTTAAAGATTAAAGGTTAATTGGCTCCACTTCCCAAGCTTTTGGATGCCCTACCAGGGCTGATCTCAAATTGATGCTGTCCTTCCATGTAGAAGTGTTCTTAAATGAGGCAAGGAGGTCACATTAAAGCAAAGATTGTTTAGAATAAAATGGATCTTTGAGTTCCAGAGCAGCAGGTAGAGCTTTTGTCACATCAGGGACCTGGCTGGTTTGAATAATTTCTGTGCTGTATTCCAAAAGCCATAGAACAAAAATAAAATTCGATTGTCTTCTATTTACATGCAACTAAAATTTAGTATAGTTCAGGGGTTCCCAACCATGGGGGTGTGAGACGATATTCCAGGGGGACAATATTCCTGGGCCCATCTTTGACCTCCTTCCAAAAGTCCTACCAAGCATGATTGTACCAACAGGCTTGGAGATCTCAAAGTAATGGGGAATTAGTGAGGAGGCCGCATTGCCTTTTCTATCAAATTCTCCCTGATCTGTTAATAGCACATACTGATGTTTGTTTTTCATAGTATGCCACCCAGCTATACTATACTATATAGGCAGCTATATAAATATGAATAAATAAATAAATAAATAAATAAATGCCTTGCACATTGCTCTCAGATTGCAATTTATTAAGTATATTCCCAGTTTCCCTTGTGCTCTTAGAAGTCACGGGATTAAAAATATAACTTACAAATGTTATAAACCAAGAATGTTGGAACTCATGTAGACTGTGGGGATCAAATTATTCATTGATTAAATTTCCATGGGCTAAGACTATCAATGGGTCAGTGTAGAACAGTGATTAAAATACTGGAAACCATGTTTGTGTTTAACTAAATCACTATACATTTAGGTTCACTCAACAAACTAAGCCACAGTTTGGCCTGCTTGTCTGTGTTTTATCATGTTGGGTAACCAGAATGTCTATTACTTTAGTCAAAAGGCTGTAATTAAACTGAATCCTGGCTCACTGTGATGTATGATCCAACCTGTATGAACCCAGGTATATCTAGGTTTGAGTCCATGCTGATTGGTGAAAATCACTCTGTGGAGCATAATTTTTGGCTAAGAATTAATTGCATGTGCATTCTTAGTCATTTTCTAAACTCACCTGGTGGAATAACAATGTTCATGACTTATTTTAAATTTCCTATCACAAATTTAAAGGGTATGGTTGCAACAGATGTCTAGGGATATGATAAATTAGAATTGTTAACACTTGACTAAGTGAAATTGCTATGCCGAAGAAGTGTTAACATTTCTGCACTGTTATACTCACTTATTTCTGCACAGTATTGCATTTGTTAAGGCTTTTTTAATATAGCATTTTATTGATTTTCTAATTTTTCAATTAAACATTTAAAAAGCAACATGGTGACTGGGTGATCAATGATTCCATAACATACATAAATCTTTAGCAAAAATCTCAAGTTACATCATTAAGATATTTTCTCTCTTAATCCCTTAATATCTACTATCTCATATTGAATTAATATAATTCTTATTGTTATCAACTAAGTAAAGCCATCTTTGTTACATTTATCAATAATTTTGAACTTATACATATCTTAATTGTGTTTATATTCAATCTTATATACATCTGTGTCCTGTTGTAACTTTTTCTCCAGGCTTTAATTTCACCTTGATATTCAACTTAACATTTGGTATATTATAATTTCTAAGCTTTAGGTAACTAGAGTTTCCCTTATCTCAAGTTCTATATTTCCCCCTTTTTATAACAAAATCTAATATTCTAAATATGTTGTCGTTGTCAGCTGCGAAGTCGTGTCCGACCCATCACGACCCTATGGACAATGTTCCTCCAGGCCTTCCTACTGCTTCAGTGACTCCATCCAGCCACCTCATTCTCTGTCGTCCTCTTCTTCTATTGCCCTCAATCTTTCCCGGCATTAGGCTCTTCTCCAGTGAGTCCTTCCTTCTCATTAGGTGGCCAAAGTATTTGAGTTTTAGCTTCAGGATCTGGCCTTCTAAAGAGCAGTCAGGGTTGATCTCCTCTAGGACTGACCGGTTTGATCGCCTTGCAGTCCAAGGGACTGCAAGGAGTCTTCTCCAGCACCAGAGTTCAAAGGCCTCAATTCTTTGGCGCTCAGCCTTTCTTATGGTCCAACTTTCACTGCCATACATTGCAACTGGTTCCGTGTCCAGTTCTCACTGTTGCTTCTTGGCCCACATATAGGTTTCTCAAGAGACAAATAAGATGGTCTGGTACTCCCATCTCTTTAAGAACTTGCCACAGTTTGTTATGATCCACACAATCATAAAGCATAGTCAATGACGCAGAAGTAGATGTTTTTTCTGGAACTCCCTAGTTTTCTCCATGATCCAGCGTATGTTGGCAATTTGATCTCTAGTTCCTCTGCCTCTTCGAAATCCTGCCTGTACTTCTGGTAGTTCTCGATCCACATACTGCTGGAGTCTAGCTTGTAGGATTTTAAGCATAACTTTACTAGCATGAGAAATGAGTGCAATGGTGCGATAGTTTCAACATTCTTTGGCTCTGCCTTTCTTTGGAATTGGAATGTAAACTGATCTTTTCCAATCCTGTGGCCACTGTTGAGTTTTCCAAATTTGCTGGCAAATTGAGTGTAGCACTTTTACTGCATCGTCTTTTAAAATTTTGAATAGCTCAGCTGGAATACTGTCACCTCCACTAGCTTTGTTGTTGCTGAGCTTTTCTAAGGCCCACTTCACTTCACATTCTAGGATGTCTGGCTCGAGGTCAGTGACCACCTCATTGTGATTATCAGGGACATTAAGCTCATTCTTGTATAGTTCCTCTGTGTAATTTTGCCACCTCTTCTTAATCTCTTCTGCCTCTTTTAGGTCCCTGCCATTTTGGTTCTTTATCATGCCCATTTTTGCATTAAACATTCCCTTCATCTCTCCAATTTTCTTTGAAAGATCTCTGGTCCTCCCTATTCTATTGTTTTTTTCTATGTCTTTGCACTGTTCATTTAAGAAGGCATTCTTATCTCTTCTAGCTATTCTCTGGAATTCTGCATTCAGTTGGGCGTATCTTTCTTTTTCTCACTTGCCTTTCGCTTCCCTCCTTTCCTCAGCTATTTGCAAAGCTTCCTCAGACAGCCATTTTGCTTTCTTGCATTTCTTTTTCTTTTGGATGGTTTTGGTTGCTAACTGTTGTACAATGTTGCGAACCTCCGTCCATAGTTCTTCAGGCACTCTGTCTATCAGATATAATTCCTTAAATCTATTTGTCACCTATACTGTATATTCAACAGGGATATGATTTAATTCATACCTGAGTGGCCTAGTGCTTTTCCCTATTTTCTTCAGTTTAAGCCTAAACTTTGCAATGAGAAGCTCATGGTCTGAGCCACAGTCAGCTCCTGGTCTTGTTTTTACTGACTGTATAGAGCTTCTCCATCTTTGGCTGCAGAGCATATAGTCAATCTGATTTCTGTGTTGACCATCTGGTGATGTCCATGTGTAGAGCCATCTCTTGTGTTGTTGGAAAAGAGTGTTTGCTATGACCATCGTATTCTCTTGACAGAATTCTATCAGCCTGTGCCCTGCTTCATTTTGTACTCCAAGGCCAAACTTGCCTGTTATTCTGGTTATCTTTTGGCTTCCTACTTTAGCATTCCAATCCCCCATGATGATAAGAACATCATTTTTTGGTGTTAGTTCTATAAGGTGCTGTAGGGCTTCATAAAACCGGTCAATTTCATCCTCTTTAGCACCGGTGGTTGGGGCATAGACTTGGACTACTGTGATATTGAATGGTTTGCCTTGGATTCGAACTGAGATCATTCTGTCATTTTGAGGATTGTATCCAAGTATTGCTTTTCCTACTCTTTTATTGACTACAAAGGCTACTCCATTTCTTCTGAGGGATTCTTGCCTGCAGTAGTATACCTGATGGTCATCTGAATTAAATTCACCCATTCCTGTCCATTTTAGTTTGCTGATGCCTAAGATGTCAATGTTCAGTCTTGTCATCTCTTTATTGACCACGTCCAGCTTTCCTTGATTCATGGATCTTACATTCCAGGTTCATATGGAGAAAAAATCTTTACAGCATCGGACTTTCCTTTCACCACCAGAAACATCCACAGCTGAGTGTCCTTTCAGCTTTGGCCCAGTCGCTTCATTTTTTCTGGCACTACTAGTACTGGCCCTCTGCTCTTCCCCAGTAGCATATTGGACGCCTTCCAACCTGAGGGGCTCATCTTCCAGCGTCATATCGTTTTGCCTTTTGGTACAGTCCATAGGGTTTTCATGGCAAAGATACTGGAGTGGGTTGCCATTTCCTTCTCCAGTGGATCACGTTTTGTCAGAACTCTCTGCTATGACCTTTCCATCTTGGGTGGCCCTGCATGGCATAGCTCATAGCTTCATTGAATTACGCAAGCCCCTTCTCCACGACAAGGCAGTAATCCATGAAGGGGATTCTAAATATACATCTTACCTATTTGCATATAATCTTATTCTATTTTAAAAATTCTCTTTTTCTTACCATATTCAACCAAAAATCTATTAATCTTATTATACATCTTACCTATTTAGTTATAATATTACTTTATTTTCTAAAAGAAATTCTATATTCGACCATCTTCAACCTTCTAATCAATAGTATAAAATCCCCCGTAATAAATCAAACCCTAGTTTTTTTCAGCCTTACTCTGTCTGGCTTTTTTCCTTTGTCAACTAACCATCCATGTCAGTACTTTTGATTCATCAAACAGTTTTCCCTCTTATTATTGTGTGTATTATTTGAGTTAAGAAAAACCATCTCAGGGGCTGCCACAAGGAACAGGGAGTCAAGCTATTCTCCAAAGCACCTGAAGGCAGGACAAGAAGCAACGGACGGAAACTAATCAAGGAGAGAAGCAACCTAGAACTAAGGAGAAACTTCCTGACAGTTAGAACAATTAATCAGTGGAACTACCTGCCTCCAGAAGCTGTGAATGCTCCAACACTGGACATTTTTAAGAAGAGACTGGACAGCCATTTGTCTGAAATGGTATAGACTGCCTCTCCCTGAGGGTATCTACCTGTTTTACTGGATTTTATTTACCCTTAAATGTTGGCATCTAGCAGGATCTAGACAGTGTGGGAAAAGTGAGATTAAGCCCTGTAAACTTTGCTGATATGTAAGGATCTTCTGTTTTGATGGACAGTGGGAGTTTTGTAATAACTGAATGTTTCTTCTTCTTCTTCTTCTTCTTCTTCTTCTTCTTCTTCTTCTTCTTCTTCTTCTTCTTCTCCTCCTCCTTCTCCTCCTCCTCCTCCTTTCCTTCTCCTCCTTTATTATTATTATTATTATTATTAATTATTATTATTATTATTATTATTATTATTATTATTATTATTATCATTATTATTATTATTATTACATCTGCTGCCGGCATCAAGCTCCCTGCGCCCTGTGCGTTCCCACAGAGAGGGCCTCCTCAGGGTGCCACCGATCAGAGAATGTCGATTGGTGGCCCCCAGGGGGAGATCCTTCTCTGTGGGCGCTCCGGAGCTGTGGAATCAGCTACCGGTAGAGCTCCGGATGGCGCCCGATCTTCGCTCCTTTCGTCGCGATCTCAAGACGTTTTTGTTTGTACAAGCTGGCCTAGCCTGATGGGGATCGGTGGGGTTGTTTTATCTTTAGTCTCTTATTTTTATCTTGGGGTTTTTAGAATTGTACTCCTATTGTTTTAACTAGGGCTACTGTTTAATCTCTTTTTAATGTTTGTATTTGGTATTTTATTCTGCCCTGTGAACCGCCCTGAGTCCTCAGGGAGAAGGGCGGTATATAAATGTTATTAAATTAAATTAAATTAAATTAAATTAAATTATTATTATTATTATTATTATTATTATTATTATTATTATTATCATCATCATCATCATCATCATCATCATCATTATTTTACAATTTTTTTGGAAGAACTAGCCCCATTATATTTCTTTGATTGCCTCCCCATTATTTCAGTTTCCCACAGTTGCCCTAATAAGTTTATCTTCCATTAAGTCTGTCCTTCCTTTCCTCAAGTTTCTTCTGATTTACGAAAAAAAATCTTTTCCATTTTTAATGTTGTCACTCTCTTTTCTAATTTCCCTGTTGGCTGGATCTATTGGTCAGTTGGGTCCTCTGTCTTAATATTTAATTGTTCCATTTCTCCTTTTGCTTTCTGCATTGTTGGGTCTTTGGTTGTAGTCAAAATCTGGGTCTGTATATTTAAGCTGGCATCTTGTTCCTTTATGTTGCCTCTCATTTTGTTACATGCTGAAATAATGGTTTCATGTATTGATTTCAACATAGAAAGGATTTTTTCCTGATCTTCATTCATATTCTCTTGACAATGTATTAAATTAAGGATTTTAAAATCAAATGTTAGAAGTAGTTTTTGTAGCTAAATGTGTGACATCTATTTCACATGTTGCGAAATGTCTTATGGTGAAAATTGTTTGGCAGGTAAGAATTTATAGTCCAAAGTATTCCATCATCTCGTGTAGTAACAAAGACTTCTCATGTAAAGAAATAGGAAAACAGTTTTCCACATAGAATTCTGAAAGTCAATAAAGGTTTAATCTTCATAGTTCAAACAGGCCAGATAAAGCACCTTGCAGTTCCTTCTTTTCAGCTGTGTTTCTCACAGGTGGTATGTCAAGGTCAAGAGGGTTTTTTCTAATTTCTGGGCTTCCAGCCAAGTCTCTTTTAGTCAATAACAAATTGTAATAGCATATTTTGCCACTAGATGTCACCAATGCTGTTTAAAACTTTTTAAATCCTAAATTTTTATAATAGTTTTTCAAGGTTTGTTTCTTTTCTTTTTAAATAAAAGCCAATATCTCCAGTAAGAATAGGAAAACTTTTAGTTTCCAAATTTCAAAGGTATATGCATCCAATTAGATTAGAATTGTTCTTATAATTGCTCTTTTCTCCTAGGTAGTCAATCACTGCTGTTCTTAGTGGGTGGGGTAAGAATTCCTTTCCCTGTCTCCTCACAGGGGGAGAAATATTTTGGACAACTTTTGCAGGAAAAAAATATTTAAAGTCTAAAAGAGAAGATCACATCTCACCTATTTTCATCTGTGTTGTTTTAAAGGTGCTTGGTTGTAGTTTTGACTATGGTTGTCAGCAGCTTAATGACAAGCCATATTGCTATGGCCGGTCTTTTCCCCGCTGGTTTGGAGAGCTGTCCCGGATCAAGCAAAAGGACTGTCGCCCTTCTGTGATCAAGTGGGGATCCTCTCCTTGGTCGTCGCCCCTACAGGGTGACTTTCAACCCTTTCCAGGGTCCCCCAGTGGGATAAAACCAGACGCTGAACATGGAGCTTGCCTCCATGTGTCCGCCATCGTTGCGATGGCAAACCGGAAGCCTGCATTTGCTAAAGCTTTAATGTGACCAATTGAATCAGATCTTTACAGCATACAAATTCATTGTTTCTTATAAGTATTACTTAGAAATATTATTTTATTTATCTTTGTATTATTCAACATCTTCATGATTGCCAGAGTCTTCGCTGATAGAATCTATCTTTATTTTTCAGTGGCTCATCAAAATTAGTGAAGATACATTTGGGGGGGGAGGGTAAATAAGAAAAAACAGATGTGTTAATTTCTTGCTCTTTTCACTTTGGATCAGTATGGATCACAATCGGCACTTTCTTCTTGTGGATCCCAGGGGATTTAAAAATGAGATTAAAACAGGTGGGTGCAAGGGAGAATTTATTTAACAAGTTCTGTTTTCAAGGTCCAGTTCCATTTGACCTGGGAGCTGCAGTTTAATGAAAATACAGAGGTTGGTTTTTAAATTGATTTATTAATAGCTGAATTATTTCTCCTTTGTCACATACCGTGAAAGGTTCCGCTTAAGTTATTGGTAGAAACCACAGTCCAAGAGGCTGAATACTTTCTTTTGATATTTAAACCGGTTCATTATACAAATATAACTTTTGCCGAGTTATACGACTATATAGAACTAACCTTCTTTCGTTGCTTAGTTACATTTACAAATGACAATGCTATAGTGATAAATGAAAAGTAGCCATACTTAGCAAAGTTACAGGTTTCCTTTTTCCGATGTTTTTTTTTAAAGGCCAACCTTTTCCAACAATAAGGAAACATTTCTTTCCTTAGCTCTTTTCTTTAAGAACTGTTCCTTTTATTCCAGCCTAAAGTCCTTTTACTTTACATTTAGCTCTGTATGATATTCAGCCTTTTAACCCTTAGATTTCAGGAGGTCTAGCTCAAGGTTTAAGTAGCCTGGTAAATGTCCCCTTGCTTTGTGCTGCTTCTCCATCTTTTGATTCTTGCCAGTTTATAGGAGGGAGGGAAGCAATTACTTGTCGCTGGTCTGCCTCTTGTGAGCTGTAAGGCTCTACTGCTCCTTTCTCAGATGCAGTAGCTTCGAAGGCTTTGCTTACTGTACCAACTGTTTCGGTCTCACCTTCTCCACACACAACTAGCTACTGTAGCTCTCCAATACACTCTTCTTTCTCTCTTCCACCAATACCCACAACCTGGGTCTTCAGCATTTCTGTTTTATCTTTCTGCAGGTGTGCTCCCTTGCTCTCTTAAAATCCCAGGGAACAATCCATAAAGGAGGATGTAATCCATAAAGAAGGAAAACAGTCTTTCCTTCCGCACATACTAAGAACCCTGATCCTTCTGGGTTCAGGGTTGAATGCAGGAGCTCTATTGTGCTTCTTTTGGCTATCGGTCTGGCTATATTTCCTGGTGTTGTTTGCATTGTCCTTAAGGGACAAATATGTAGGTTTGGCAGGCCGTCAAAATAGCTCAGTCTCTTTAGACCTTGTTCTTCTGAAGACATAGGACAGGTTGTTCTAGGGAAAGCCCTTAGGAACATGTTGTACTTCTGTGGGCAACGTCATTTTGGCTGCAAACTCTTTGAAGAAGCAAGCAAGCAAAGCAGTTCCATGAAAATCCAGGCTTTGGTTATTTGCAGTTCCCATTGCTTTCTAGTTAAACTGCTGCATGAACAATCTCATGGGGATGCCATACTTGATATGCATGTAGTCCTTTCATCAAATAGCTGAGGTTCCTGCAAAAAGAAGCAAAATTGTCATTCAAATAGTAACACTGAGAAGCTGGTCTGTTTCTTCATAACACATGTATCAAGACTTCAGAAAAAACAGTTTTTCAAGGGCTACAGTGCAATTCTGCTTTTATTGTGCAGTTGCCTGGCCTGATTTATAGAGTTGTTTGCAATCTGCAAAAATCATCACCATTCGCTTATAACACATTGTGTTACTTTCACTGTTTCTCTTTACACGCACACACAGCTGGATCAAAGAAAACAAAAACAACAGACAAACTCTGCAAACTCTTTTGATGGGCTTTAGCCAGGAGCTATCCATCTGGAAGCATGCTTGAAGATTCGGATTCAGCTTTGCTGAATCATCTAGTATGACTGACAGGGACATCAGAGGAATTTCCCCTTTTCTTCCCCGTTTTCCAAATTCCATCCAGCTTTCAGTGTACTTTTGCCAACATAGGAAACAGCTGCTTTCCCAGCCAGCATTCAAGGCACAAACAAATAAATGTTTTATTACAGTCCAAGGCCAAATCATGCATTCAAGGCAAGAGATGACTCCCATAGCTGAGTTCAGCTTCTAGAACTTCAAAGTCACAATACAGAATCTGTACCGTCCAGATGTGTTAGACTATAACTTCAAGTTACTATGGGAAAAGTAGAGCTGGCTGAGGATTAAGAACATTTATTCATTAACTCAATGACTTGCTTTGACATTAAGAGCTCCTTTCATTTTATTTCTACAAAAACTCAGTGAGATAGACTGAGCTGAAAGAGGATGATTGACCCCAAAGATAATTAGGGGGTTTCCATGGCTAAGAGTAGATTTGACCCCCGGGTCTCTGCGAACTTATTCCAACACATTAACTCCTATTCCGCAATGTCTCACATGACTTCATGGCTTATCACCTTACCAGAGGGCACACCTGGATGGAAAAAAGTTGTGTTTTAGGGATTCAGGCATATCCTCAATAAATGGAATCCTAGCAATAAGAATGTCTAAAGAAGCCTTTAAGAATTCTTTTCTCAAATAAACACCCCTGCTTTTGCAGTGAAAGCGTATGGAAATTAGATGCACAGATGAAAGCTACATTGGAAATAAATTAGCTAAATAACGAGAGGGCGACACTTATGATTTTGGTAGTCCCTTTGTCACATGTGGTAAAAGTTTATCATTCTAAGTTAGAAGAAGCTTGACAGTTTTTCTTTTCTTTTTTTCAAAGTGTGTAAACAGCTTTCTTTTTAAAAACTGCTTTTGGATTATTATTTTTTTAAAAAATGTATTAGTTTGGAAGATCAAATTCTTATAGAGCTGTCATCTCAATTTTTTTTTTAATCCCATTTATATCCCGCCCTTCTCCGAAGACTCGGGGCGGCTTACAATCTAAAGCACAAATCAATGTGCTTAGCAATAGCCTTCATTCTATGTATATGCCTGCTTATTAGGGCTTTCGCCCCCCACCCCCAAGCGGCATTATTACAAAGTCAGCTTAATTGCCCCCAACAATCTGGGTCCTCATTTGACCTACCTCGGAAGGATGGAAGGCTGAGTCAACCTTGAGCCTGGTGGGATGTGAACCTGCACTAATTGCAGGCAGCTGGTTTTACTTAAGGAGGCATTAGCCCACTGCTCCACCAAGGAGCAGTCCATTTGTTTGATTAGTTCAAAGGACAGCCCTTCCCAACCTCAATTTCTGTATCAGAGAAACAAAGCCATGATGCCCATAATTTCAGAACTGCACCCTTACATCCAGTGCAGGTTATTACATCTAATGTAACCTTCATTTGTCAGCTTTTAAAATACTGAACTACTTGAAAAGAGGTTAACTGGTACAGCAATCAAGAAACAAGCAGGAACACCTCTACTAACACCGACAGGGCAAGCCACTAGTAGTGATGATGTTACCTAGTTGGGTAATGAAACAACCAAACTTTGAGAGCACCAAGGACCCAAAGGTTATTTGACATTTTTGAATAAAACTGTGTCATTTTTGATTGTTTCTAACTTCTCTTGGGAAGGTAAAGTTATTTGTTCCAGAAGGGAACCTGGGAAACCTCACTAAAATAAAAAAGCTGAAATCAGACCTCAATCATTTCCACTCTGAGCAATTGGCTTTTATTAAATTGCACCGTAACTGGGATCCTGGCAGTTTTTCAGAGTGATTGACTTCTTTTGTGGGAATGTTTCTCACACTGCTGAAGAAATCTCATTTTTACTTTCTTAAAAATCACAGTTGGGGAATCAGATGGAAACTCTACCCGTTAACATGTGTTCCTCTAAATTGAAAGGCCCCTGAAGTTGTTCTTTCTCCAGTACAAATAATATGATATACTGTATAGCATTCCACATGAACAAATGCTTTGATATGTTTTTAGGTCTTGGTATTTTTTCCAATGCTTCTGATCAAGATGATTTTTTCCCTTTTTTCGTGTGTTTGTATGGGTGGGTGGATATCTTTTTCTATAGTTACAGTTAGCAAGTTTGTCCCTTGCTGCTGCAAGGAAGCACATTCCAGTCTTTGCTTTTTCCTTCTGGAACAAGTAATTTCCCCCCAGAGACGTTAGAAGCAATCAGAATTCACAAAGTTTTATTTAAAAAATGTTAAATAATCACTTATATACTTTCAAAGCAGTTCAGCCCTTTAAAAAAAAAACAACTTGGCAAATGAGTGTTATGTTGGATGTTTAAATGAATTCAGTCTTCTATATGCTATGTTCATTTGCAGCTCTACAACTTTGACAGAAAATGAATACTTACGCATCACTTTTGTTGTGAATCAGACCTGTTGCACATGCAGAAAACCTGCTAATTTTCTTTAGCCTCCTCATTGTTATTTATTTCATTTTGTAAAGCAAAAAACAAGAAACAAAAAAAAAACATCAATATACCGGTATTGGCCACGTTGTTCCATTTGAGATGAATCCAAGGAAAGTTTAAAAAAAAAAAGTGCAAGCGACAATTCCAGGAACATGGAATGGATTTTTGCTTTTGCTTTTATCCAGTTACCTTGTTTTTGGACTCTTAAGATGGCAACTGAGAATGTGCAGATGTTAGGGTTAGGCACCAAACCCTTTTTCTGCTCTCACCTATCTGATCTTGGTATACTCATTTTCTAGCATCGGGAACTTGTATCAGGAAAACGGTAGCTAGTAAATTGTGGAAAATATGCTAGTTCTTGAGAGAGAGATTTCATACTTAAAAGCTTATGACAGTCCAAGGTGACTTTCCTCAAGGAGCCTATCTAATACGTCTGATGATTCTAGACCAGGGGTCTGCATAGCTGGCTGAGGAATTCTGGGAGCTGAAGTCCACAAGTCTTAAAGTTGTCAAGGTTGCAGACCCTGTTCTAGACAGCTCTATTGTCTTTACATCAGGTATCAGTGGCCTGTTTAGAAGTCCCTACTCTAGGGTCTAACCTCGCTTCCTTCTGGAGAGAACCAGTTGTATTTGCAGAAACCCAGGGAGTGAGTCCACTTCTTGGCAAATATGTAGCCCAAGCTGTTCGCTCTAACAAACTAATTCAGCTGTATAGGTATAGCCCTTTTATTCAGAAGAGTACCTCTTGTGTATTTCTGATTACAATCATCAGATACTGTAATTTTTCTAAGCCTCAAAATACAGAAAACATTTGTATCTCGTTGGATTCTTGCCCTTGCAGTTTTTTGCTGTTTATTTTGATCTTTCTAAGTTTTGTTTAAGGAGGTTTTAAAGAAGCATGGATTACATGAGCAAGGATGGGGAGCAAAAACTCGGGCAGAAAAGTTGAAAAGTCACAAATCATCTTTACCATCTGCACTAGTAGGTCTTGTTTCTTGCTTTGGGAAAGCAACTTGATAGTTTTCCTTGGCACAAGGAAAGTGCCTTCTATATTTATCTCCTAACCCCAGTGTCAACTCATGCTGCCCATCAGAAGATTAAAAGGTAGAAAATAAGGACAATCAGGGAAAAAAATCTATAGTGTATCCTTATGGCCATGTTATAGAGTCATGTAGCTTTTCTTGAAACTGAAATCAACTTTTCTTGAAAAATAAAAATAAAAATAAAATAAAATGCCCTTTTTAACTTTAACTATCCAAAAATACAAACATTTAGTAGTGAAGGAGATTAATTACAGAACTGTTCAGATTATGACAAAAAAGCAGCTTGGGGAAGAATAGAATAGAATAGAATAGAATAGAATAGAATAGAATAGAATAGAATAGAATAGAATAGAATAGAATAGAATAGAATAATAGAATAGAATAGAATAGAATATTGTTATTGTTATTGTTATTGTGTAACTCACAATGAAATTACAAATAGGTAGGTCCAGGTAGGTCACAAGGGTGATGTTGATCTGGAGGAAGTAGAAGAATTTAAAATCCACACGAAAAGAGATAGGATGCATGTTCCAAAGGTGCTTTTTTTAGGAGGCAACTGGACTTTCTTGTTTTTCTTTGAAGAGGTTTCGCTTCAGCTCTGAGCTGAAGAAGCTTCTTGGATGAGAAGCGAAATCTCTTCAAAGAAAAACAAGAAAGTCCAGTTGCCTCCTGAAAAAGCACCTTTGGGAGAACCATGACCTGGATGACTGAGAATCTCCATAGACATTTAGAGATAGCATGGAGAATTCCATATTAATATTATAGAATATTTCTACAGAGAAAAGTGGTCTGGAACCAAAATGAGAGTCAGAATTCAGGGTGAAGTTTAAGCACCCAATTTTGTAGTTTATAGAAGACACTGAGACTTACTTAGCAGCAAATAAAGAAACAAAATCCTAATGCAAATTCCTTGGTAGATAATATTTATCTATTACTTCAAAAATTCAACTGTCTTAGATGTCTTTTTCTCTGCTTCTTTTTTCAGACCTTACCTTTTTCCATATATATATATATATATATATATATATATATATATATATATATATATATATATATATATATATATATAATCAAACTTTTATTTGAGGCTATGGAGACAAGGTTGCTTTGTGCTTTTCCCAGCTTTGATTTACAGCTTCTAAGGTTATGTTTTGTTTTGTTTTTTAAACCAATCTTTCTTCAGTCGGGGGAGACATTGAAGTAATCTGACTATATATGTGATGAAAAGATATGCCTCACACATGGAAATATTCTATGTCTGGCCTGTGGTCTGACTGGCTGGGATTGGATCATGCCATTCAATATTAGTTTTAGAAGAGCTCTGAATTTTTCACTTGTGGTCACAATACTGTAAAATAAGTATGTTGGCATAATAGCTTACCATCTCTAAACATTTGCTTTATTGTATTTTTTTTGCTCCCTAATGTGCTTATTCTCTCCCATAAAGTAGTTGTTTCAAAATCATTGCTTCTCTCTCAACACTTGTGAGTAGGCTTACTTAGTAGGAGAGTCAAGGAGCTGTATTTGGAACATTCTTCATGGAACACCTGTTCTACTACGATCCTTCCCATTGAGATGGGAGGACAAAGTAAGGGGCAGGACATCCATTTGGATGGCTCAAATCAAACATAGGTTTCTAGGTTTTCCCAGGGCAGGATCCATGTCTGAAACTTTTGCAACCTCTACAAGGTATAACAGTGAAACAAGATGAAGCAGTGCTGTGATTTGGAACAGGCACCATTCTACATTCTAAAGTTATTCCTAAGATTTGTGGAAGATTCTTAAGATTCCCCGTGCTGCATTTATTTTAAAGTTGAGGAGACTTGTGAATTTTGTACTACCAGGGGCAGCCCTGCAAATCACAATCACAGTAAGATTAGCTTAAAAGCAAAGACTGATTTATAGATTTATGGTACTTAAATTAATACAATCTATTTCTTCTTTAGCCATCACATTTAGGTTCCCCTTTCTTTAGAGCAGTTTAGCTGGGCATCTCTTTCATGTTAATCTCTACAATAAAAATCCCACAAAATAATTTGTCAGAGGCTGTGGTTGACTAAGAGTCACTGAGTTGAGTTTCCCTGGAATGGATAGATTGATACCTTGACCTCTTCAATTATAAACTAATAGCTTAATCACTACATTATAATTGTCTCTTTCCAGGCACACTGGCTGAGGAATTCTGGGAGCTGAAGTCCACAAGTCATAAAACGGCCAACTTTGAAGACCCCTGTGTTAGAGGGGAAAAAAAAGATATGTTAACAGTTTGGTTACGAGGTAGCGCTTAATTTACCCAGAGTAGTTTTTGATATAATGTGATGCTATCTCGATACTTAGGGACTGCAACCTCCAGATCTTCAGCCAGGATGGCCCAAGGAAACCCTGTTCATTACAATTTGACACTTTACACTTATCCCAGGGAAGGTAGTACTCACCTGCAGCCTAGATAGATAGATAGATAGATAGATAGATAGATAGATAGATAGATAGATAGATAGATAGATAGATATGTTGGAGATATACATTCTGTTTAATGCTTTTCTGAATCAAAGAAAATGTTCAGCATTCTAAGAGTAGGAGAGTTTACTAGGCAAGAACAGTCTGCTGGCTTTTCCTTGCAACCCAGGCTTGGAAAACTTATATTGAGGATTCATTGCAGCATTTCTTCCCATAACACTTGCCCTTCTCAACTCAACAGCTTTGTAGATCCACGAGTTGTGCCAAGACAAGAGATTTAGGACTCTACTGCGAGTTGGACAGAGGAATGTGACTTAATCTTGTTTCACAAAGGGAAAACATACCATTTGCTTTGTGTCATTCTGTTTTAATTTAAACATAGTCTGGATAAAATGGAATTGATCCTTGTTACAGTGTTATTGGGTCAGCTGTAAATACAGCAGGCAGAAAGTATGTACTCATGTGGTTGGTCACATGAAGGTTAAACATATAAAATACTTCTAGAGTTGTAAAAGCCAAACGCTTTTATCTGTGGTGTGAGAATCAATCTAAGGCATCGCTCCTGCCTAAGGCGACCCTAATCCTTGGCAAATTCTTGGAACCCTCTACAGCCCTTCTTTATTATGTTTATGTTAGAAAATGCTAAGCTTTTTTCCCTCTAGTAACAAATTGCAACCAGCCTGCCTTCTATTGAGGACCTGTTGTATACTGCACGAGCCATAAAGAGGGCTGAGAAAATACCTACAGACCCTTCATAGCCTGGATTTAAACTGTTCCAACCTCTCCCTTTAGAACACCGCTACAGGGCATTGCATGCCAAAACAACTACACACAAAGACAGTCCCCCCCCCATGCCATCACTTTGCTAAATATCTAATTCCTACAGTCTTATGCCTAGTAGGACTGTATTGCTATTATCTTTCTCCTCTTCTCATTGTTCTCAGCTTCTCATCTTCCCTACTACATTTTCCTATTGGTACCTTATGATTTATCACTTGTTCTTTGTATCTTGTGATTTTTGATTACATCTTATGATTTATGATTGTGTCTTAATGACTTACAATCTATAACTTACCACTTTGTTGTTTGTGTGTACCCAGAGAGCTTATGCACCGGAGAAAAAATTCTTGTATGTCCAATCACACTTGGCCAATAAAGAATATTCCTATTCTCTTGTTCCTATAAATAAATAAATAAAAGATACATGTTCTCAATTCAAATTGAAGTCAATCTTAAATATGATGTATTCTCATCAAGCTGGGATATTTTGGACTATGGTTCTCATGATTTCTTGCCACAAGCCTTGCTGGTTGGAGTGGATGGCTGAAAACCAAGACATCTGGAGAGCTAGCAGGTTGCCTTCTCCAGCTGTATGAGAATATTGCAAATGTCATGAAATATTAAGCTAAGCTGCCCTGTACGCTTCAGCCTGTCAGTGTGAATGATACAAGTCAAACTAAAGTGTCCAAGTTTGAAGCTGGTGTAGTTGATGTATCCTGAAGCTTTTAAAAGAGGAGAGTAAAACAGAGCACAGAAGCATATGAGTTGGTGTCTACAAACTTCCAATAAGGGAGTTTGTTTGCCATGTTTTTCACTTCTTTATTTTTTTTAATGTAAATTTTCTTGGTTTTTGTAAGGGTGGGGAGGAAAATGAAGGGATAGGGTTTGGGGTCGGGATAGCGGGAGAGTTGGGAGAAAGATTGGGGTTTCCCCCAATAACATTCAGTATTTAGCAAATAGCATAATGTCTGGGTAGATGTATATCAATAGAAGTAGTAAGAATAATGATTGATAACAGTAATAGATATAGCAAATTATAGTAAACAATGTTAAATTTTCAATCTATGATATTTTTCTTAGTAAAATAAGGTCAAAATAAGTGTCACATTCCTTTCTCTCTAATTTGTTTATCTAGCCATTGATAAAATGTATTCCAAGTTCTTTAATAGACTAAATGCTCTTTTTCCTTAATCTCTAAAGTTAATCTATCCATTTCTGCACAATCTAATATTTTCTTAATTAGCATTTCTTCAGTTGGTAAATTCTCATTTTTCCAATATTGGGCATACATAATTCTTGCTGCTGTTACTACATGTAATATTAAATACCCAGTCTCTTTATCATAATTGGGATCTATCATTCCTAACAGGAACAATTCTGGTTTAAATTACATTTGTTTTTTAACCATCTTTTCCAACCATAAGTGTATCTTAAGCCAAAACCTTTTAGCTTTAGAACATGCCCACCAGAGATGATAATAGTTACCTGGTCTTTGGCTGCATTTCCAACAAACATTTGGAGTATTTTTAAACATTTTCGCTAGTCTCACTGGTATCATGTGCCATCTATAAAGCATTTTATACATATTTTCTTTATATGATACAGCTTTAGTTAATCTGATATTTCTGTCCCATAACTTTTCCCATTCTTCAAGTTCTATAATGTGACCAACATTTTTTGCCCAAATTATCATTGTTTCTTTAACTTGTTCTTCCTCCATCTTTAAATTAAGGAGAAATCTGTAAAGTTTTTTAATCAGCTTCTCATCTGTTTTTAACAATATACGATCAAGTTCTGTGTGTTCATTGTAGAGCCCCATTGTTTTCAAGTCTTTTTCATATCTTGTTTGAATTTGTAAGTATGGCCACCATGCTAAATCAATACCTTGTTGATATAGGTCTTGTCTAGATTTCAATCTTCATTCATTATCCAATAAATCCTTATATGTTACAAGTTTATCATAATTAATTAAGTTTGGGTAAGCAAAAGCTTCCATTGTTGAAAGCCATTCAGGTATCTTAATATAAGTGTTTTCCTTTATTTTTTCCCATTTTAGGAGAAGTGCGTTTCTTATGGTATGGTTCTGAAAATATCTATGCGCTTTATTCTTCCCATACCATAAGAAGGCATGCCAGCCGATCTGCAGGTCATGCCTCTTTAGATATAATAGTCTTTTATCTCTGAGTGTTATCCATTCTTTAATCCACATTAGAATAGCTGCTTGGTAATATAACTTCCAATCCTCCCCTTTCTCTAACGTCCTGTAACATTTTCACTTTAATTTGTGCTTTTTCCCCTTGCCAAATAAATTTCAATATTATGGTGTTTAGTTCATCAAAAAAATCTTTTTCTAATTTTACAGGAATGGTTTGAAATAGAAAAAGTATTTTCGGTAAAATGTTCATTTTAATTGTAGCTATTCTCCCCAGCATTGAAAGTTGGAGATTTTTCCAGTTTTCTAAGTCCAGTTTTATTTGTTCTAGTAATTTTACGTAGTTGTCCTCTTTTATTGTTGTACATCATGCTGTTAAGTAAATTCCCATATACTTAACTTTTTTGACTATTTGAAGGTTTTTTTCAAGTTGCATTTTCTGTTTTTCTGTTAAGTTCTTTGTCAAAACTATCAAACCTATACAATTTTTCTATTGTATCCAGCAATTTTGTGCTCGTTTCCAAAGGTTATTCCAATATAAAAAACAGGTCATCTGCAAATGCTTGTAGTTATATATTTTTCACCCTTTATCTCTAGTCCTTTAATCTCAGAGTCTTGTCTAATATTTCTGTTCAATACTTCCAAAGTTAGTATAAATACTAGTGGGGATAAAGGACATCCCTGTCTTGTGCCCTTTTTAATATTACAATTTTCTCTATAGTCTCCATTTACAATTATTCTAGCAGTCTGTTTATCATAGATTGCATGAATTGCATTCATAAAGTTTTCCCCAAAGTCCATTTCAGCAAGTTGCTGGAACATAAATTGCCAATTTAGATTATCAAATGCTTTTTGTGCGTCGAAAAATATCAGAGCCATCTGTTTCCCTGGATGGGCTTCATAGTACTCTAGGACATCCAGGATTGTTCTTAAATTATTTTTTATCTATCTTTTAGGTAAAAAGCCGTCTTGATCAATATGCATAAATTCACTCAAGAATTTCTTAATTCTTTCTGCCATTATTGAAGCAAAGATTTTATAGTCCATGTTGAGCAATGAGATTGGTCTATAATTTTGTACATGTGTCAAGTCTATCTTCTTTAGGTATTAAAATAATATTAGCTTCAGTCCATGTCTTTGTACTTTAGTTGCCAGGAGAATTTCATTGCAAAGTTCTTTCAAAGTTGGAGTTAAGATATCTTGTAAGGCAGTATAGAATTCTGCAGGTAGTCCGTCTGTCCCCAGGGTCTTATCTTTTTTTTTGGCCTTTTTATAGCTTCTGTAATTTCCATCATTGATATTGGTTCATTCAATATATTTCGGATGTTCTGGGAAATCTTTGGTAAGTTTGCTTTTTTTAAGTATTGCTGTATTTTTCCCCTTGGGGATTTCCTTTGCCTTGTAAAGTGTCTCATAATATGCTTTAACAATTGTTTTCATTGCGTCATTTTGAAACTGTATTTCTCCATTTGTATTTTGTAATTTCTTTATCATTTTCTTTTCTTTTTCTTTTTTCAATCTACGGTATATGCTAGCCATCTTCCCGGCTTATTTGCATTTTCAAAGAAATTCTGTTTAGCTCGTTTGATCTGTTGGGCCATTAGTTCCATCTCAGCTAAATTTAACCTTTGCTTTATTATTTCCATTTGTTTCTTGAGTGATACTTTATCTGGATCTGTTTGTAATTCTGCTTCTAGTTTTCTGAGTTCCTCCCTCAAGTTTAGTTGTAGTTGTTTCTTTTCTTTATTCTTCTTAGCCATGTAAGTTATGGCCAAGCCTCTAAAATAGACACTGCTTTAGCAGTGTCCCAAACATTTTGGAGTTTTTCACTTCTTTCTTGTCTCTTTCCTAGTTACCTGGTTTGAGTGAAACAACTTAGGCCCACTGGAAAAATATTGTGCTTATATGCATTCTTAGGAAGCTATTTTCCCCAATGACGGTCAAAGTCATTAATTTGGGTGTGGTTTAACCCTTTGTTAAAAATCCATGGAAATTTCTCCCTTATCATAAAAGGTACTGTGCAGAAAGTGGTGATGTTGAAGACTGGTTTGCCTTTATAGTTCATTCTGTCATCACCATCCCATAGCTAGAAGCTTTTAGTGGCAGGAGATTGTTGAGTTGACATGTTAATCATGTGTGAAATGAATGGCTGCTTTCCTTTGCTTCCTTTTTTGTTTGCTTTGATACCTAAAATAAGCTTCTTAATATATTCAGACAATGATACTTCTCAGAGTTTCTTTTTCCCCCCTTTCTTGTAAAAAGTATTTGTCTGCTGAGCCAGTTTTTTCCTCATTGTTTTGATCTTGGAGTTAGATTTTCCTAGATTGTGAATCAGCATTAGCTGTTCCCTGAATAGTAAATTCAGCACTGGGTAAGTGCATGTGTTATATCTTAATTAACAGTAAAATAAAGTAAACAGTAAAATAAAGATATTAATTTAAATATGTGTTAGACTGGATCATGACCATATACTTAAACATCCTCATTGTGTACATGTTCATATGCATATTCATATTTATATGCACAATATTTGTCAAGGAATAAGTCTACTTTTAGTTTAATTCAGTAGTGGATAACTATGCTGTATGTGTATCTTCAGCCAGTTAAATACACTGATTCCTGACTATAGTTGTTCAGATTTATTTAATTTTGTAGACTGATGCACAAAGCAGCAAAGTTTTGTCAATTAAAAAAAATCCTCTTCATTTTTTTAACTATCTTCAGAAAACTGAGCTTAATTGTGGCAGCTTCTTGATTATAGAGAAATCTGGGCTAGTAGAAAGAAAAGTAAATAAATGTGAAAAGCAAATATGAAACATTTAAAACAAAGTTTTTTAAAAAACATTTTCATATTATACTTTATGCTTTTAAAGTATAAAGTTGCTCTAATGTTTCTTCATAAATGCAGTGGCCTGAAACAGCAACATAATGGGGTTAATTTGGTTCCTGGTACAATGTTGATCGCTGCTAAATTAGGAAGTACAAAGTGTACAATAGTTTATTAAAATAGAACTGATTTAAAATTAAATTTATACTTCTTTTCTTCCCCTTGAAAGAAAAGTGAAAATTGTTTTTTTTCTTCCTCGCTTTTTCTTGCAAGAACCATGAACCACTTTTTTCCCCCAGCTCAACCAAGTATTGTATGACAGCAATCGACTAACCAGTTTGTTGCCGGATCCTGACATTGTGAGCTAAGAGAGAGAGTGACTGGCTCAAAGCAAAATTAGAAAGTGATAGAATTGTCTCATAAATATGTACCAAGTATTGTATGACAGCAATCGACTAACCAGTTTGTTGCCGGATCCTGACATTGTGAGCTAAGAGAGAGAGTGACTGGCTCAAAGCAAAATTAGAAAGTGATAGAATTGTCTCATAAATATGTCCAAGGCTCATAAGTAAAACAATATTCAAATACTGTTTTCTTAATGTGATACGTTGGGTTTTGATTATGTTGTACAAATTCAGTCAGTTGTGATTTGTTTGGGGGTTTTTTTCTTTTCCTTTTGCTTGCCTTGAGGTTAGTTGAAGAAAAAAATGTGGGACCTTGTTAACCTTGAGACACAGAAGAATAATGAACACTATTAGTTGGGACTGAAGATCATCCTTACAATTATTCCTGCAAGTACAAAGTTTCAAGTGCACTTGCACTTCAACTCTCATCTCCTTAAAGTAGGGGTCTTCAAACTTAGCCCTTTTATGACTTGTGGACTTCAACTCCCAGAATTCCTCAGCCAGCGGGAGGAATTCTGGGAGTTGAAGTCCACAAGTCACAAAAAGGCCAAGTTTGAAGACCCCTGCTTTAAGGAGATAAGAGTTGAAGTCCACAAGTCATAGAAGGGCCAAGTTTGAAGAGCCCTGCTTTAAGGAGATGAGAGTTTAAGGAGATGAGAGATGAGATGCACCACATTGGATGTCATGAGTATATATTTTTCACCTAGATCACAAAACCTGCTGATTGTTACTAGTTTTCCTGACATTTCCCATATTTCAGCAGGGGGTTGGACTAGAAGATCTCCAATGTCCCTTTCAGCTCTATTCTGATTCTGATTCTTCTGATTTTGACTGAGTTACTTGATCATAGTTAGATACAAGAACCGCTTCTATATCCATACCTCTCATGATCAGCCTTTTGGCACCTCCTTTTGATTTATATCCGGGCAAGTTGTAATTCAGAATTACAGTATAAACTATGAAATTGGTAATCTACTTTAAACCATTCCAAATTGTTAGTCTGTCTAGTGTGGTGTAATCTACTTTAGATCTTGGCCATCACTTCGAGTATGATCTTTTGACTGGTGATGGAAAGGTTTCTGTGTAACTTCTGCTCTGCAGCAGTCATGCTTCATTGACCAAAAGCATTTTAAATAAGATGGATGACAGGCCCTCCTCTGTGCAATAAGAGGTCTTGCTGTTGGCCACTTTGACTCCCTCAGAGCATGACCCTTTGTAGTATTTTATTCACAGTAGAAAGCTGTGATGGTACTAAAATGTTTGTTGGCACTGAAATGGTTTAAAATCTTATGACGTTGTGAAGCCTTTCATAGGATGTCCTACACGGTTGAATGCTCTTATATTAAAAAAGAGATGGAGAGGAGACTTCCTGGGGATAATTTGGTGGCCATAAAACCAAAACAAACACCCCCTCCTTTCAATAAAAAGCTTAAGAGCCTTGGCTGGGGTGTTTCTGGTGGAAAAAAAAAGTCATTTCATCTTATTTAGAATGGATCAAACTGTATATTTTGTGCATTCATATTCAAGTAATGCTGTAGATAACCCTGAGCTGTTTTCATGCTTGTAATAGCTATTAATTTATGTATTCTCTTTTGACTATACGAATTTTAACTGATAGCCTCTGGCTTCCAACAGCATGTAAATACTTCTATTCTGGTAACTGTAACCATGGAAAGCAGAGGGATGAAACTGTCCTTAAAGCAGAAGAGAAGAAAACCCTCCAATTTCAAGTCCATACTAGAATATAGTATAGGAATTTGAGGAGATTGGGTTTTAGTTTTTTTTATTTTAAGATGTACAGTAAATTCATAAGGGCACTTAACATGGTATTTGGCATATTGTTCACACTTGTGCTTCTTGATTCTGTCATGAATAGGTGAACCTCAATGTTGGCAGCTGAAGCAAGCAATTTATGGGTGGCTGAGGGCTGAAATGTGTCTGGATATGGTGTGGAAGAGATGAAGCCAGGATTCTCAAACTTTACTTTGTTTATAAATTACACAATCATGCCTATGTTATGATAGATGGTTTGCATTAAAGTGCTTTTGTGCATGGACGTGCAGGTGTGTGTACCAAGACTACCAAGTTTTGATAATTGTTGTCAGTAAATAAACAGGAGGGATGTGTGTCACAGGCTATCCTGTGTTTTCAGGTTGTCCAGCTCTTTGCTTGATAATAGTTGTAGATATTAAAAGTGGTATATACAGGATCCAACTTATGTTAGGCCCCTTCTGCTATTCACTGTTACATTATAGCAATGTATCCTTGGCATATTCATCTTGCAATTGTTGGATTGATTCTTGGCTTTGGTGATGAGTAATTCTTAGTCCAATACAATCCAATGATTGATTTTTTTTACTATTTAATGTTAAATATTTTATTACAGTATTCTACTCTATTGTACTGTACTCTCTACTCTAATTTCTATTCTATTCTATTCTATTCTATTCTATTCTATTCTATTCTATTCTATTCTATTCTATTCTATTCTATTCTATTCTATTCTATTCCATTCCATTCCATTCCATTCCATTCCATTCCATTCCACTCCACTCCACTCCACTCCACTCCACTCCACTCCACTCCACTCCACTCCACTCCACTCCACTCCACTCCATTCCATTCCATTCCATTCCATTCCATTCCATTCCATTCCATTCCATTCATCTTGAACTTATAAGCTTTTGATTTCACTACTGCCCAGGACGGTGTACAATGTGACTTTAAGACAATATCTCTGCACATTTCGCCGGGACCTGAAAACCTGGCTCTTCGAGCTCTCCGGCCCAGGCTGAGAATTTTTAACTGGGGTTTTTAATTCTAGGGATGATTTAATCTTTTTTAATTTGTTTTTAACTTTTGTATTGGTTGTTTTAAATGCCCTGTAAACCGCCCTGAGTCCTTCGGGAAAGGGCGGTATATAAATTTAATAAAATAAAAATAAATAAATATAGGTACCTCAGAAATATTGCACCTCTTTAAATCATAATTTATTTCTTAGACCAGGTATTTTTTAATAGGTAGAATTGGCTGGCTGGTTGGCTGGAATGCTCTTCAGAAAGACTCCAACATGGAATATTTTCCTGTAATTTCATTGTTCTCTTTTAACAATGACCCTAACGATTTGATTGGCCTTTTGGGATGGCAGCAAAACACTAACATTCCTAGATAAGATAGTGGCTTATCCATCACTTGGAGGAATACATTACCCTGCTACAGTATCTCTATAAATAATTTGGAGAAGATGAAATATTTTAAGGTTCTAAAATTATCTGGAAATTATCTACAAGACTTCAGGATATTTAAGTGTCTGGTGAGAAGAAATTGTAATAGAAAGAAAAGGAAGATAGCCTGCCTGAGTCTCTATCAGCTTAGATAAGCATTCTGCTGGGAAGAGGTTAACAACTTCCCATTAAAGATGTACTTTTGTAAACTTTCAAAAATTTATTTATTTCTCCGTTAAGTTTTTGGATTTTAAAAAGGTCTTCAAAACATGTGTTTGTTGTTTATTTTCTGAATGTTGGTTTTGTGTCTGCTTTGTTTTGGGGAATTCATTTATTGTTGTTGATCCTTTCATGTGATATGTCATTCCATCAAGTGGAATAGTTTTTCTCTTCTGGGCCAATGTCAGATTTTAGATTGGCTGCTTGCCCTAAATCACATCAAGTTGGTGTGAGATTTTTCTCTCCCTGCTATGTTTCTAATGATATACTCTTAAGATTCTGGTAATTAGCCAGAGGTTGTGTTAAGTATGTGTGCATTCCTTCACATCCCAGCACATGTGTGCATCTATACATGCAATATTACTTATACACCTACACCCACACACACCCACACACCCACACATACACACCCCTTCCTTTTTCCTTTGGAACTGTTGGTCCTGTCTGGTAACCAAAGTTCAGATAAACCGTGACTCACCAAGTCCTATGTGTCTATGGAGATTCTCAGTCATCCAGGTCATGGTTGTTCCAAAGGTGCTTTTTCAGGAGGCAACTGGACTTTCTTGTTTTTCTTTGAGGATGTTTTGCTTTTCATTCCCTTCCATCCCCCACCATCCAGTCAGAGCTGAAAAAGCTTCTTGGATGAGAAACGAAACATCTTCAAAGAAAAACAAAGTCCAGTTGCTTCATGAAAAAACACCTTTGGGACAACCACGTCCTATGCTTTCTTTAAGCACCAAAGCATTCAAAGGACCAATAAGTTGATGGTACTCTCAACAAGGCAGGTATAAGCAAGGTCATATCTGGGAATTTTCTGGATAGAGCAAATGCTTCAAGCCACCTTTAACCATGAGGAGCATAACCTTCCTTTTAGATGCATTGTAATGTTTAATAATAGTTCTTAGATATACCATTTTTATTTAAAAAGATGAGTGCAACATTGAGAGGAAGCATTCAGCCACCAATGATCAATATATAAATTTCTTTTTTTTAAAAAAAAGTAATATTAATCATCTAAATGACATACATGATACAAAGGAAACTATTCCTAGTATGGTTTCTCTTAGTACAATTCTTCTCTAATTAATGTTATTTAAAATGTATAGCAGATTTTAAGATTCTGACTACCAGAATTGATAGATTAATGAAATATACATGTTAATATGCAAGTCCCTTTTTGCATCATCAAATGCAAAATATGCATATTTCAGTATGTTTATCAAAAAAACCCTGCCCTAGCAGGATTTTCAGTTCCTCTTCTCTGATGTGATGTTATAGAATAGTCACAAATATTCTCATTTGGGTCAGGTAAATATTTTGCTTTTAGCTTCAAAAACAGTGGTACCAAACATTTTTCAACCATGGGAACACTTGTCCTGCAAATGAAATCCTAAAAGATATACTTCAGAGAATAGGTGGGGCCAAGATGAAAACCCTGAATGAAAACTAATTTTGTTTTAATTAAAATTCAATTAAAATAATGTACTCACAATGAAAGTTAATAAATTGTTCTCCATATACTTAACAATTTCCCCATCAACTTTTGAAGGAGTTTGAGGACTAAAATTTAAGTTGCTCCTTAATAAATAACTAAACCCGTCCTCTGGGTTGATTCTCTAATAATGGGAGATGTGTTTTATGGAGGCGTTGTGTCAACTGGAATTTTTAGATCACAAGTTCTAGAACTTAAGATTTCATATTAAAAGCAGCATTTTGGGCTGGACTTTGTTTATATCCTGGTGACAGGGAAAGGACAGTGAGGGAGAAAAGTAGTGTTAAGGCTGAAGAATTAAGAGATGGAAGCAATTAAGAGAGATTAAAGACAGAGATAGTATACATTAAACTTGCTTAGTTGAGGGCCTTTGCTTGAGTCCCAAATAATACTTCCTTTAACAGACTGGCAGAGAAATATGTGCCTCTTGATTGAAAGAGCATAATCCTGCCTTCTCTTCACTTCTTTTTATTTTGTCTAGATTGGTTTGTATTTCAGAATTAGAGCTTCCTTCACACTGTTACTCTGTGGTTACCTATTGGGGGCATATGGCCACAATGCCTAAAAACAGACTGCCAGACAGCTGAACTTGTATGTGTGGTGGCTTTTAATCAGGTTAGATTAGAACACACACCTACATATCTGTAGCATACAGTATCTGTAGCAAACAAGCCTACAGGGACATCTTTAGCAACTACTTATTTGCAAGCGTTGCAAGCTGCAAGTATTTTCAGAGACTATCAAAGGGGATTATGGACATTCAGTAATATGCTTTCCAGTCTTAAGTGCATTATTTTCAAAAGTGAAGTGAGGGATTATAGCGATGTTAAAAGAAAATAGCAATGGAAAAAAAAGCCCTTTTTTATATTTGCTGGTCAATCCATGAAGGAATAGGATAGCTTTCTTAACTTTGTCTTTCACAAACAACACTTTTAAAAGTGATGAAACCTGCACAGTCCCTATCCACAATAAGCCTTTTTTAAATCAGTCTTTTCGCATTTTATATAGAGATGCAACAGCATTCGACTACTTAAATAATTCCAGACAAAGAGAGTTACTTGTCCATGTTTCCATTCAAGGGAAGCTGAGTATTGCAAACCAGACCTTCATTACAGGAGAATGTGATTGTGTGAGTTGTACCTTTTGCATTTATGCATGGACACCTACCTACTATATACATAGTTTATTTATAAGAAAAGAAATGTCTTGACTTTGTTCCTCAGTGATTAAGATAGAACATTTCAATAGTTGAAAACTTACGGAACAAGCTGCTTACTGCCGTGTCTGTAGAATCACTCATGAAGTTTCTTAATCACAGCCACACCTAGGAGGAAATAAGTTCATTTATTGAAAATATTATAAGGGAGTTTAAAGGTAAGCAGAAGGGACAGGATGTTCATTACTCATGTTTTAATTAAAATTATTCATGAACTCTCGTAGTGATTTGCTTAACAATTATGGCAAAAAAGGCGTAAAACCAGGCACAACTCAACAATCACCACGCTTAGGAACAGAAATGCTCTTCCCAGTTGTGATTGTAAGTTGAGGACTACCTGTAAAAAGAGCCTTCTGCATTCTAGTCGCCCCCACAACCCCCAACTCCCCCCTCCAACATCTCTTTGAAGTGTGGGACTCCCAATTGTCATAATTCCCAGTCAGGATAGTCCTGGAATTGAATCACTTGTGGCATGCAGTCTCCTGCTGCCCGAAACAGCACAGACAACAAAGCCGTTGTGTTAGGCAAGATGATGTATTCATGGGGAATTTGAATCTGTGACTGCTTAAGTTTTTATTCCATGCTATACTTAATGGATGGGTTGATATTTTCATGGCTTATTTAATTACAGTCTAAGACTATTTGTTAACACAGGACAAATTGTTTTCAGCATAGTGCACCCTCTAGTGGTGAAGGAAAATAAACCTAAATTTAAAATAAATATTTACACGTAAATATTCCCCCTGCCCCAAAGCTAATATCAGCTTTGTAAGAGTGATGCTGAGATTTTCTTAAAATCTTAGCAGATAAACTTAAAATCTTAACAGCATGAAAGTAATATACACAGTTAATTTGACTTGGATTAAAAAAGCAATGGGTCTAGGAACAAAAAAAATCTAATTGAAGACAGAATACATTGTTCATTTATAGAGAAACTGCACTGAGTGCCAAATATCTGTAAGTTATACTGTCCAATATAACGGTGAGTGTCAGGGATCCAGTCTTATGTTCCCCTTTGAATCCACTATAGTTTTAAAGTAGTTACAATTGGATAGCATCTCTATTTACTAATTTTGTTGAGCAGGTCAGCTCCAATTTCTCTTGGTGTACTTTGTCTAAGTTGGGAAATTTACTCTTGATTATTCAGACCAGCACTGAGAATTAAAACTAATGACATTATGCATAAGCCTCTTACATAGCTGTTGCATTTTTCTCCATTCCTACTGAGTTTTTTCTCGCCTGTTTAACACCTTCATTTGTCATCAGTAGTTATTCGAAGAATGTGCTAGTGAATCTCCTGAAAAGGAATCAAGCAGAAGCTGGAAAGAAGTCTGCTTTTCTATTCTCCACCTTTCAAGATTCTATTTTTTAAAAACAGAATATTGGATCAATGAGTGAGCAGCATGGTGACCTAATATTGAAGGCTCTTGCCTCCCACTTGGAAGGTTAAGTGTTCAGTCCTAGGTAGCTGCAGGTTTCTCTCAGGGCGCAAAGAGAAAAATATCTGCTGTGAACTCCACATAGGTGTCAGGAAGGACATCCGGCCAGTAACTGCTTAGTTCTATTCAGTTGCCCTGACTCTACCTGAATTAAGGAGTTAAAGGGTCATTAAAAAAATTGGATCAAATGAATGTAATATGAATGTTAGCAAACACAATTTTTACTTTGGGCTTTGAATTATGTTTGCACGTGGGATGTTTGGAGGCAGATTTTCCCTGAGGATTCCAAAGATACCTCTCTTTAATTTAATTTTAATTTTCAAGTGGCCCAATAACATATAAAATTGGGCTGCCTTTGTTCCTAGTTGGTGGACCGGAGCCAAGAATGGGATTAATTTTGTGCCTCTGGTTTTGCTTTTATCTTCCATTGCTGCTGCTTTTTAAGCCAAGTTATTCAAGATGCACATATAATGCATATTGCACACACACACACACACACACACACACACACACACACACCAAAAATAAATGCAGAGTTAATACCAGAAAAAAATACGGAGACCCAGGCTACCTCCTCAAGCACCAGGACAAAATGATAAGCAGAGTTCCACAGTTTCAGATCTGTGGTTGTAATGTGCAACTTTATGCAGAATAAATTCTTCTCCTATGAATGCTTGCACAGTAATAATTGGCTAATAATGGGCATCAAAAAGAATTCAGCTGAATGGCTAGAAGACACTAATTGTGAAATCCTGAAGTGGTGCAAATGACATAGACTTATTTTCTGAGACCCCAAAAGTCAGGATATGTACATCAGATGTCTATGGGACCCAAGTTCCAAGAAGATTCCACACCCATTTGCATTCTTGATTTGGGTGATTGAGGATACAGATAAACCCCCAAGTGGCCTCAACAACTCTCAGAGTGTTAACCACCAGGTGACTGCAAAGAATATAAATTCTTCCATTCCCCACTGTTCAGTTAGAACTGAAAGAAGTTTATTGGATGAGAAGTGATTTAAAAAACAACAACAAAACAACAACAACAAGAAGACAGTCCAGTTGCCTTTTGGAAAAGCACCTTTGTATAAGGAGGGATATCCAGGCTAGACATCAAGAGGATGTCATTACTCTATGTCAGCCTTGGAAGGTATCCCAGACAAGAAGGTGTGTGTGTGTGTGTGTGTGTGTGTGTGTGTGTGTGTGTGTACTGAACATGTAATACTTAGCTTTGCCACGTCTCTTTTTATTTTTTATTTGGTTTTTCTTGTGGGCCATTTACTGGTATTCAGTAAACCTTTCTGGTATACTAAGTTCAGTAAATCTTCACTGTCCTTCAGATATTCTTCCAATGCCTTTTTTCAACTGTCTGATACATTTGTTGTGATTGTCTTCATCTAGAACTTGATGTTATTTCCATAGGACATCTTGATTGGTTTTCACTATTTTTCCCCTGTTGATGGTAAGGGTTGTACATTTTCCCGTTCTATTGTAGTATCTTGGCTGTATATACAGTCAGTGTTGAGGAGTGATTCTGTTTCAGATGGAGTTGTTCCAACAGCTTCAGATTGTGCATAGGTAGGTAGGATAGTCTGGCAGATGTTTTTGATGTGTGATAACCTTGCCCTGGCTTGTTCAGTACTATATTGTTGGCAGAGAAATCAGTGTAATGACAAACATTAGTGGTGATAGTGAAACTCCTTGAAAGATTCCTCTCGATATTAATATCTCCTAAAGATTGACCAGCAACTATATATTCCTTTGTGCCATTGATCTTTGCATGAAGCTTCTGATGCTTCTACTGACTCCTGTTATTTCTAGGTATTTGATTAGCCAGTCATGTGTCAAGGAGCCAAATGTCGTCTTCTAATCACTCCAAACTATATTGAAGGTGGTCTTCCTTCTTTTGCAGTTTTCTAAAATCATCTTGTCAAGAAGGAGCTGATCTTTTGTTCTTCTGCTGTTTGGGCAATTTTCTTTCTGTTCAACTGGAAAGATCTGTTCTCAACTAGTTGCTGTTGGACTGCATCAACTGCCATGCCAGTTAGACATTTGAAAGTTGTTGGTACGCAGGTTATTGGCCTGTAGTTGACTTTTGCTGGGTCTTTCATCATCAGGTAGGTTTTTCCAGGTGTTAACAAATCTTCAATTTCACCTTCTTATAGTACGTTAAATAACCTGGCAATGAGTGAGTGTAAGCCAGTCAAATGTTTCAACCATAAACTATGGAGTTCATCTTTCCACTTGAACAGAAAGAAAACTGCCCAACATCAGTAATGGGAAAAAATTCTTGATCTTCCTTGCCCCTTTCTCCACCATTTCTGATGTTTTTACAAGTTCTTTCATTTCAGCTTTATTTCCACTTCATTTATCCAAGCTGCAATTTTTTTTAATCATCATGATCATCATTATTATCATACCAGCACTGTATGATATGGGCACTGATTGACTGCATTGTCAACATATAATAGTTTATTTACTAATTTAGAAGGATAATGAATTGATTTAGAGAGGCTTTTAATCAAGGAAGTAATATAGAATTTCAGCAGCAAGAGACAAATTGCAGCTGTGTCTCTCTGCTCCAAGTGTAGGCAGTTACTGATAATTATAGCTACTAATTAGTCATAACTCTTATGTGTGTTATGCGTACCCCAAATTTTTCTTTTTTCAATTTTTTATTTCTATGAACCAAGTCAAATGCAGAGTTACTGTCTATATTCCTCTCTAGAACACATTTTTCTCCTCACAAACTGATTTAGAACTAAGAAATGGTCTAATGTTCTTAGACCTGTCCTAAAATTCATGTGTTCCTTTGCTGGAATATTCACTCAATTTAACCAATCCGTAAATTTTCTATAGAAATGTCTCACTTAAAAGCATTGTTGAGAAGGTGAATGAAAAACCGTGGCTGACTTATGAGGTCCGCAAGATGCTGAAAGCACGGAATGTGGCTTTTAAATCTGGTGACATGCTGGCACTTAGAACAGCCAGAGAAAATCTGAAAAGTGCCATACAAGGTGCAAAGCAAGCCCATTGCCAGAAAATTCAGAACTTTTTTCAGGACCCAACAAACACCAGGTGTATGTGGCAAGGGATCCAGGCCATTACGGTTTACAAGGGGACTTCATCAAGATGCAAGGATGACACAGACTTCCTAAACAAACCGAATACATTTTTTGGAAGGTTTGAGGCATCAAATAGCACTCCTGCTAGGAAAGCTGTGCCCCATCCTGACGAGCAAGTGCTAAGCTTTGATGTCACCTCTGTCCAGAAGACACTGCAGAAAGTTAACATTCGGAAAGCAGCAGGCCCAGATAACATCCCTGGACCTGTCCTTAGGGAATGTGCAGATGAGCTGGCTTGTCTGCTCACAGATATTTTCAATCTCTCATTGCAGCAGGCAGTGGTCCCATCGTGCTTTAAGATGGCCATCATCTGGCCAGTGCCAAAAAAGTCCACAACTACAGGCCTCAATGATTACCATCCGGTTGCACTGACATCCACCATTATGAAATGCTTTGAGAAGCTGATAAAAGACATTATCGTATCCAGCCTCCCACCAGCATTTGACCCGCTTCAGGTTGCCTATTGACCTAATCGCTCTGTGGAGGATGCTATTTCTTCCATTCTCCATCTGAGCTTGAAGCACTTAGAAATGCTCACATGTGTTTGTTGTTTGTCGACTTCAGTTTGGCGTTTAACACAATCATTCCCCAGCATCTAGTAGACAAACTGGGCCTTTTAGGCTTAAACACTCCTTTGTGCAACTGGATTCTTGATTTTCTTACCCACAGGCCCCAATATGTGCGAGTTGGAACAAATACCTCTAATACCATTTTCTTGAGCACAGATTCTCCTCAGGGATGCATCCTGAGTCCACTGCTGTTCACCCTGTTGACCCATGACTGTTGTGCTAGTTTTGCCACCAAACATATTGTAAAGTTCGCAGATGATACAACAGTAGTGGGCCTTATTCATGATGACAAGGTGGAAGCTTAGCGCAAGGAGGTTGAGGGGTTGGTGAACTGGTGTAAGGAAAACAGCGTAGTTTTAAATACCAAAAAAACCCAAAGAGATCATTGTCAATTTCAGAAAAGGCAGGCACAGCCACACTTCTCTGTGCATAAATGATTCATCTGTGCAGATGGTTACCAGCATCAAATTCCGGGATGTGCAGCTAACGAGTAGGCTGGCTTGGTCGCTCAACAGTGAGAAACTGGTGAAGCGGGCACAGCAGCGCCTGCATTTTCTGCTCACAGTCTGGTTTGGAAGCATCACTGCTTCAGACAGGAAGGAGGTGCAGAGAGTGGTGAGGATGGCCGAAAAGATCATTGGCAGTTCCCTCCCTCCCATCCAGGACATAGCACAGAAGCGTTGCTTGAGCAGGGTCCATAAAATTATCTGGGATACTACACATCCTCTTCACGACCTGTTTTCCTTGTTACCTTCTGGGAGGAGGCTTCGTGGTATCCGTAGCAGAACATCCAGATTCAACCACAGTTTCATTCCGTACAGCATTAACCTTGTGAACTCTCAAGCTTCCTCCTTCTGTTATATATTCAAGAAGGACAGTATTTAATATTTATTTGTTATGTATATGTAGGGGTGTGGGTCTATACATATGTGTATATACTATGGTTAGGTGTGTGTCATGTACATGTTCCACTTTGAGAGCAGGAAACTAAATTTCATTTTTGATGTGTGCCGTTGTGCCTACAGTAAAAAATTGACAATAAAGGTTATCTTATCTTATAACATCTCACTTAAAGTTAGCATTATAAAGTTTAGTTTTAAAACATTAATTAAGATTGTCTTTTCTCCCTTTTTTATAAAATGGAATTATAACTAAGGTCAACACTTTTTAGAGCTGTCTGCTAAATAACTGATACATAGAGAATGCTGCAAGTACTTTGCAAGGGATGAATTTTTGAAACATTTTTTCCCAGGCATTTTTTTCCTGTAGGCAGACACCAATTAGATGCTAAAAAAATTGCACAATGTTTTGCGTTGATATGTAGCAGAAGGTAATTAGATCTAGTCTGGCTGGCAGACAAATAGTGTAAAAAAAGAACAGATAGTTATTAGAAGAAATTCAAAGCAGAAAGTTGGAGGGAAGATAAATAAAATCTAGTTTACACCAGTGCTATTTACGAAATATTTTTATACCTTTCTATCCTTGCAACTGGTCTTTGTTTGCACCACACTGAATACATCTTCCATTCTTTAATCTCATCAGCTGTATCCACAACTTTCCTCTTGGATCAATTCATTCCTCCATATATTTATTTTGTGACTTACGGTAATTCTCATTCACCGTGTCTATATGATTAATCACTGTGCTGCTTTAATATTAGTTACATAAATTAATCTATTTGCCCTTGCCTATGGAGATTCACAGTCATCCAGGTCATAGTTATCCCGAAGGTGGTTTTTCGTAAGGCAACTGGACTTTCTTGTTTTTCCTTTGAAGACATCTCACTTCTCATCCAAGAAACTTCTTCAATTCCGAAGAAGCTGAAGAAGCTTCTTGGATGACAAGTAAAACGTCTTCAAAGGAAAAACAAGAAAGTCCAGTTGCCTCATGAAAAAGCATCTTTGGGAAATGTATTTGCCCTTATTAATGGTCCCATGACTATTGATCTACATGACTTATGGATTTCAACCAACACCCTCAGAGTAAGATCAGAGAATAGAGGATAATTTGGAAATTGCATTGTAGATTTAGTAAGGATTAATCCAGAGGCATTAATCCAGAGGGGATGGATTTTGATGATTTAGATCAAGGCTTCTTAAAATTTTCTCTTAGGACTCTTTCGCACTTACAGTTATGGAGGACCCCCAAAGAGTTTTGTTTTGTATGGGTTATATTTTTTGAATGTTTACGGTATTAAAATTAAATGTGATGCATGCATTGCCCTACAGCTTCTAGCAATTGTTTAATGGGATTTTAAAACTGTATTTTTTTTAACAGCAGTGGCAAGTAGTATTGATTCCATTGACTCCTAATAAAGTATTTGGAAACCCAAAGGGGTCCTTGGACCACACTTTGAGAAACACTGATCTAGAACTATGTTCACTACTTTAGTTTGCCACTAGTTCCTGTTGAAAGATAACCATAGGATTAACAATATAATTTTCTGAGTTTATACCTTACTCTAATAGCAAATAGTGTATACTTTGTTGTTCTTAGTAGGAGGCAGAGGAGGCAGATGGACCGCTGTTGCCGCCCACTGAAGTGGTACCTATTTATCTACTTGCATTTGCATGCTTTTATACTGCTAGGCTGGAAGGGGCTGGGGAATGAATGGGGGTTACCCTGTCACATGATACTTGTGGCTTGAACCGCCAACCTTGTCTTAACTCCTAGGCCAATTTACAAAATCTCAGAAAGGCTAAGCTACAGTATATGGAAAGGGAATTATGGACATCATACTCATAAGATATCTAGAGCAGGGGTCCCCAACCCCCAGTCTTTGGACCAGCACTGGGCCACGGCATGCCAGCAACCTGTCCATACAAACAAGCAAAGCCCCATCCATGGGATGCAGGTAGCACACAAAACCATGCACCCTGTGGTCTATGGAAAAACCTCTCTCCACGGAACTGGTCCGTGGTGCCCAAAAGATTGGGGACATCGGATGCAGAGGATATTTATTTGCAGAAGGCTGTAACTGCAAAATCACTGCACAGCTTGAAAAATGGTGTGAGCCACTCTGATTATTTGTACCTTATTTTAACTAGCTTATTGTTAAATTTGTTAGACCGTTTCAACTCCTATGATGTGCTGATGGATTGCCCTGAATGATTGCCAGGAGACACATCAAATGAAGAAATAAATGTGCAATCACTGCTTAGTCAAGAATTTTGAAAATGAGGCAGGAATAGACACGTTGGAATACCTGGTACACTTCATGGCTTTTCCAGCACCCTACGATCCTAAGCATTAATCACAGAGCTTAGAATAATAGTTTAGACATGTTAAAAAAAAGCATTGACAGACACTTTTTGATCTACCTTTGAAGACGCTGACAAGCAAGGCAGCTCTGGGCATGTTCTTGCAGCGCCGAGAACTGAAAAAGGCAAGACAATACTTAATCACCATTTTCATCATTATCTTTTTCTTCTTCTTTTTCTTCTTCATCTACAACTACGATTTATTCTGCCACTAAACTAATTTCAGACGGGTTTGCTGCAAAGTTTGTGTCTACCCAGGGATACAGGTAAGGTATCCTTATTCCTGTTTCATAAGCTTTTTTTTACAAGAAACTAATCTTTGTTGCTTTTGCATGGAAAGGAAGCAGTTGTGTCAATCTTTTGCAAAACTCTATTCTGGGAAAGCAGAATATTCTGTGCCCTTTTTGAACTACTTTTTAAAAATTCTTTCTGTCTGCTTGGAGCTATTGATAATGTCTTCTTTGTTTGGAAAGCCATCTTGCAGAGAATTTGCGTGAACTTTTATCCGAGGAATGTTTTTACATTTAGCAACCTTGCTGCTGCTGAGAAGATTTTTTTTCCCCTGTCAGGCAAATGCTAAAGTAGCATTTCTAGCTTTTATTCAAGGAGTAAGTGGTAGAAGGGTTTATATCTCATCTGTTTCCTTGGTAAAATAAATAAATGAATAAAATTCTCCTCCCCCTCCCCAAAGACAGAATATACTTAGATTTTCACCTGCTTTCATTTTTTTTCAAAAAAATATTTATTTAAATATATTGGCTTCCCAACTTCAGTAAACTTAAGTTTTATTAATATTAATCAATGCATTAATCAAAGTTCATTTAATTAAAATTTTTAAATTAATTTGATAGTGTTAATGTTTTATTAATAATCTAAACCAAAATCATATGAATATCTCATTTTCCCCTTCCTTGCTGTAATTCTAGTAGATATAAACATACCTAAAAAGCTCTTAAATATGTAAATAGGGTAATAAGAAGCAAAAGATTATCATTAAAGTTTCTGGAACATTACATTTTGCATGTTTTAAGTACCTATGTAAGCTCAGTTTCTACCTTTTGGAGTAATTTATAGTACTTTATGTTGTGTGGATGTAAAATATAACAGCACTAGTTACGTAGTTGTTCAGTTTTTTAAAAATAACAATATGTTTACATTTTTAAAGAATTATGCATTTGGAAATGATATTCTAATGCACACTATGATTTGAAGAACATTAAAACATTATGAATGCCTCTTTTAATCTTTTACATTTTGTTATACTGATACTAGCAATATCTTTTTACCATGCTCAGCTTTGAAATAATTGCAGTAAATGAACCTAGTTAAGTTTTTACCAAACTTTAAGTAAAACTTTTTTTTCTTTCTAAGTCTTTCTAAGGGGAAAGACAGGGACATATACTGTAGATGTGAGGATTTGTGGTAGGCATTTGAATGACATTTAAGTGTGGCCCTGGTGTTTGAGGATGGGGATGGGGATGGGGACAAAGAAAAGTGAAACATGATTGTCCATTTCATTGCTTCTCAACCTCGGCAACTCTCAGATGTGTGGACTTCATCTCCCAGAATTCCCCAGCTGACCATGTTATGCCAACCATGAATTGAAATCCATAGTTGAAATCTTAAGGTTGGCTAGGTTGAGAAATACTGATTTATTTGTTCAGGGCATAGATTGCAATTGGAGGAAATATGAAAGATCAGGGGTGGGGCAGCCTTCCCCAACTTGTTTATTTTGGCTAGAGGCCTAATTCCCCTCTCCCACTTTGGCATATGCTAGTAGTGTAATTGAAGCAAGTTCTACCCAGACATAGATTGTGATTAGCCAAGGGAAGCATCTATGTAGACATTAAACAATTACATAGCTGGTGCTTTTTAAAAGTAGACTTCTATAAAGATGAATAGGGTTTTTAAAATTTATTTATAAGATAAGATAATCTTTATTGTCATTTTTTACTGTGGGCACAACAGCAAACATTAAAAATAAAATTTAGTTGTCCGCTCTCAAAGTGAAACACATACATGACACACACCTAAAACATACTATATATACAACATATGTATAGACCCACACCCCTACATATACATAACAATAAAATATTAAATACTGTCCATCTTGAATATATAATGGAAGGAGGAAGCTTGAGAGTTCACAAGGTTAATGCTGTTTGGAATGAAACTATGGTTGAATCTGGATGTTCTGTTACGGATACCACAAAGCCTCCTCCCAGAAGGTAACAAGGAAAACAGGTCGTTAAGAGGTCGTGTAGTGTCCCACATAATCTTACAAACCCTGTTCAAAATTCGTGATTAACCAAGGGAAGCATCTATGTAGACATTAAACAATTACATAGCTGGTGCTTTTTTTAAAGTAGACTTCTATAAAGATGAATAGGGTTTTTAAAATTTATTTTCTTCCTTTAGTTTGTTTTTAAGGTGCCATAAAATCTATTAAGAATTATTTTTCCTTCTGTAGCAGACTGACAAGCATATCCTTCTTGAAATTACAGTAGGACTGATAGGGGTTGTGACTGACAAAAACCTATAAAGGGAAGAAAATAAGTTTTTCTCTGTATGTCAAACAGATATTTTCTAAATTAGAGCATGGGTATCCAACCTTTTGGCTTGCCTGGGCCCCACTGAGTGAAGAGGAATTGTCTTGGGCCACATATAAAATATATAATAACATCAGTATATATATCTCAAAGATGCTTTTTCATGAGACAGCTTGACTTCCCTGTTTTTCTTTGAAGACATTTTACTTCTCATCTAGAAGCTTCTTCAGCTCTGACTGGATGGTGGGGAATGGAAGGATTTATACTCCTTGCAGACAGCTGGTCATTTGCATTCTTTTAGAAAGTCATTGAGGCCCCCTGGAGGTTTATCTGTGCTGTCAGGGTCACAAGAATAGTGCAAATGAGTGTGAAGACTTCTTGGAAGGCTGAAAGGACTGTGTTGTAGACTGGATGTCATGTCTATCAACACAGTCCTTTCAGCAGTTCCAAGAACACTCCACACCCATTTGCACTAGTCAGGTGACCCTGACAACACAGATAAACCTCCAGGTGGCCTCAACGACTCTAAAAGAAGGCAAATGACCAGCTGTCTGCAAGAAGTATAAATCTTTCCATTCCCCACCATCCAGTCAGAGCTGAAGAAGCTTCTTGGATGAGAAGCAAAATGTTTTCAAAGGAAAAACAAGAAAGTCCAGTTGTCTCATGAAAAAGCACCTTTGGGATAACTATGACCTGGATGACTGAGAATTTCCATAGAACAGGGATGTCAAACGTGCAACATCATGTGATGTGTTATGACGTATTGCAACTTTTTCCCCCACTGCCGGCAATGGGGTGGGCACAGTTTTGCCATGATGCATCCGGCCTGAGGGCTGCAGTTTGACACCCCTGCCGTAGAGATTCAGTGTATATAAATCACACAATAATGTTAAAAGTCTATGATCTTTGGGGCCACATTACTATTTCTCCAGGGCTGCATGTGGCCCATGGGTTGGACATACCTGTTCTAGAGGAAATCTGAATAGAAATATATATATATATATATATATATATATATATATATATATGAGTCCTTCGGGAAAGGGCGGTATATAAATGTAATAAAATAAATAAATTATATATATTTATATATATATATATATATATATATATATATATATATATATATATATATATATATATATATATATATATATATATATATATATATATATATATATATATATATATATATATACCAGTGTATATAAATCACACAATAATGTTAAAAGTCTATGATCTTTGGGGCCACATTACTATTTCTCCAGGGCTGCATGTGGCCCATGGGTTGGACATACCTGTTCTAGAGGAAATCTGAATAGAAATATATATATATATATATATATATATATATATATATATATATATATATATATATATATATATATATATATATATACCGGTATATATATATATACCGGTATATATATATATATATACCGGTATATATATATATATATATACCGGTATATATATATATATATATATATATATATGTGTGTGTGTGTGTGTGTGTGTGTGTGTGTGTGTGTGTGTGTGTAAATTACTAACAAAGAATTAAAGGAGAACTGAGATGCATTTCTGACTCTTTAGTCTTCATCAGTCAGTCATACCCTTCTAAGATTCGAACCTGGGCTGATTGCATATTAGGCAGTGTTATTTACCTGTTGAGCCACAGGATCTCTCTCGCTCTGTTAGCTTTCTGCAAGGGGAGATATGGTTTTAGAAATCCTTGGTGAATCCTGAACTTGGTTGTTTTCTTGCAGATGTGTCATTATCCAGCTAGTTAACATCTTCTGCACAAAAGCAGGTTTCTTTCTTCTTTTTCAACATAGTCTCATTGCTCGTCCTTTCGTAAAGTAAAGGAAGACTTCAACTTACAATCACAATTGAGCCCAAAATTTATGTTGCTAGGTGAGAAGTTTGTTAAGTGAGTTTTGCCACATTTTATGACTTTTCTTGCCACATTTGTTTAGTGAGTCACTGCACTTGAGACCCTAACTTTGAGATGGTCTTTGTTTCTCAAGACCAAGAGTTATGTTTTGTGTGCTTATTTGTTTATTAATTAAATTTATATGCTCCCTGTCTCGTGGGTTGAGGAAACTCTGGGCATCACTTCCTGAACTGACATAAACATTGCCTTGAGTTGTGCTTGCCACCTCACAACCACTTATGCCCATGTAACACCTCTGCTTTGTAAACTGCATTGATTGCTAGTGTGCTTCTGGGTGCTGGTTGATATTGTTGTCTTAAGGGCCTGGTTACCCAAGAAACTGCTTGTCTCTCATAACATCTGCCCTGCCAATGTGATCAATTAAACAATGCTATCTATTGTGATCCAGTATTGTCTTTTTGTAGGAGCGCCTGCCCTCTGGAACAAGGTTTCTCCCCAAGATTTGGGTGGACGCCACTCTGCTGGTGTTGAACACAGTGGCTATTCATTCAGGCCTTTGGCAAGTGTAATTGAAGCCAGCTTTAGGTCCTGGGTAATTTATAAATCACCCAGAATCATTTGAGAGTTGGGCAGTATATAAATGGAATTGATTATGATGACAATAACCTGGGCCAATGTTTCTCAACCTTGACCACATGAAGATGGGTGGAATTCAACTCCCAGAATTCCCCAGCCAGCCCTTCTGGTTAGGGAATTCTGGGAGCTGAATTCCACCCATCTTCAAGTGGCCAAGGTTGAGAAACACTGATCTGGATTAAAATATGAAATTTTCCTAGCAGTGTTGGTTCTGTTCTGAAACATTTATGGATTATGTTTATGGTCTAGTCTACCCTCCAGAGAGTAACCAAATCAAACCCTGGTTAATATACCATTTTTTTTAAACTCCTCTCAGTGCTACACAGAAGGTGGGCAATGTAGCTAATTAATACAAAGATAAGTATTAAAAATGTGAAGAGTTAGTTAGTTGAAATGAGTGACTGCAGTCAAGCAAGGGTGTCCTTTTGTCCTATTTGAAACCTAAAACAAATGTTTTTAATTCTACTTCAACGTCAGCTACTTGGTCCCTAATGGCTTGCAGGAGAAGTGAGTGATGGGTGGGGATTTTGTGGTTAGGAAAGAAAGAAATAAGATTGTATTCCATACAAACTTGTTGCATGCTGCAACCCCAGTTTCATTGCTGTGGAAATGTCACCAAATGAGAACACAATAATGAAAGCTGTATATCATCTGTAGTAGCTGCTGATGCTGCACAACCTTTTTTTCTCCTGGGAAACAGTCATTTAAAATAGTAGGTGTTGTACGTCATGTGTTGATTTATGAATTCCTAATACCCCCTTTCCTCTTGTGGTTGGACTTACAGAATTCTATCCATCCCAATAGAAAGAGTGGGGAATCCTCAGCCCTCAACGGTGGGACTTTAAAAAAATTGTGCATTACAGGTGGTCCTCAACTTATAATCATCCATGTAGCAACAGTTCAAAGTTACAGTGGCACAGAAAAAAAAGAGAATTACAACCACTCCTTACACTTACAACCATCAGAGCATCCCCACAGTCACATGAACAACATACAGGCGCTTGCCAACCAGTGTGCATTTACGATGGTCTCAGTGTCCCCGAGTAATGTGATTGCCATTTGCAACCTTCTCAGATGGCTTTTGACCAGCAAAATCAATGGGGAAGACAGTTCCGCTTGATGACCATGCGATTCACTTTAAATCTGCATCGACTCATTCAACGACAGCAGAAAAAAGGTTGTAAAAATCAGGCACAATTTCCTTAACTAAGTCTCGCTTTGCAACAGAAGTTCTGATCCCAATTGTAGTTGTAAGTTGAGGACTGCCTGCATTTCCATTGAAGAAATACTGCCAGAGCCTTCCTTAGAAGCCGATTGGTTCAGATTTTAAGGTTCTGTTTTCCACGTTGCAAGGAAATTTAAGAATTGTGCTGTTTTGTTTCAACAGATGGCTTGCTGTTTGCTCCTTTCCAAACCTATCTAAATTGTAATCAAAACTGATGGCCTTAAATTTTTAGAAGCTCTACGGAACTCCCATTCCAGCTTCTAGAAATATAATTCTTCAGGTTTCATTATGGTAAAATAATTTCAGATAGATGTGTTACCCAACAGGGTGGTGGTTTAAGGTTAAATAGAAGATCAGAAATGCTTTGTCTTATTGAGGGGAAAAAATATATCTGCATTTCCAGTGCCTTGTGGTTTCATCTCCTTCTCTCCTGTGATGATAATTGCCTTCGTTGCATGCATGCCTAAACTGCTCATCGTGCATTTATAGAAGAATGTTAGCAATATATTTCATGCCCCTCTCAATTAGTTTGACATGATTTGTCCTTTGCTAATCCAGATAGACTCTTAGAATTATGTCTTGCTGAAGCATTTTTTTAACTTGGAGACTTTTGCAGACAAGTGAGTGCCAAAAACTAAAAGCCACAAGTCCGGAGCAGAGAGGCGAGCTGTTCTGTGGAGCATTCCCTTGAAAGTACAAGCTCTGATTTTATTATTATGTTTTTGGTTGATTTTAGTGACACTTTTTTAAAAAAAAAGTTCCTCCAATGGGGAATGTTTACTGATGCAATGTTGTTTTTTTAATGTTTTTTTCTTCCTCTCAAAAATGCCGCTGGGCCAATGCAGAATGCATATTGGTGTTATTAGAAAATGATGGAAAGCTGCAAAACACTGCTTTATTTGGAAAAAAATCCTGCCCAGCAAAAATCTCCAGGGTGGTTTGCAGAATTTGAAATGGAAAAGTAGATGCAATTACAAAAGCAAAGCTCATCGAAAGAAATAAAGAAAACAGATCTATATGCATTAAAATAAAGGAAAAGCCTGGTGAAAAAAAATCTTTTATCTCTTACTTAATTTGTTTATTTTGCATGTTAAAAAATAGTGGGTGATAGAAGCATGTGTGAGAATTGCACAATTTTCTTTCTTACATAGCCTTTTATTGCATCTCTTTAGAGGTGATTTAAATCAATCAATCTGTCTTTCTGTCTTTCCAGTCCATCCATTCTGGCCATTTCATTTTTATTTTTTATGTTTTATTTTTTAATTCTGGCTGTCAATGTACCATACAAGGCTGAATGTATCTCTTGGCTCAAAATGCTTTACTTACCACCGACTTTAACGTCTTAACAAAACATTTCCTGATCTCATAATGTCAAGATAGATAGGATTTTTTTTTCTCTTCCATTTTTTAAAAATGATTTTCTGATACCTTGAATAATTTTTGCTGCCCTTTGGGATGTAGTTCTGGGTACTAGAAGCATCTACTAATCAGTTCAGGAGTTTCCCTTATATCCTTTTGCTTTTCTCATTCTAGATGCTAGAAAATGTTGGTGGATCAAGAATTGCTAAGATTTTCCTTGGGCATAGAAAGTAGTGTCTGCCTCCCTTTTACTCCTTTCTCTGTCAGGGATATCTGAAAAATCCCATGATTATATGTTTAGTCGATGTATCAGAGAAAAACAGTTACAAAAAAATCATCACAAATGTGATGAAAGTTTAAAATGTGTGACTCTATGAAAATGGTTTTGTCTAGCACTGAACAACCTTGATATCCATCCAGATACACTTAAGAGTAAGCCTCATTTAACACAGTGAGACATTTCTGAGTAGACATGCTTAAGGTTGTGTGATAATAGCTCTCTCTGCTATTCCAAGAAGCCTTTTCCCCCAGAATTTCAATTTTTATTTGGTTTGTTATCTGATGAGAAACATAGTGGTGGAATTATCCCATCGGTGCTTTGTAAAAGTCAACTGGACTTTCTTCCTTTTTCTCTTTGAAAATGTTTCGCTTCTCATCCAAGAAGGTTCTTCAGTTCTAATGAGAAGCAAATTTTTCAAAGAGAATAACCAAGAAAGTCCATTTCCACTTTTGAAAACCCCCTTGGGGACAACCATGACTTGCATGATTGAGAATCCCCATCAACATTTAGTGGTAGAATGAATTTGGCTGTTTGCTTGCAGATGTTTCATTATCCCACTAGGTAACAGTACTGATACTGTAATATTACCTGGTCGGACAATGAAACATCTGCAAGAAGATAATCAGTCTCAGAGAGCAACAAAGTTTTAACAGGTCAATCCTGAGCTAGAGGTATTCTCTTCTATTGGAGGAGTATAGTGATTGGAAGTTTAAACAGGAGATGGGGCCTTATTTACAAATGATAGCTTATTTGGGTTATTTTTTTTAACAATAGCAAAGCACATAGCTGACATTGGCTGGTCTAGAAAACTAAGCAGGATCAGTCCTGATTAGTATTTACCTAGAAAATCCAGATGGGCAATTGAAAAACCATCTTGGAAATAGGAAATGGTAAACCACTTCTGCATCAAGCTAAGGAAATTATGGAAGCATCCACCTAAATGGTAACTGAGATAGACTTTAAGGTGAATTTACTGTTTGGAGCCAAGCTGAATATTTCTTAGGCTGCAAGATGATGATTTATAATCCATAAAATTTCAGTATTTATGTTTCATTTTCATATCTTTGTGCCTGATGTGTAACTTTAAGTACCTGAATATTACTAAAATTTGATTTATTCCTTGCTTTTGCTGCTATCGGTTAAATTTGTCCCTAAATGTGATTTCAAATCACATGATCTCCAGGGGCTGGGAAAACAGAAAAATCCAGGACATGTGAGGGCAGAGCATATTATGCATCTAGGAATGCAAAAGAGGGCAGTCAATATGATTTAACATTTGCTCTGAGGGTAATTTTGGCAGCAGACTTTATGAGACATTAACTAGCTAATTTATTCCATTTTGATTTTGGTTCTAAGCTGCAGCCTTGGCCTTGTAAAACTGCATAAAATTTAGATTAAGCAATGAGAAAAAAAGAACTTCTAGTGAGAAACCATAAATTACATCCAAATGTTTTTTTTCTACCCCCCCCTTTTTTTTGCATTAACTTTGTTTCCATCCCTTTCCATCCATCCAAAGATGGAATTACAGAATGCACATAACAGGATGGTACAAGGAATTTTCCCTCTGTTCCCCTCCAACCATGACAAATTAAGGGTGTCTTTAGGCAGAGGAGTTCTCCCATGTCAGATTTTATGATAAAGGTTTCTCTTAAGTCAAATGATCGTGATTTCTTTACATTTGGAGTTTTTCTTTGTTTCAGAATCATTTTGTCACGTGTTGAGCTGACAGCAAAGATGTTTCAGAAACACAAACGTTAGACCTAAGATCATTATTTCTTGCTTTCCCTCTTTTGAAAGCAATGATAAAAAGAGGTGTGTTAAGCTTCTTCTAAGCTTATCATACCTACTCTGATTTGGGCTCCTTTCCCTGAGAATTTCCTGGACAGAGCAGGGGAAAAAAAGATCAGCTTGGCCCATTAAAGTGAAGACACCATGTCATTAGCTGTGAAATAATGAAAGTTAAGCTTCCCATCCCCAAATGCTTCTCCTATCCTGTGAAACAAAGCAGGCTTGCCCTAAAATGATTGGAGAAGGTGTGAACCTCCAGCTGTTGCTTAGCTTGAAATAAAAAGCATTAGGAACATTTTGAAGCAAGAGGAAAATAAAATAGATCATCTCCTTTTTTTAAAAAAAAAAATCAAATCTGGAAAATTGAGGACATATGAAAATGTATAGCATAGGTATGTATGTATATTTGCACGTATGTATGTATATATGGTGTGTCAAAGGTCAGATCCCATAGACAATTTGTTTTATAAAGTGCAACCATTAAATGTTTGAACAGTTGCCATTATCTTCTAAACATTTCCAGACAAACCTTTGAACGTTTCTAAGTACAGTAATATTTTCCCTGAAAAAAAAATAATAAAACATATTGTGATTGGCCTATGGAGCCTGGCTAAGACCCTGTATTAGATACGGAGAAAGTGCGTGCACACACACACACACACACACACACACACACACACACAGGGGGGGGAGAGGGAGAGAGGGAGGGAGATGTAAATAAATAAATAAATGGATGTTGCTACAAGTGGCCGTCCCCACCAAATGTTCTGAAGTTAAGTGAAAGAGAGAAACAGTCCTCAGTGTCTCCTTCCATAGTCAAGGAGAGGAAGGAAGTCCATGAGTGAAGGACTAAGCCTTTCCTGCTGTGAAAATTCTGAAAGTCTCTGGAGGAAGAAAAGCACACTTGTTCTGTGCCTTTGAAAGTGCACCCTACGACTTGTCCACTTTGATTGATCCGAGTTTTGTAGAAAATTGCTGCTGTTTACAGAGCTTTTCCAAAGGGACAGTTTGCGTACCAAATTTGGAAGACTTTTCTCGACAATCGCAAGAAATGTCTTTCTTTTTTTCTTTCTTTCTTCCTTCCTTTCTTTCTTTCTTTCTTTCTTTCTTTCTTTCTTTCTTTCTTTCTTTCTTTCTTTCTCTCTCTCTCTCTCTCTCTCTCTCTCTCTCTCTCTCTCTCTCTCTCTCTCTCTCTCTTTCTTTCTTTCTTTCTTTCTTTCTTTCTTTCTTTCTTTCTTTCTTTCCCACCTCTATTATTTTTATAAATAACTCAAGGTGGCGAACGTATCCAACACGTCTTCTTCCTCCTATTTTTCCCCACAAGAACAGCCCAGTGAGGTGGGTTGGACTGAGAGAAGGGGACTGGCCCAAAGTCACCGACTGTCTAAGTGGGACATGAACCCACATTTTCTTGCTTTCCAGTCCAGGTGCCTTAACCACTAGATCAAACTCAGAAAATGTTTGCATTTAAAAAACAAAATGTTTAAATACATTTATTTCATAGCCTTCGTTTCCAATTTTCCATTTGGGAAATGGAAGACATACAGAAAATCATTTCTTCCTCCTCCACAGCCATATTTGTCCATTTTTTATTAAGCTGCCACATTTACAGCAGCCAATGAGAGATGTCAGCATCAGCTGGAGAGTCACAGTTTCACCACACTGTTCTAGGCAGTGACATCCCACTTCACCCTCCCACTCCCCGAAAAAATAGGGATGAGATGCTAATTTAGTACAAGGTTAAAGATGGTGTATCCTAGGTTATATATGCATACACCCATCATAACAATTATACTTCTTTATATATGTATATATATGTAGATTTTCACGGGTATAGGTATGTAGGTCTTGGCGTATTCGGGTTTTCTCCCATGTAAGATTGATAGTGTCTTGGTGATGTTTCGATGAGACGGGTAAATCCATGCATATGTAAAACTTGGGAATCCTCTGTGGTATTCTGTCAAAGAATATGAGGGAAAGGATTATAAGGACTGCCAAATTCTGCTGTGACGCATTGTGCATATTCTGAAATTTGCTTCCCCTCCCAATTAGTTAGAAGGCTAGGAGGTACTGTCCCGATTCATTTCAGGGTTCCAGATTGTGAGAGGCTGACATGCAGGATTTTAACAGATTTTTGCATCCGAATTAGTCCAGAGAATGGGGACTCTTGATTGATCCACATAATTGGTGCTGACATTTCTGACATCAGATGAAAGTGTTCTTGCATTTGATAATATGCAATTATCAAGAGCCTTCAAAGGCTCTTGATGTCTGTGCCAGCTACTGAATCTCAATGATACTTTCTGCATATTATCTTCTGCTCTTTGTTTAGGATGGATCTGTCTGAAGGAGAAGATGACGGTAATGATGATAATAAGGGGTATCGGTCTAGTTGCTTTAATATGTATAATGACTATACATTTAAAAGACGTTGGGTGTTGAAAATGGAAAATCCGGATTGAATCCAACTTCAACCACAGTGACCCACTGGGTACTTTTTTGGACAGTCAACTTCTCTTGGCTGTGGGGAAAAAAATGAGCCCCTGAAGGAATAGTGGGATATAACTCTAATAAATAAACACTAAAATTTCCATGTCTAGGGAGGTTCTCTGTCACCCAGTTGTCCCAAAGGTGCCAGTGGACTTTTTTGATTTTTAACACTCTGAGGGTCATTGAAACCACCTGTGCCATCTGAATCAGAGTGTGGAACCATCTTGGGACTGCTGAAAGAGATAAGGAGTCGTATCCCTTTCCTCTATTGAGGGAGGGCTGTTCAGTTTTGACACAGATAGCTTCTTTGACTTCTCTTTCAAACCAGTGATTCTCCCTCTCCAGAATCTGAACCTTGCTGTCTTCAAACGAGTAGACCTTTTCTTTCAGGTCTTTTTGAATTCTGATTCGTTGGAAGCCTCAGAATGCTAATGACTGACTGACTGCAAAGAGTATGTTTTCCATTCCCCACCACTTAGTTAGAACTAAAGAAGCTTCCTGGATGAGTGGTGAAACGTCTTCAAGAAAAAGTAAAATCAAGAAAGTCCAGTTGCCTGTTGTGCAGATTCTGAAATTTGCTTCTGTTAGCAAAATAAAGGTGGGGAAAAATAATAATAATAAAAATCAGTGGTGTAATATCTTCCTGGTTTCTTGTTTTAATTAAAACAGACATTTTTTTTTCAATCCATCACCAACAAAAATGCTGGAAGCTCCGCCACTTTATAATCTTTGCAGTCTTTTGATTGCCGGAAGTAAAAATAGAAGCTGGAAAAAATTAGACCCGCAATAGAATTTAGCTTCCTTGATACAACTACATTAGAACATGGGAGCTTTTTCTTCACTTTTTGTGTCTGTGGAGATTCTCAATCATCCACGTCACGGTGGTCCCAAAGGTGCTTTTTCCAAAAGGCAACCAGACTTTCTTGGGGGTTTTTTCCCCTTGAAAACATTTCGCTTCGTATTCGAGAGGCTTCTTCAGTTCTGAACTGAAGAACAGAACTGACAGAAGTGAAGAAGCTTCTTTGATAAGAAGTGAAATTTTTTCAAGGAAAAAGTCCGTGAAAGTCCAGTTGCCTTTTGGAAAAGCATCATTGGGACTTTACTTTTTGGGTTTGTGCCTATATAATATGTGTGGTTCCTCCCTTGCTCCAAGGATCACTTGTGTTGTGAAAAAATAATAATAATTTGAATGAGGGATCCCTGGAACTCTGAGCTTGGTTGTTTTCTTGCAGACGTGTCCTTACCCAAACTAGGTAACATCATCAGTGCTAGTAAGGGATGGGGTTTGCTGTCAATTTATATTCTAGTGGCTGACCCTGTGAGTGTTGGTGTGAATGGTCTTGGAGATTCTTTGGTTGGGCTGCTTATTGTTAGCTTGTTTGGCAGTTCCTTGATTGGGGGTATTGTTCACTTCTTGATTGTTGGTCTGATGTTAATCTTGATGTTACTTATTGGCAAGTTGATTGCTGGTGGGAAGATGTTCTGGTCTTTTTGTTCCTTTTTTGGCTTGTGGTTTGCCTCTTTTGTTGTTTATGTCTATGTGTTTATTGATTTCTCAGAGGTTTCAGGGATTCTTTAGTGTTTTTGGACTTGGCTTAGTCTAGGTCTAGGACAATCGTGGTTTCCCAGTTGAAACTATGGTTAAGTCTGTCTATATGTTGTGAAATTAAAAGAGTTTTCATCATGTCTTCTGACTGCAGAATGCATCCAGGAACAACCACTAGCCGTTTGAAGTATGAAATCTAAGGTTCTTCCTGCCTCTCCTATTATCTCTAACATTCATTCCTGGAACTCCAGCATTTCAATGGAAAGTTAGCCAGAGATAATTTTTGTTTCTTTTTTGATAACTGTCTGTGTAATGGAATGTAAGAATGACCTTGGGAGAAGAAAGGACACATGCTACACCTTGGAAGCAATCAGACAAGAGTGACAGGAACTCATAGTCACTTATGTTCAGAAAAGGGTTTAGGAGAGACTCCTCTATTGGATCAAGTTGTTTAACGAGGAGGTGGAAAGCTTGTGCTTGCAAGATTCTGTTAATGTAACCTTACAATAAAGTAGAATTAGCTTAGCTTGTGTTTCCTGTTTGGTTTGCTGACAGTCTGTAAGTATAAATTTTCTATGACAGATGTCAGAAATGCCTGAGCATTATGAGAGATGATGGCAGATTTATTTTTCCTCTCATTCTAGCAGGGAGTTAAGATGTCATAAGTGTTTCATTTGTATTAAATCACGAGTGCTTGGCAGTATCTGAATCCCATGATTTCCAGCTGTTTATGTGCACATTATTTATTTATTTATTTATTTATTTATTTATTTATTTATTTATTTATTTATTTATTTATTTATTTATTTATTTATTTTAATCCCATTTATATCCCGCCCTTCTCCGAAGACTCCATTTTGTGATAGTAGAGATTTCAATTGTAAAGAATCTTGGTACTTGCTAGATGGCGGCAAAGAGACAACAAATCGCCCTATGTTACCATCTATTGGTGATCTGCTTGCAGCAAAGATCTGGTAATCCTATATTACTATGAAATCTGGGACCTGTCCATAACTCTTAAAGGATTAGTTTTTCAAAGTTTCCTTCCTTGCTGCCTTTGGATAAGATTGTCAATTCTTCCTCCCTCCCTCCCTCCCTCCCTTCTTTCTTTCTGTCTTTCTGTCTTTCTCCCTTCCTCTGGGCAATGTATAAGTCTGTTCTTCTTCCTCTAGTTTCTTATGCATCCTAAAGGCTACAATCTATATGCCAGGGGTGTCAAACTGCCTGCCCACGGGCCAGATGCATCATCCCAAATCCACACCCACCCCGTTGCCGGCACTGGAGAAAAAGATCTGATACGTTGTGCGACGTCACATGACATATCTGCTATATGCCCAATAGAAATGGTTCAGGTGAAGTCATTGAATGTATGAGAAAAGATACAGTGGTGTGATTGTTTTAGAAGTCTAGAATCTAGGAAGTCCAGAGTCTTCAGTTTGTCTTAAACACTGTTTTAATAAGCTTTTCTTTCAGCCTTGCCAAGCTATTTGTAAAAATAAAAGAATAGGAAAACAAAGTGTATGAATAACAGTAAAGAACAACTTCAAAAGTTCTTCCTATCTTCTTAAACTTATTGGGCAAGGATTTTCAAAGCATGTTGTTTAGTTTTAATATTACTAGAAGAATGAATTTTAAAACAAAGCAATGCAATATGAGCATGTTCATTCATTTAAAAGACATACATCGCCACCCATCTTATGCATTATTAAACTTCAAAGTTTACCAAAAAAAAGAAGGATTACTATGGGATAGAAATAGGAGGTTAACGCTAGCCACCTCCTATAAAGAGAATTTGTACAAGATGTTTTATAGATGGCACCTTCCCCCTACAAGGTTAGCAAAAATAGATTAAAAAAAATCTCACCAATGTGCTGGAAATGCAGAAGGCTTCCAGGGACTTATTATCATATGTGGTGGGAATGTTCAGAAACGAATTTTTTTTGGCAGCGGATTAAAAATTGGTTGGAAGAAATATTACGACAAAAAAATGATTTAAAACCAGAAATCTTTTTGTTAGGGATTATTAACGATAATCTCAGTAAAGCATCTCTCTACTTATTAGTACATATCTTAACCGCAGCAAGACTGGCATATGCCCAAAAGTGGAAAAGAATGGAAGCACCCACTGAAGAAGAAATAATAGATAAAATTTTATCCTGCGCTGAAATGGACAGGTTAACCCTAGAGATCAAAAATAAGAACGAAATGGAGTATTATGAAATTTGGCAAAATTTGTACAATTGGTTAGAGTTAAGGGGGATCGCTGAGATGAACATTGTTTGATTGGTTGATAATGTAAGGATTTCTTATTAGCATCTATATAATGGACATAACTGAAAGATATGTAAATATAACGCTGAGGACTGTATGACAGTTTACTAAAAACAACCAACAGATGTTATATGTACAGTTTGTTATACTCGGTCCTGTTATAGACTGTATTTTAGGTTTTTGTTATTTCTTTCTGTAACATAAGATAATACTAATAGTAGTGTTGTAGCTAGGGAAGTTGAATCATGTCCACTTTTGTTTTTAAATGTATATTTAATAAAATTTTCTAAAAAAACGAGGAGGAGGAGGAGGAGGAGGAGGAGGAGGAGGAGGAGGAGGAGGAGAAGAAGAAGAAGAAGAAGAAGAAACATTCAGTTATTACAAAACTCCCACTGTCCATCAAAACAGCAGATCCTTACATATCAGCAAAGTTTACAGGGATTAATCTCACTTTTCCCACACTGTCTAGATCCTGCTAGATGCCAACATTTAAGGGTAAGAAAAATCCGGTAAAACAGGCAGATACCCTCAGGGAGAGGCAGTCCCACAAATACTTTGTCCCCTGAGCCATTCAGGGCTTTAACCATTATAATCAGCACCTTGAATTGCACCAGAAAAGAATCTGGAAGCCAATGCAGCTCACACAACACTGGCATGACGTAGACAAATTGTGGGATACTTAAAAGTGTAAGAGTGTGTGCCACTGCATTCTGGACCAGTTGTAATTTCCAGTTGGCCTTCAAGAGCAGCTCCATGTAGAATGTGTTACAGTACAGGCAGTCCTCAACATACGACCACAATCTGATGCTAAGCGAGACAGTCAAGTTAATTTTGCTCCATTTCATGACCTTTCCACAGCTGTTAAGTGAATCACTGCAGTTATTAAGTTAGTAGGAAGGTTGTTAAGCGAATCTGGCTTCCCCATTGACTTTGCTTGTCCGAAGGTCACAAAAGGTGATCACACAACTCTTGGACACTGCAATCTTCACAAATACAGCACTGAAAAAGTGACTTAGGATTGTTTTTCACACTTATGAGCATTGCAGTGTCCCATGGTCACGTGATCAAAATTCGGATGCTTGGCAACATGCCAGTTGCCAAGCATCCGAATTTTGATCACATGACCATCGGGATGCTGCAATGGTCATAAGTGTGAAAAATGATCCTAAGTCACTTTTTTCAGTGCTGTTGTAACTTCAAACAGTCAGTAAATGAACTGTCGTAACTCAAGGACTAGCTGTAGTCCAGCCAGGAAGTGACCAGGGCAGGGTCCGTGGTGCTTTCTGAGCTTGGTTTTCTTCCAGACATTTCACTATGAAACTAGGTAACGTCATTCGATGCGGTGACCAGGGTGTCAGTGACTGTGAATTCACAGGAATGGAAACAATTTGGCACCATTTATACTTCTGAGGATGCCACCAGCCACAGCTGCTAGAGCAACATCAGAAGGAGGATGGGCTCCAGCAGGAGTACAAAAGCTTGGAAGACTAAATCTCTGGTCCTGATGACCGACTCATATTGGATTCTGCAACATTATCCTGAGACATGTATATTTGAGACTCAGGCCTATTCACCTGGAAATTCTCCAACCTTAGAACTGGAAATCTTACCTCCTTTTATATTTCAGTTCCAAAATAATGCCAATACACACAGTATTTTGATAGGGAGCTGGACTAGAAGACCTCCAAGGTCCCTTCCAGCTTCTCTTCTCTTCTCTTCTCTTCTCTTCTCTTCTCTTCTCTTCTCTTCTCTTCTCTTCTCTTCTCTTCTCTTCTCTTCTCTTCTCTTCTCTTCTCTTCTCTTCTCTTCTCTTCTCTTCTCTTCCACCCCACCCCACCCCACCCCACCCACCCCACCTTACTCTACTCTACTCTACTCTACTCTACTCTACTCTACTCTACTCTACTCTACTCTACTCTACTCTACTCTATTCTATTCTATTCTATTCTATTCTATTCTATTCTATTCTATTCTATTCTATTCTATTCTATTCTATTCTATTCTATTCTATTCTATTCTATTCTATTCTATTCTATTCTATTCCATATAGGACTGTTCCTTTCCCTGCTGAATTTTCATAAAATTTAAGGACCCATGGCAAATGGTGGAAGGGGAAAGTTAAAACAAAACTCGCTTACTCGATATTCTGAAGCCTGGGTGTCTGTGAAGAAATGTCAGTCTGAATAATGAAAAAGTCTGTGGGTGTTCCTACTTGATGACGGAGAGGGGATTTTATTAATTAGTTCATTACAGATAGCTATCAGAGCTCTAATTTTCTTTTCTTGTTCTTTTTCCCTTTCATTATGGAGCAGGAAACAGAAAGCAACTAATGATTTATAGGGTATGCTTAGATAGGCAACAAAACATCTCAGTTAAATGGATAATTTATGTATAAATAAAAAGGAAGAGACAGATTTTTATAGATCCAATGGTACAAAAGGCAGTAAATTAGCACTTGTTACAGCATTGCATAATGTTTGAAATAAATGAAGTGTGCCATGAGGGGTTCATTTTGATTTCTGCTCCCTTCATTCACTCCCCCACCCTTCCCTTAGCATGCTAACAAAACATAACAATACTGAATGGATTGTATAAACACCCTAAAAAGCTGCTGAGTTCTTTTGTTCAAATCTTATCTGGAGGTCATGAGTTTCTGTGGCAATCAAAACAATGCTTAGTACAGGGGGTCCTTGACTTACCACTATTCGTTCAGTGACTGTTTGAAGTTACAACGGCAGGGTATATGGTATTCTATTAAGAGAGTTAGCCTGTTAGTAGAATTTGTAATGTGGAATCCAATTTACTTGGACTTCAGTAAGGCATTCAGCAAAGTAGACCACAACCTACTACTTGACCGGATAGAAAAATGTGGGTTAGACAGCATCACCACCAGATGGATTCGTAACTGGCTGACCAACCACATTCCACATGTAGTCATCAATGGAACTGGATCTACAGTACATGGAGGGAAGTCTGCAATGGAGTACCCCAAGGTTCTGTTTTAGGCCCAGTACTCTTCAGCATCTTAATTAATGATTTCGATGAGGGGAAAGATGGGGAACCCAGCAAATTTGCAGATGACATCAAACTGGGAGGAATAGCTTCAGAAGAGGTTAGATTAGAAGACCTCCAAGGTCCCTTTCAGCTCTGTTATTCTGTGGAATCTCCTTAAAGCTTTAAAATGGCTAGTTTATGGCTAGTCTAGAGAAAAGAAAAACTAGGGATGACATGATAGCAGTATTCCAATATTTGAGGGGCTGCCACAAAGAAGAGGGGGTCAATCTATTTTCCAAAGCACCAGAGGGCAGAACAAGAAACAATGGATGGAAACTAATCAAGGAGAGAAGCAACCTGGAATTAAGGAGAAACTTCCTGACAGTTAGAACAATTAATCAGCAGAATGGCTTGCCTTCAGAAGTTGTGGGTACTTCATCACTGGAGGTTTTTCAGGAGAGATTGGACCATCGACCTGTCTGAAATGCTATAGTGTCTCCTACTTGAGCAGGGGGTTAGATTAGAAGACTTCCAAGTTTCCTTCCAGCTCTATTCTGACATACAAAATAAAAGTTACTAGCCTTTTTTTTACGTCCAGTTGCTTTTTATGCCAACCAGTAATGGCAGAACCCAGAAGTTTTAATTGATGTATGCATTTGACAAAAAACTGCAGAAAGTCAAACTTCTTTGATTTTTATAATGCTATTCCTCTGTTTTCCTTTTATTAGTATTGTGTGGGAGAAATTGCTTGGGAACTAAAAAAACACCAAATACTTTTAATTCAGCCGTTCTTAGTTATATTTAACTCTAGTCTCTTAGAAATAGCTTTGTAAATATGTAGTAGAGAGAAACTTTTTTATTGTGGGCAAATCCCTCTGAAATGATTTGCTTTCTTTTAGCCTTTATAAAAGTGTTGAATACATGAATTATTGGATAATTTGGATAATTTCCTGAGGGAGCCTGTTTAATGTCTATTTTTTTATTGAACTTAACCTGTTGTACTGTTGCAATAATTTGGATGTTGGTGTCTTATTTGTTATTGCTCATATTGTGTAAAAATAGACACTGTACATTTCCAGAGATTTTAAAGAAAAACAGAAGAATTCTGGGAATCATAATCCAACATGTCTAGATAGCATCAGGATAAGAAAAACAAATCTGAAAAGAATGTACCGCTTCTGATCTTGAAGGGATTCTTCAAAATAGCAAACCAATATGCAAAGCCCACACCTTTTCCTCTAAATTTCCTTGAGAAAACTTTTTCCTCCTTGCATCAACAAGTTTGCAAATTCTCAAGAATGAATTCAGGTTTGTCTGTCTCTGGTGTGCAGAGCTGACTCATCACCAATTATATAGTGTTCTGCTGGGGATAAATGTTGTTTATAGAAGATTATTTAAAAGGAAAAAGAAAATGCTTGATGCAGAGAAAGAAGTTCAGGACAGTGTGCCAAGCAGAACTGTGGGACTATTTGTTTTTGTAAAAGAAAGATCTTCCAAATTTCAGGGTGGGGAGTTACTAATGACTTTTAGCAACTTTAGACATCACAGTCAATGTTGGGAATTGCTAACTAGCTATATTGGGAATATTACAGGTTTTTCAATCCCTGCCCTATATCAGTGCTACACTGTGGCCAATTATAATGCTGGGAACAGAGGTTTCCACTATCGTGTGATTTTATTTTGAAAGGCTTACCATGTTTCCCCGAAAATAAGACTTAAAACTTAAAATGGGGTGGGAGTAATATAAGCCCTACCCCCAAAATTAAGCCCTAGTTTTGGGTTGAGGAGCATGCCTAAAAATCAAGCTAGGGCAGGGGTGGGGGGGAGGAGCTGCCCCATGTGCCCCACACCCACTTACCTTACTCATAGGATTGCCCCAGCCAGGTCTCCCATGCGCCAACACCTGTTGTGCCACTGCCTGAGTTTTTCTGTGGCTGCTTGTGGCCGCATGGCTTGTTTCGGGATGGTGCAGCCACTTGTGGCAGGACGCCGCATGGTGCTTCAGGACAGTGCCACCGCTGATGGCAGGAGGCCACATGACATCTTGGGATGGTGCTGCTGCTCGCGGCAGGATGTCACATGGTGCTTTGGGCCGGTGCTACTGCTCGCAGCAGGAGACCATGTGGCATTTTTGGACAGTGCCACCACTTGTGTGTGCCATGATCTGAAGCACTGCACAGCCTCCTGACATGAATAGTGGCCCCGGCCCGAAGTGCTGTGTAGCCTCCTGCCGTGAGTAGCAGCACTGGCACGATTGACACCACGTGGCATGTGGCCATGAGTGGCAGCATTGGTCTGAAGCACTGCACTGCCTCCTGCTGGGAGAGGTGAGATCAGCCCGAAGCAGTATGTGGCCTCCTGCCATGTGTGGTGGCACCAGTGCTATACACAAACGTGGCGTCCAGCCACAAACAGCGGCAAATGGTCGCTGAAGAAGTCAAGCAGCAGCGCAAGAGGTGTCGGTGTGTGGGAGGCCTGTCTGTGGCAGTCCTAAGGTAAGACATCCCTCCAAAATAAGACTTGGTACAGAGAGAGAGAGAGAGAGAGAGAGAGAGAGAGAGAGAGAGAGAGAGAGAGAGAGAGAGAGAGAGAGAAAGAAATATAGATAGATATATACAGTAGATATAGATATATAGATATGTGACCAGGTTTTATTTTCAGGGAAACACGGTAGTAAGAACCAACAATTTTTTTGAACAAAGGGGTTAACAACAACTCTTTCTTTCTTTCTTTCTTTCTTTCTTTCTTTCTTTCTTTCTTTCTTTCTTTCTTTCTTTCTTTCTTTTTTTCTTTCTCTCTCTCTCTCTTTCTCTCCCTCCCTCCCTCCCTCCCTCCCTTCCTTCCTTCCTTCCTTCCTTCCTTCCTTCCTTCCTTCCTTCCTTCCTTCCTTCCTTCCTTCCTTTCCATCTGTCATGCTTCCATGCTGCCTGGAGACAACTATAAGTGGCAATGGACATACAAAGTGTGTCCAAATGTGACCCTTGAAACTTGAGACAACGGCTGCTACTGAGATCACATGATCTTCCCAGATCATTTCTCAGCCAGTCTCGCAATCCCTTGCTCCCTTCCTCACCCAGTACAGCCACTTACCTGCCTGCTGGAAAAAGAAGGAAAGGGGGGGGAGAATAGTGAGGAAGAAACTCCCAGGTATCTTTCCCAGCCCATGTTCCTCTGCATGCTCCCCCAACCTGTACTGCCCCCTGTGCACCTTCCCTGATACATTAAACACCTACGTGTCTTTCCTGACCTGCAGGGCACTTCTTGAATGCCCCCGTGTATCCTTTTCGACTTGTGCTGCCTACTGCCACTGCACTCCAGAACAGTTCTTTCCTTCCCTCTGCCAGGACCACTGACTATCTGCAATGTAAAAAGCCTTCTCCAGATTCTTGGGGGGGTGTTTCCTTTTCCTGCCCACCCCTGGGATATTCCCAAGCCCTTCAGACCTTCCAGCCTAGTCTTCTCTCTTACAACTAGCAAACTCTAGACAAATCCTTTCTTCCAACTGTCTGCCCCCAAGCTCACGTTGAATTGCCTCCCCCTCGATGCCATCCTGGGAGGTTGGGGGGGCAGGAATAGAATTTATATGGAATTTATTGGTAGCAGTTATTTTTTTCAGCAGTAAACAAAGAGAAATTTTTTTCATCAAGAATGCTTATCTCTTGTAAACCTAGTTCATTTGCACAGTTTTTATGGGTAACAGAATGTCGTTTTTCTTGGCAGTAAAATTTGGGGAGTACATGGTATTGACTATTCAAGAATCTTAAGGAAAATTTGAAAGAAAAAGATTATCATTCGTAGTTCCATGGAAAGCTACCTGAACTAGCTTTAATGATATGCAAGTGATATGCAAGTTAGATATTCAGAAGAAGGAGAATAGCAATATTTTTCATTTCTGAGAAATGCACATAGCTGACATCAGGAAAGTTATTAAAGTCTTATCTTTCAAAAAAAAAATATCATTTCTCAATCTTCCTACTTTTATATAAACAGCTTTTTTTTCCTCCCCACAATGATTTATTTATTTATTTATCAGATAGTTACAGCTGCCTATCTCACCCAAGGTGACATGCATGATATAGACAGAGTAATGAAAAACAAAACCTTAAAAACCATTGAAAACAACTAAAAACGTAAACAGAACCACAGGAGAATGCGTTCACAATCTTACATAAAATCCAGCCATTTCGTGGGCTACCTGTTTACCTGGCATCCCTAAGCCTGCTGATAAAACTTAGTAGTATTATGAAAAGTGAAACACCAGGGAAAATATGCACTTTAGAGGTTGTTATAAAATACACAAAAAGTAAGGTGTAGTTTGTTTTTTCACCTGCCCCATAAATTACAGAGAAATGAACTGTCATGTGAATGATTTGTAATTTAGAAGAAGTAGAACTAACACAACCGGTACACTTATAAAAGACACATGCACCAAATTTTAAGGGACCATCCTGAATTTTCCAGTTCTCCCTCAACAAATTCAATAGAATTCATTGACCATTCAGTCTTACTGTTTAATTTGCTCTTTTAAAATATTATCTGCTTACTCTTTCTCTCTCCCCCCCCCAAATTTTACTTTGCCAAGAATAATTCACAAGCATCATATGAAAGCCATATAATGAGCTGATTTTACAACACTGAAACGGAAGTCAATTTCACAAACTGCATTTTAGGTAGAGCCTTATGTGTATATACAAATGCATCCGCATAAAAGGACACAAAAGCTATTTTCTAATATAAAATGGAAAATTAGAAAATTCTCCTTGGAAAGATGTGCAGAATCCAAAGTTATATACAGAGATTCTGTTTGATGATCAAAATGCCTTTAGATCAAATGAAGAAGCATGGGATATTGAAATTGCTCTACGACTTAAGTTTTTAAGTACTTAGTACTTGAGGTTTACATTCATTATAATCATGCTATTGATAATGCCAAATAAATAACATATGATAGCACTATATCCAGTGGTGGCCTTTTGCTAGGGAAAAAAAATTTGAGAGTATTCCATAGGGTAAACTTCTTCATTCAATTTACTGAATGATTTACAGGATGTGGCCCAGCCATAAGAATCTTTTGGCATAGTTAGGAGGATAAAGAGGAAGTTGGAGGTAAATTTAAGGGAAAATATGTTTTATCTGGGTTTATATTATGTCTCCACATTTTGTCAAAACTGCTACTGATTCTTACATTAACAGGAAGTCTAGCAGGAGGGAAGAACAAAGTGGTCTGATTGCAGTATAAGAGACCTGGTTAATAGCTGGAGATGAACAGATTTCGATACCAAGCTTTAAGACCAGGATCACCCTGGCATGTACATGCTGCTGAATGCAAAATAGGAAGATCCTTCTGTTGTATCTTTGTCAGTTGCTGTATGTGTTTCCTTAAGACAAGGCAGCTGTATTAAACTGGCACTTTGTCATCTTTGCTGGCACAGGCATTAGCGAAGTGGTTCCTTTCAAATAAAAAACAGATGCAGCAGAGGCTAATGATACGGAAGAAATTGGAACAGGGCCTCAGTGTACAGGATAAAGGAATGGGAAAATGAACAGGAACAAAGAAAGAAAAAGTGACGTGTCCAATGAATTAATGAGAAAATGCTTGTTTGTGGGATTTGGATTTTCATTTTAGCCAAAATAAATTGTTTGGTTAGCTCAGAATATTAGGGTATCCATTTCTGATATTAAAATTGCTTAGAAAGGGTCTTAGGATCTGCCTAATCTCAACATTTTACATTGTAATAAAATTCAGTTTATTTTCCAGAGTGCCCACATTCCCTCATTTTTCTCATGACCTATCTTTGCCCTTCAGCTCTGTATCTTTCCAACCTTTATTGACTGTTAGAGAGGGAAGGAGCCAGCAGCATGTTCTCAACCATTAGAATTATATTATACTGCCAGGGAACAGATGCTAGAGAGTAGTAGCAATAGCAATAGTTGTCAAGGTTTCATACCCAGTTATAGCAATTGCTCACTCCACATGCCCATGCTGAGTTAAAACATGTCTTACAAAATCCATTTATGTATGTCCATTATATATGTTAGTTTCTGGGTCTCTTCTTCCTAACATTCATGTCAGCAGTGTGTGGTTAGTTCAAGACCTCTGCCTGAGTTTACTAAATAGTTTTCTCTTGTGAGAATCAGATTCCAGCAACTTTTAACTTTTACAGTGGTAATCTTTGAGCCATTGCTTCTGAGGGCCATGGCCCCATTTGCTTCTTGGAGGATAGAGCCGTGTATAGCTGCCTTCTATTTCAGATATAAGGAAGGACATTCTCCCACTGACAGTGTGGAAGTAGAATCAGCTGCTGCATGTGGAATAATAATAAAAATTATTGGATTTATCATTTGACCATATCAAAAGTATAAAGCTAATACAAAGATACAAGTAGATACAAAGAAAACAATAGAACATGTTTATAGCAAGTCATCACGCTTACAGTTAAGTGCAATCTGGCCTAACTATTCAGTCCTCTTTGAAATGGCATTTGAAATAAAGTTTCAAAACTCTGGATGACCCCATTGCCACTAACAGTCTAGCAACAATAGCAAACCCAATCAAGTATTAGAGATGACAACAACAACAATAACAATACTAATAATAATTTGGAAGGGACCTTGTAGGTCATTTAGTCCAACCCCCTGCTCTGGCAGGAAACCCTATACCATTTCAGATCTTCAGACCCCTTGTAACACTGGACCTTAACACCATTGCACTGCACTGTCAGACTTACAGTGACAAAACAGAGACAAAACATTGCAACAAAAGAAGTGAACATGGTGAAGAATTTCATAGACTATACAAGCTGCTTTACCATGTAGAGTGTTCAAGGAAAATCAATGTGTATATCTAAATACATCAGGTTCCTTCAATCTCCTATCTGCAGATGGCTGACTGAATGGAATACATTACAATCCATCCCCAGCTAGCTCCTCTTTTGTTCTCCCACAGGTATGATTGATGAAGGAGATGACCAGGCTGAGCCTGACAGTGGGGTCAAATGTATCATCAGTCTGAAATCCCTAAGTGCATTCCCCTTGAAGTCTGTTGACTGTTATCTGGCACCAATTTGCCTTGACCATTAGTAGATCAGATTATTGTGTATAGGTAGCTTGAAATAAACTCGTAGTACTTTTGAACCCTATCCTGTCTCTGATTTCCTGCACCTGACAATCATACAATGATTCTTATACTAACATGAAATCTAAACTATGTGATCTACGTGAATTTCTGTCTGATTGCAATATAAGAGATCCACTGGGCAACCCCTGGAAAATTATTTGAAATTGTGATATTTCACACATCTTAGCATGCCAGAATTGAGTTCAGCAGGTGGCAGTTTCTGAAGGTGCAGGAAACATGGCTTCTAATACCTTATTAATAGGATTTTAAACAGAGTTGGGCAGCCCCATTTGTTATCAGAAAGGCCTCTTCATTAATCTTTTCTTTGCTTTTTGTATTATGAGGTGAGCAGAAGATAGAATATTTCAGAAAACATGTTAATAAAATATGGGAACTCATGGTTGAGTTTAAAATTGCCTGTCAGATCTGACAACACAATCAACAAAATGGCTCAGATAATGTCCTACTGCATCTTTTTTCTTTCTTTTAAAAGAATCTTTTGAGGTGAAACAAAAGCCCTGGGTTGTTGTTGTTTTTTTAAAAAAAATTCATAGTGATGAACCTTTGTTTTAATGTGCTGTGGTATATTATTTAACCTGACTAGATTGCTTATTGCTTTTTGTTATTTCCAAAATGTGAATAAATGTATGGGGGAAAAATGGATTGATGCATGTTGCCAGTTTTCCTCTTATTCTATGTAGTTCTGTACCCTCCTGTATCCTTTCAGCCAAATTCTAAAAGGTCCATTTCCCTTTCTCTTCCTATCACCTGTCAAATAGTGTCAAGAGCTTCAATTCAAAATAATTTATGTTCTATTTCATTTATTCCATTTGAATAGCTCTTGGAACTGAAGTTCATAATCTTATTTTTGTAATATATTCCATGTTGGTTTTCTCATGGCATCTTATTAAGAGGGATGAAAAAAAGGAAGATCATTGTGCTCTGCAAGAAGATGGAAGGAAATGAAAAAGTAGGATTTGGGAGGTTCTAGAATAGGTTGCCCCTTCATGGATTACTGCCTTGTCATGGCGAAGGGGCTTGCGTAATTCAATGAAGCTATGAGCTATGCCGTGCAGGGCCACCCAAGACGGACAGGTCATAGCCGAGAGTTCTGACAAAACGTGATCCACTGGAGAAGGAAATGGCAACCCACTCCAGTATCTTTGCCATGAAAACCCTATGGACAGTACCAAAAGGCAAAACGATATGACGCTGGAAGATGAGCCCCTCAGGTCGGAAGGCGTCCAATATGCTACTGGGGAAGAGCAGAGGGCTAGTACTAGTAGCGCCAGAAAGAATGAAGCGACTGGGCCAAAGCCGAAAGGATGTGTCTGGTGGTGAAAGGAAAGTCCAATGCTGTAAAGATTTTTTCTCCATAGGAACCTGGAATGTAAGATCCATGAATCAAGGAAAGCTGGACGTGGTCAAACAAGAGATGACAAGACTGAACATCGACATCTTAGGTATCAGCGAACTAAAATGGACAGGAATGGGTGAATTTAATTCAGATGACCATCAGGTATACTACTGCGGGCAAGAATCCCTCAGAAGAAATGGAGTAGCCTTCATAGTCAATAAAAGAGTAGGAAAAGCAATACTGGGATACAATCCTCAAAATGACAGAATGATCTCAGTTCGAATCCAAGGCAAACCATTCAATATCACAGTAGTCCAAGTCTATGCCCCAACCACCAGTGCTGAAGAGGATGAAATTGACCGGTTCTATGAAGCCCTACAGCACCTTATAGAACTAACACCAAAAAATGATGTCCTTATCATCATGGGGGATTGGAATGCTAAAGTAGGAAGCCAAAAGATAACTGGAATAACAGGCAAGTTTGGCCTTGGAGTACAAAATGAAGCAGGGCACAGGCTGATAGAATTTTGTCAAGAGAATACAATGGTCATAGCAAACACTCTTTTCCAACAACCCAAGAGACGGCTCTACACATGGACATCATCAGACGGTCAACACAGAAATCAGATTGACTATATGCTCTGCAGCCAAAGATGGAGAAGCTCTATACAGTCAGTAAAAACAAGACCAGGAGCTGACTGTGGCTCAGACCATGAGCTTCTCCTTGCAAAGTTTAAGCTTAAACTGAAGAAAGTAGGGAAAAGCACTAGGCCACTCAGGTATGAATTAAATCATATCCCTGTTGAATATACAGTAGAGGTGACAAATAGATTTAAGGAATTAGATTTGATAGACAGAGTGCCTGAAGAACTATGGACAGAGGTTCGCGACATTGTACAACAGGTAGCAACCAAAACCATCCCAAAGAAAAAGAAATGCAAGAAAGCAAAATGGCTGTCTGAGGAAGCTTTGCAAATAACTAAGGAAAGGAGGGAAGCGAAAGGCAAGGGAGAAAAACATAGATATGCCCAATTGAATGCAGAATTCCAGAGAATAGCTAGAAGAGATAAGAATGCCTTCTTAAATGAACAGTGCAAAGAAATAGAAGAAAACAATAGAATAGGGAGGACCAGAGATCTTTTCAAGAAAATTGGAGAGATGAAGGGAACGTTTAATGCAAAAATGGGCATGATAAAGGACCAAAATGGCAGGGACCTAACAGAGGCAGAAGAGATTAAGAAGAGGTGGCAAAATTACACAGAAGAACTATACAAGAATGAGCTTAACGTCCCTGATAATCACAATGAGGTGGTCACTGACCTCGAGCCAGACATCCTAGAATGTGAAGTGAAGTGGGCCTTAGAAAAGCTGAGCAACAACAAAGCTAGTGGAGGTGACAGTATTCCAGCTGAGCTATTCAAAATCTTAAAAGACAGTGCAGTAAAAGTGCTACACTCAATTTGCCAGCAAATTTGGAAAACTCAACAGTGGCCACAGGATTGGAAAAGATCAGTTTACATTCCAATTCCAAAGAAAGGCAGTGCCAAAGAATGTTCAAACTATCGCACCATTGCACTCATTTCTCATGCTAGTAAAGTCATGCTTAAAATCCTACAAGCTAGACTTCAGCAGTATGTGGATCGAGAACTACCAGAAGTACAGGCAGGATTTCGAAGAGGCAGAGGAACTAGAGATCAAATTGCCAACATACGCTGGATCATGGAGAAAGCTAGGGAGTTCCAGAAAAACATCTACTTCTGCTTCATTGACTATGCCAAAGCCTTTGATTGTGTGGATCATAACAAACTGTGGCAAGTTCTTAAAGAGATGGGAGTACCAGACCATCTTATTTGTCTCTTGAGAAACCTATATGCGGGTCAAGAAGCAACAGTGAGAACTGGACACGGAACCACTGATTGGTTCAAAATTGGGAAAGGAGTCAGGCAAGGCTGTATACTGTCGCCCTGCCTATTTAACTTATATGCAGAGCACATCATGAGAAAGGCAGGGCTAGATGAATCAAAAGTTGGAATTAAGATTGCCGGAAGAAATATCAACAACCTAAGATACGCAGATGATACCACTCTAATGGCAGAAAGTGAAGAAGAACTAAAGAGCCTCTTGTTGCGGGTGAAGAAGGAGAGTGCAAAAGTTGGGTTGAAACTTAACATTAAGAAAACCAAGATCATGGCATCTGGCCCTCTCAATTCCTGGCAAATAGATGGGGAAGAAATGGAGGTAGTGACAGATTTTATTTTCCTGGGCTCCAAGATCACTGCAGATGGGGACTGTAGCCAAGAAATTAAAAGACGCTTGCTCCTGGGGAGGAAAGCCATGGCAAATCTAGACAGCACACTAAAAAGCAGAGACATCACCCTGTCAACAAAAGTGCGTATAGTCAAGGCTATGGTCTTCCCAGTTGCAATGTATGGCAGTGAAAGTTGGACCATAAGAAAGGCTGAGCGCCAAAGAATTGAGGCCTTTGAACTATGGTGCTGGAGAAGACTCCTGCGAGTCCCTTGGACTGCAAGGCGATCAAACCGGTCAGTCCTAGAGGAGATCAATCCTGACTGCTCTTTAGAAGGCCAGATCCTGAAGCTAAAACTCAAATACTTTGGCCACCTAATGAGAAGGAAGGACTCACTGGAGAAGAGCCTAATGCTGGGAAAGATCGAGGGCAATAGAAGAAGGGGACGACAGAGAATGAGGTGGCTGGATGGAGTCACTGAAGCAGTAGGCGTGAGCTTAAATGGACTCCAGAAGATGGTAGAGGAGAGGAAGGCCTGGAGGAATGTTGTCCATAGGGTCGCGATGGGTCGGACACGACTTCGCAGCTAACAACAACAACAACAAGAATAGGTTGCTTAGAGTTTATTATTTTAAGAATGATCCTGAAAAAAAAATTATGCATCAATCCAGTAATACAACCTAATATTCATACTTAGTTGCCAGCTAAGTGGCCAACTGAAATGACTGTGTTTCCCATGTATTTTATAGTGAGGGTTTTTCCCCCCCTTAATTCTATATATTTATATTTAATGGCATACCCATACTTTTCATCTTCTTCATTTTTGACTAAATGAAGACTTTTGCATCAGTGTATAAGAGGATTTCAGTGTTATAGCCTCTGGCTGATGAATGACATAAAAAAATATGAAAGGAGACTCTATTTTAGTTTCTAAAGGGGAAAAAAAAGTCCTTGAATTTGTTTCTTCCACATGGAAGTCCTACACATAGCACTTCACTGTTCAGGCATCATTTCTGAGAATAGTTGACTTTTTTTTGGATCTCAGGATCATTTTAAAATATTTTCACAAGAGGACTTTCCATTAGTGATAGTTTGAAATCATTGTGTGCTAAATGTTAATATGATTATGTCAAGGATATGTCAAGGATTCAGTCAGAAATAGCACAATATTGAGAAAAAAACATGTTTATTGCAACAATTTCTGGGTCCCTACTTTAGAAGAAAGAGGGATCTGAAACAATGGAAAAGCAAAGAGTTTTGATAGAGGTTGAGGGCTACAATGCGGGAAATCATAGGGATCTGATTTGCTGGCCAGTGTGGAAAAGGTAAGCAGGTCCTTGTCAGTGTGTCTGAAACTGTATCTACAGTTAAGCAAAATGGGCCTTTCAGGAGGGAATCAGAGTTGGGGAAGTCCATTGTGAAGAAGATGGAATGTTGAGGTCATCAGCTGAAAAGAAGATGGATTGCAGTTTTCTTTAAGGGCTGTCCTTGGGCTGGATGGGATCCTGGAGGTCTTCTAGTCCAACCTCCTGCTCAAGGCAGGAGAATTATACCATCCATAACAATAACAATAATAGAGTTGGAAGGGACTTTTGACGTCTTCTAGTCCAACCCCCTGCTTGGGCAGGAAACCTTATACCATTTCAGACAAATGGCTGTCCAGTCTCTTCTTAAAAACCTCCAGTGTTGGACACCATTCACCGCTTCTGGAGGTAGGTTATTCCACTGGTTAATTGTTCTAACTGTCAGGAAATTTCTCCTTAGTTCTAGGTTGCTTCTCTCTTTGGTTGGTTTCCATCCATTGCTTCCATCCCACTCAAATGATTGTCCATTCTATTTTTGAAAATCTCCAGTGATGGAGCACCCACAATGCCAGGAGGCAAGCAATTCCATTGATTGTCTGCTGTTACTGTCAGAAAAGTTCTCCTTCTAGGAGATTAAGAGAGATACCGTATCATGTTCCCCCTAATTCTTCTCTTCAATAGGCTAGACAAACCTAGGTTCCTCTACCATTCACCATATGGTTTACAGTAACCTCCATACCCTTTATCCTGTTTGTTGTTCTTCTCTGCACACTTTCCAAGTCTCAACATCTGTTTTGTATCATGGTGGATGTAGTATTTTAAGTGTGGTCTCATCAGTGCAGTGTAGAGTGATACAGTCAGGCTTGTCTTGACACTATCCCTCTGTTGATGTGAGGAAGTTTCTGTTCTTTGGTCCAGAGAGGATTTCAGAGGGCTTTGTCTGGGGACAGGAACAGTCAATTTAGGTGTGATAGGAAGGCAAAGAGATAAAGTGGGTTTGACCCTGGTCTTGTCCAAAAGATGGGGTGGTTATGATACTACTGGTGGTTGCAGCCTCCATTTTATATGTTAGATTTATTTTCTGCATTAAAACTGAATGCAAGCTAATTTTCTCAGTGATCTTAATTAAACACTATTAATAGTAAGACTGTTTCCAACAGTGTTACCTGTACCAAATTGTGTACATTTATTTCCTTGTAAGAAGGTGCCCATCAGTTGTTGAATTCTTGGGGAGTTTATGATGGGGTGCAAATCTACTGGTATTACATCTGATATTTCCAGAAAAGGCAATTCAAGTGTACTTTGCTGAAAATGTCATATTTTTTCCCCATTTCATTATGAAGTTGGTCTTAATACAAATCTGACATATACTCTGGAATTTATTCCTTATCAGTTTCCACAGAATTAACTATACTGTATATTAACCATATCTGTCCCCACTTGATGACAAAATGGCTGTGTTTCTATAACTTGCTTAATTCGTCTAGTGAATTAATCTAATTTCAGCATTCAAAGAGGAAATGATCAGAAGCCTAGCAAAAGTTAAATCTAAGCTTGCCAACACTGGAAGTTTTTAAGAAGGGACTGGACAGCCATTTGCCTGAAATGGTATAGGGTTTCCTGCCTGAGTAGGGGGTTGGACTAGATGACCTCCAAGGTACCTTCCAACTTTACTATTATGATATGATGTTGTGTAAATGTATCTACTAGCTTCTTTAACTGACCTAGGCTTTGTTTGCAAAACCATCCAGTTTATAGTAAATAGAATACCAGTCTACTTATAGAATTTGTCCCAGATGATATAATCTGTACTTGGCTTTGTTTTTTGTTTTGTTTTGCTGTAAGTATAGAAAGGGAGATCTACCAGGTACATACACCTGAAAATGTTAAAAAGTGACTTCTGCCTGCTTTTTCTTGGTTAATTAGATATGTAGTTTTTATTTTTTGTTATGGGGTCTGCCTATTCTCTGTTCTGTAGAGAACTGGTAGTTGGCTTTAATCCAAATGGATCTGGAGGGTGATTTATGATTCTATCTCTTGCATAGCTGGAGTTACCCAAGTGGGTATTTGAAAGCATGTAACTTTGCAATTTTACTTTGAAAAATAAAAAGTGTTTTTAGTATTTTTGTCATAAATATCAATGCAGCCATTTAATAAAACCTAAATTGGCCACCTCCTAGGAGAAAAAACTGAATGATTTTTTCCCCCAGTGGAGGCTTTCAGAAAGGTTTGTTTAAAAAAGGTTAAAGCTTTCTCTTTTACTTCTATTGATTCAGTTTAGTATGCTTTTTTATTGCATTATGTTTGCTTTTATGCTGAACCATTATTGCACTTGCAACTGTAACATTTACTGTATTTAGAAAAAAACATTACATGTTGTTTAGTTCCAGTTCTCATCAAAAAAGGAAAGGAAAGGAAAGAAGAAAGGCAGGAAAGAAAGGAAGGAAGGAAGGAAGGAGGGAGGGAGGAAGGAAGGAAGGAAGGAAGGAAGGAAGGAAGGAAGGAAGGAAGGAAGGAAGGAAAGAGTCATGCCACATTTTAAAAAATCAGATAAGCACCCATATCAGAAAAAATAAAAGTTATCTACATTTGCTCTTACTGTCATACTAATTTACTTAGAAAATTTGGTATTTTGAATTTCCATGATAACATTTAGGACTAAATCTAAATTAAAATGCATAACATTTTATTGTCCAAAATTTTTATGGAAAACAGAACATAAAGAGAAAGGGTAAGCCTATTCTGGTGTAATCATAAAGTCTAAATGATGAGAATTTTAAGAGAAGTATATATAAAGACAGTTTTATTTATCCGTCTATCCTCTGCCTGCCTGCCTGCCTGCCTGCCTGCCTGCCTGCCTGCCTGCCTGACTGCCTATCTATCTATCTATCTATCTATCTATCTATCTATCTATCTATCTATCTATCTATCTATCTATCTATCTATCTATCTATCTATCTATCTATCTATCTATCTATCTATCTATCTATCTATCGTATATGCCACCCATCTCACTATCAAATTAATTAGATTTCAAGTTAACTTTGAACTTTCAACCTCCACTGGCAGCTAACTTTTAACTGATCAGTTCATAAACAGGTACATCTGCAGTAGTATTGTACCCAAATTGGAGTTGTGCCACACTGGCTAAAAATTTTGACAGGTGGAAATTCAGGATATCCGAAAACAAGAGATTGATGAAGACTAAGACAGACTGTGCTTGCCAATTTCAGTCATAAGCCAGGTAGTTAAAAGTGAAATTCAATATTCTGTACAGCAAAAGTGACAGAAAATAATCATATTTCTAGAGTATTAGCAGGAATATCCTGTGCCTAAAATGGAAAACAGCAGGAGCAAAAAACCAAAACAAAACAAAAACTTCCCTCCACTGTTAATGCTTTAATAAAGTAGCAGAAAAGGTCTTTTTGAAACATGAAGAAGGATAGAAATCTTTTCTGAGGTTACAAACAGAATAGACAATCATATATACTAGAAATGCATCACACATTTGATCCACCGTACACAGATACAAATGCATATGTAGCAGATTGCCCTTTTCTGGTAATATTAGGTTGATGTTCCAAGTACTGTAGTTTTGTTGAATCACAGTGCTCAACAGTCCCACTTAGCATGAACAATGATGAAGGATCCTAAACATTTAAGTTAGCATTTTTTGGAAAGCCAGCATTTCTCTATCCGTGGTAAATTGATATACGGGAAACTATATTGTGATCAGCAGATGTTGTCCATATAATTGGCTACATCACCACTATTTTTGGCAGCCTCTTCATGAGAGCTGTCTTATTAGAATTGGCCCTGTGCTCATTCTGAAATAAATGAGCTTCCATACCAAGTTAAAAAAACTTTCTAAACTAACTAATTAATTTGATTTTATTATACTTTTTGTAGGGGAGCTCAGGGCAGCACAGCCAAGGGCTGCCTTTTCTTGTTTTCCACTAAACAAGCCTGTGAGGTAGGCTGAATTGGGAGAGAATGAGTTTTTCTAGCTCAGGGCGACACCAACTGGGCTTCCCGAATCTTAGTCCAGTATCTTGATTTCTACACCACACTGAGGAGAAATTCTGATTTTCATTTCTCGTATGAATCCATGATGTGCACAGCAAATACCAGCTTAAATTGATAACCCTACTCTCAATTTGGACTGTGGTTTTCAGTATCTTGTAGGAAGCCTGATGGGTAGTGGAATTGATCATAGACTAGAGCTGAAAATAGAGTAATCAAAGAAAAGAAACATAATTAATCTATACATAAAATTAAATCCTGGAGATAGTTATGGTGTTGTTATAGTATCTAACACAGTATGTTAGAATGAAATATCTGGACTTTAAAGAGTTAAAAGTAAAATTGAATGGAAATACCCATGTAGTTTTTGATATTTTTTCTCATATTCACAATGCTTAATTTTCATTTAATTCCCATAAATAACTTCTAGCCTTTCTAAAAGAGCTTTATAGTATATTTTATACCTTAATGCTGCAAAGTGTCGCATTAGGCAAATGTGAAGATATGAATCAAAACATCACTGTGCCAAACTTCCCATTAATGAGTGGAATAAATCTCTTGATCTTGGCAAAATGGGGTTGAACAATCTGTACTCGGTTTACAACCTGGAGCTGTAAAGTTTAATAATACCACTTATTATCCCATCTTGAACAAGTAAATAATAATTCTAGAAAAGGGTTTGTAATAACTTTTTCTCTTTCTTCTGTTCATGGCCTCCTGGTTCCAAGATGAGCTACAATAACAATAAAATTATTAATGTCTGGGCAGAAATAATTTGACCTCTAAGGAATTTTTCTACAAATTAACTTCTTAAGTCAGCCTTCCATTTATGTGAAAACAGTGGCATTCCTATTCTGTAGCTCAGTGAAGCTCAGATGGTCCTTGACTTAAGATAATGGCAGTGAGAATTTTTTAAAAATATTATAGCTCTCTATATAATAATGATAAGGAAACTCTGCATCTCCTCCTCCTCCTCTTCCTCCTCCTTTAAATAGGAATATCACTGATATTTTTGGGTTGCACATCAAACTACATCAGAATTCATGTTTCCTTTTAGTTTAGCATAATATGTAAACTCAGCATTGTGGTTTGTATGCTGTGATCTGTGGCTTAATATATTGAGTGGTCCAGCAGAATAGTATGCCCTTTCTTGGTATCTGGAAGTTGTTGGAATCTGTACGAGGTTGAGATTTCAAGACAAGAGGGTATGGATGTAAAGACTTCATTTTTTTCAATAATACTGTAGCAGTAACATGATTTCAGTCCCATTATCAAAGCAGTGCCTTCCCTGTGGATGTGCCTGCCTTTTGGAACAGCTATGATCATAAGTCCCTGCTTCTGTGTCCTTTTATTTTTCTTTTATTCAATCGTATCCAATTGTCAGAGACTGCCTGGACAAGTCCCTGAGGTTTTCTTAGCGAGATTTTTCAAATGTGGTTTGCCATTGCTTGTTTTCTAGGGCTGGAAGTAAGTGACTGGCTCCAGGTCACCCAACTGAATTCATGGCCAAGGTGGGACTAGAACTCACTTTCTTCTCTTTTTAGCTTGATGCCTTAAGCAGACATGTCAAACTCGTGACATCACATGACATCACGCAACTTATCGGAGCTTTTTCTCCATTGCCAGCAATGGAATGGGTACAGTTTTGGGATGATGTGTCTGGCTCACGGGCTGGCAGTTTGACACCCCTGCCTTAACCACTGCACCAAACTGGCTCTTCTGTGTTTTTTATGAAAACCATAAAGACCTGACTTTCTCAGCAGGCCTTAGGACAGGACAATTCTTTCAAAGGTATGTGTTGTGTGCATTGTTATTTGTAGGCATCTTATACTTATTGTCTAGGTTAGCTCATTTAAAAAGTTTCTTAATGGGGACGATCATTATGTGCTGAGAGATAACTATTAAATTGATTAAACAAACAAATAAGGTAAAAGAGGATTGTAGACAAAATAAGCATTTTCCAGCTGAGTTTAAACACCTGATTTTGAAAAGGATAATATTTAGAGTTTTGCTATGATAGAAAAAGTGCTGAGCCAGTCCTGAAACAGCTTTGGCAGAAACAGATGAATATTTGGATTGTACAGCCAAAAGTGCTTTGTGGTCTGGATTGTTTATAGCATCTAGAAAAACTGGAATTATAGCCAGAACTAATGAATCTAAGAATCAGCAAAGGAATAAGGACTTATTATCAAGGAAACCTTTAAGTTGGTGGTGGTACATCTGGGCTTCCTATTAAATGGGAGTTGTATCCTGTTGGCTGTGGTGGCCAGTAACCACCCTGTCATTAGGTGGTGACTATTTGACCAGTGATACTCTCAAAAGGATTGTTGGACTTTTTTCCCCCGGTATCGTTACATGGGAAGTAAACAGATGAATTTGAGGTTAGCTAACCAACTACTCAAGTACTAAATGAAAAAAAAAAACACACTGTAAATTTATGGAAACCTTTCTTATAGGTAACAATAATAACTGTGTGATCTTTAGAAAGATTATAATTAGCTGATGCTACCAAGGGCTGCCAACTGGCAATTAGTATGAATTTCAGTATTATTTGAAACATTGTAGAAAATGTAGAGTATTAACTTGCTTCTTAAGTTCTTGAAAACCTAGCTATGGGCTAATCGAACTGGGAAAAACCTATGCTGAGGCCCACAATGACAGCTGTGGGAAGAATAAACCAGTGATCTAGGCTTGAACATTAATTCCATAGCTTTACATCGTTTCGATTGCAATGGTACATAATATTCTACCCCTACAGGACCAGTTGCTCAATATTTCTGTATATTTCCTTTTCATTCTTCATTGCTTTCTACTCTGTACGGTAAATAGCAGCTTAATATTTAATTTTCTCAGTGTGTGCAGACATCAGTCATGGTTCATAAGAATATTTAACAAGTAATGTGTCCTGCTAAGGGCAAGGATCTCCCATGAAAATGGAAATTGGACATGCTCTTTTTTATTGGTTGGCTAAAAGTAACTGACCCTCAACACAGCTGGCAGGGATTGAAGGCAGGCACCTCTAGCTTGTCTTTGTAACAGCTGTGGTGAATCATGTAAAAATCAAAACTTATTCTAGGCTCAGAGCCCCCTGGAACCTCCTCTAAGGCTTTGTGGCTTTAGAGAAATGAAGTCTGGTATGTTGTCTCTGCCAGAAAACTCCCATTTCTGTTGGACGCACAGAGCTGTGGGTTGCAGAACTGATAGACTCTTTAACAGAATAACAGAGTAGAAGAGTTGGAAAGAACCTCGGAGGTCATCTAGTCCAGCCTCCTGTTCAAGCAGGAAACCCTATACCAGACCTGTCAAACACAAGGCCCCGGGGGCCGGATCCGGCCCGTGAAGTGGTTTCATGCAGCCCACGAAGCCATCCTGGAAACTGTGAGGGAATGGCCCCCACTGCCTTGGCCCTGGCCCAGAGACCCTCCTTCTGCCAGAGACCCTCAGATCTGTCCCACTCCTGCCCAGGCCTCCATAGGCACCCTTGATGCGAACGATGTAGAGCTGGCCATGCCCACCCAATAGGCTGTACGCACTCTAGCCACGCCCACCAAGTAGGCCACGCCCACCCTGGCCATACCCACCTGGCCCCTTGAGGGCAACCGCAATGCTGATGCGGCCCTCAATGAAATTGAGTTTGACACCCCTGCCCTATACCACTTCAGACAAATGGTTGTCCAATCTCTTCTTAGAAACTTCCAGTGTTGAAACAAAAAAAATGGCCAAGTAAGGCTTGTCTCCTGTACTTAAGGACTGTCATGATATACAGTGGAAAATTCAGGCTGCCTTATGGTGGTAATTTGAGGACTAACCTATAAGTTGCTCTTCTAGTTTGGAAGCAGGTGGAAATAAGCATGTGAGAAATATGGTTAATATTCTCATGATGACTTTAAAGGTTGAGTAAATGTGTTTTGTTTGCTTGATGTATAAATCCTGCCTTTCCTTCAAGAGTCCAAACAACGTGAATTGAAGATTATATTGCATCCCTAAGCTATGCTGGCCAATGGGGCCACTTCCTGGAATTGCAAAGATTTGCATGATTAGAACCATTTGGAAGGAGAGGTGGTTTTGGCTCTCCCTAAATATTGGTATCCTAGGCTAATGTTATTGAGCCTTAGCGTAAAAATTGGCCCTGAGTGCCAAGGCAGTCACACACTCTCAGTCCAATCTGCCTCACATGGTTATTGTTGTGGAGAAAATAGGAGGAGGAAAGTATTTTAGGTATGTTCATTGCCTTGGGTTATTTATAAATATAAATAAGCAAAGAATAAATAAATAATGTAAGTTTGTTGTCTTGAGTTATGTATAAAAGAAATGTGGGATAAAAAGGAAGGAAGGAAGGAAGGAAGGAAGGAAGGAAGGAAGGAAGGAAGGAAGGAAGGAAGGAAGGAAGTATATATCATATTCTTGCCCATTTTTTCCTCATAAGCCTGGCAGGTTGGGCTTCAAGGAAATTTATTGGTCCTAGGTCAGCCATTGTTGCTTCTGTTCTGAACCCCAGGCCAGGAGCAAAAAAAGCAGTTGAGATTGCAATGTGAATGTCCCACTCATATGGCTCAGGATTCTCATTCTAATGGGGGTCAAAATTATAGTTTGCATAAACTCTGGTTTGCCTAATTCAGCAGACACAACAGTCATGATTGGCCCAGATCAGAAGGGACTTCAGTGGAAATTCAGAATAGAGATGGTCCTCCATTTATGACCACAGGGGAGCCCAAAATTTCTGTTGCTAAGCAAGACAGTTGTTGAGTGAGTTTTGCTTCATTTTACGACCTTTCTTGCCACAATTGTTAAGTGAATCACTGCAGCTGTTAAGTTAATAACATGGTTGTTAAGTGAATCTGGCTTCCCCGTTGACTTTGCTTGTCAGAAGGTCACAAAAGGTGATCACGTGACCCTGGGACACTGCAACCGTCATAAATGTGAGTCAGTTGCCTAGTGTCCAAATTTTGATCATCTGTCCACTGGGATGTTGCTATGGTTGTAAGTATTAAAAAGGGTCATAACTCAGTGACGCTGTAACTTCAAACGGTCACCTTATTGTAAGTCAAGAATTACCTGAAATTAATTAATTTTATAAGGCCACCCAACTCTATCATGGCTTGGGATAGTGTACAATAATAAGATCATTACTTTAAAAGATACAAATAAAAAACAAAATAACCCACACTCACAGGTTGTAAATCAGGGGTCTTCAAACTTAGCCCTTTTATGACTTGTGGACTTCAACTCCCAGAATTCCTCAGCCAGGCACACTGGCTGAAGAATGCTGGGAGTTGACGCTCACAAGTCATAAAAGGGCCAAGTTTGAAGACCCCTGTTCTAAAGTAATGCAGAATCCAGGATGCATCACACATATGGGAATATTGTTCCAGCGACTGTGATTGAGAACATACAGTATCTTTCCTGGTATAGGATGAGCAGGAATATCAAATTTTCACAAATCTCAGCTGCCACGTTATGATTGGACAAAGACAACAGATTTTCCTTGATGATACTCTATACGAAACTGCACCGTGCAAGTACTGTACTGCACTTTTCACCTTACTATTGGATAACATAGTTCCTGCTCCAACTCAGAACACTGTTAATACAAGTAAGTTGATATAATATTCACGAACAGCTCAGTTTGAAGTTCACAGTGGGTCTATATGAGTTCACAAAAACATGTCCTTCCTCATATTTTCTAGTTTTTAAAATAAAAAAAAAGAAGAACCCGTGGAGACCCTTGAAAAATAGAAAGCCTCAAAATAAACTTCTCTGCATTGCCATGTGTTGTCGTAGGTCTAAAAAGGAAAATTCGAGGAGCCAGAGATTTGGGAGGTTGTTTGAAGTTTGAAATGGGAGATGTTTTCAGAAGTCTCCTAGGATATTTGAACCTTCCCATTTCTTCACATGGCAAGTAGGCTGTGTTGATATCCCATGTTCTTTATACTCATGCATGATATTAGCCTAAAGTCCATTTATGCCCTGCTGAAATGGCTGCACAATGTTCAGGTTCTGTTGTAGAGTTCTTGATTTGTAGACCAGCAAAAAAAAAGAGTTTGTGGTCAGTTTTAATTAGCAAACAAGCAAAACATTTTGAAAACAAAGTGAGCAGACAGTATAGTCCTTGGCTTAAAGAGAAGCAAAACTCTTATCCCCTTTCCCTGCTTAGCCACTGAATACTTGAGTAGCTGATTTCTTCCTTATATTTGGCTGTAACTGTATTTGCAAATATGAGCTAGTAGTGCCTCCTGCTGCCCAGAGGATGTAAGTCTTCTCTTCAGAGGAATTTGAAATTTCCAAAATTCAGGAATCTGGCAGTGTGGAAGAATTTAAGCGATTTGAATGTGATTAAATGTTTTAACATGGAGCTCCTGGGCATAGTAAAACCTAAACGTATAACAACAAGTATTTACCAAGCAAGTAGGGTTCATGACAATATATGTTGTTATTATTGTCATATATATTGCTTTAGACTGGAAAAATAAGATGTGAAAAGTGGAGTATACTCTTTGAGCTAGTGGGAAGTTTTGCATAGTCCAAGAGCAGTTGGACCTACAGCTAGTCCTCAACTTTCCCAACTCTGATAATTCCATTTCTAGAAGCAATCTTGTGATTAAATAGTTGTTAAAGGGTGTACAATGAAAATTTCTGTCTGCTGGTCACCAAAATAACTCTCCAAAAGTGTGTGTGTGTGTGTGTGTGTGTGTGTGTGTGTGTGTGTGTGTGTGAGAGAGAGAGAGAGAGAGAGAGAGAGAGAGAGAGAGAGAGAGAGAGAGAGAGAGAGAGAGAGAGAGAGAGAGAGAGAGAGACCAGAAAAAGAAAGATGGAATTTAAAAGAGGGGCCAGTTCCAGCTGGGGAGAATAGTCATCCAATACACTTCAATGGGAAAGAGAATTTATGCTAGTTCAGAATGCTGCAGCCTGTTCCATTCTTAAGACCATCTCATTCCTGATCATGTGACTCCAGCATTGCTACTTACGGTAGAAAGAGTTGGGAATGTCTGTGGAATTTCTCAATCATCCAGGTTATGGTTGTCCCTGTTCTGCCCCAGCCTACGTGAGTCCTTGTTATACTCAAAAGGAGAAACCCCTCTTCAAAGAAACAGGCAGGAACCTCAAGAAAAAAACAACCCCTTTTATTCTCACAGACCTGAGTCAATGTCCAAGGCAAACAAACACAGTCCACAGAAACTCGATCCTCAACACGAATGGTTGTCTTCGCCAACCAGCATCTCCCATACCTTCCCTTTTAGTATTCAGCCAAGGCGTAGCTTCCTAATGCCTTCTCCTTTGCCTTTGGAGCTGCCCCATTGCATTCCTCTGTCCTACTTGCTTCTCTTGCCTGTGCTTTCATGCATCCTGGATTTGTCCCAACTGTTCTTCATCACTGTCCAACTCAGGCTCCCAGCACAGCTGTGTCTCAGCCTGAACACGAGTAGAGGGGCAAGGCTGGAATGTAAGTCTTGGAGCTCCTCAGAGCCTTCCTCTGACTCTAATTCACTCCAGGCCCCTCCTTATCATCTGATTCCTCAGACTCAGCTGCCGGATCCATTGGCTGATGAGAAATCACAACAGTCCCAAAGATTTTTTTTTCTCAAAAGGCAACTAGACTTTGTGTTTCCTTGAAGACGTTTCGCTTCTCATCCCAGAAGCTTCTTCAATTCAGTCAGGGACAAAGGGTTGGAAAGCATTCCAGAAGTCATTTACTGCAAGCTTTGCTGACTTTGTAGTTGGTTGATTTTGTTTTTCTTGCCACAAACAGCAAACATAGCAATGGAAGATTGAGGATAGAGAGTCCTCCACCTGCTATGACCCATGTTTCTGCCTCAGCCAGGTGGAGATAGATAACTGCTCATCTCATTGAGAGGTTCAAGCACAGCAAGGAGGACAGCAGGGAAGACCATCCTATAGAGATGGTGGCCCCCAGGGGGAGATCCTTCTCTGTGGGCGCTCCGGAACTATGGAATCAGTTACCGGTAGAGCTCCGGATGGCGCCCGATCTTCGCTCCTTTCGCCGCGATCTGAAGACGTTTTTGTTTGCACAAGCCGGCCTGGCCTGATGGGGGATTGGTGGGGTTTTTATTCTTGTATTTTTATTCTTGTATTTTTTGGGGTTTTTATAAATGTAGTATATTATTGTTTTAACGGGCAACTATTTAATCTCCTTTTAATATTTGTAACTTTGTATTTTATTCTTGCCCTGTGAACCGCCCTGAGTCCTTCGGGAGAAGGGCGGTATAGAAATATTAATAAAATAAAATAAATAAATCCTATATTAGTATGAAAATGCTATTAAGAGCGCAGGAAGTTTGGAGGATGCATGGAAGCATGACATTTCAGCAAAAAATGCCCATGGGAAATTCTCAAAGAC